>NC_084893.1:18223453-18823453 GCF_958979055.1 Alnus glutinosa | reverse complement strand
TTATCATTTGAAAGCGTGAGTTTTTTTGAGGGACTAGTTCGAGTGTTGCATCCTCTGGTTTAGTCCAACCAGTTTCAACAATACTCCAATAGTCAATAGATTTCAGAAAGAAACGCATACGTGCCTTCCAATAGCCATAGTTCGTACCATCAAAGGCGGGAACATAATTAAGAGTTTGAGACATTATAATAAATAGAAGTCAAAAATAAATAACAATCAAGAAATTAATCTTCTCAGAGTGTACCAAGCTCTGATACCAATTGAAAAATGAACTTGACTTCTATAATAAATGCTAGTGTGTGTGAACAGTGTGCAACAAAATATTAAATGCAAAATCAAAGGAGACAAATATTTTGTTGACGAAGTGGAAACTCAATTAAGAGAAAAACCACTCCGGGGTAGCCAAACCAAGGATATCCACTATTCAGAAGACAAGACTAGATACAAGATAGTAACACTCACATACCCCTGATGTAGTGGTCGTACCTTGCTCTCTAACGTGTAACCCAACACAAACGCCTCCCAACCAGGTCTCCTACCTGAAGGAGTCTTCAATGGAATCCTTTATCTTAGGGCCAACCCCTAAGATAGACTTCAGTTGTAGTGCAGCAACAGCACACTTGCAATGGCTTGAGAGAGAACAAATCAGCTCCAATAACTTCACAAAATAACTCTCTAAGCTCTGATGGAATTCAATACCGAATTCTTGCAGTTCTCAATGTCCAGGGGCCTCTATTTATAGGCTGAGGGTTCAAATGGGCGACTACTATGATATTTACGGATGCCATTCAGACGGTGAACCAGAGCCGTCCGGATGGAATAACTGTGCGACAGAATTTCTGAGATTTTCGTTGAAAATCTTTCCTGTTTGAGAGCCACGTCCGGACGGTGAGGCACTGTCGTCCGGACGATCGCACACCTGTTGCAAGTAATTTCCATATAAGGCTTCGAGCGTCCGAACCAATGGGGATGGCCGTCCGGATGGTTGATCTTCAACACGCAATTTCCATAACTGTTTAGCGCACGTTCGGACCATGATAGGCATGCATCCAGACGGTTGAAGTTGAATACTCAATTTCCATATCTGTTGAACGCGCGTTCGGACCAAGCTGACTGACGTCCGGACGGTTGTATTTTGTTAGTTTTTGTGTTGGCTGCATTCTGTTGGACAAAATCACTTCTATGTAATGTTACTGCTTTCACAGGGATGCTGCTTTATCCAAAGTCTACTCTTCAGCTATGTTCTTTGAGAAGATTCTGTGAAGTTTTCAAGGATTTATTTCGGTTCCCTGTTAGCCGTCTGGACAACGTGGTATTCTGTCCGGACGCTCATCAGTCAGCAACATCCGTTCGGACGACGAGATCTTTCCGTCCGAACCCCCATCAATGTCTAAAAGCTTTGAAACAGTTCAAGGTTGCATCCGTCTGGACGTAATGGCAAATCGTCCGGTGCTCTTCAGAGTTCTAGAAGATCCCAGTGTTCCAGTGCATCAGTCCGGACGACGTGGTTATACCGTCCGGACGCCATTCAGTGTTTGACAAGAATTAGGGTTTCTGCCTCAAGACATAGTTATGGGAAGACGGCTGCTACCATCCGGACGATGTGTGATCCCGTCCAGACGATGTCCTCTATAAGGCAAGAACGTGCATACCAAGTTCAACCGTCCGGACGTCAGCCTTCATGGTTCGGACGATCAAGCTTCATATATGGAAATTACGTGCACCAGTTCAACCGTCCGGACGTCAGTCTTTAGGGTCTGGACGCTCAAAGCCTTTATATGGTAATGACGTGCAGCCGAAATGCAACCGTCCGAACGCTCGGTCAAGCCGTCCGGACACCCTCAGGTATTTTGGTCATAACTTTTTACTCAAATATCGGATTGGGACGAAATTGGCGTCGTTGGAAAGCTAAGAAAAAGTTCTGTAATTTTAGTGTCTGGACGACCATTAATAGCATCCGAACGGCATCCGTCCGGACGGAAAGAGTTTCCCGTCCGGACGACCCTGCAGAAAATTCCAGAATTACTTTCCGGACAAGAAAAACTTGGCCCGTCTGGACGGCCCTGGCTCCCGTCCAGACCGCGTGCCACAGAATCTGTTTTTGACTCGATTTTGGGTTTCCAAAGCCTATAAATAAGAGGCTTGAGGCATGCTTTCAACATAGAATTCGGTGGTGAATTCTCCATAGCTTACAGAGGGTGTGTAGGGAGATATTGAAGATCTGCTAGCTCTCTAGCTTTGCCAGTGTGTGATTTGATTAGCTGTGAAGTCTATCTTAGGGGTTGGCCCTAAAGTAAAGGATTCCATTGAAGACCCCTTCAGGTAAGAGACCTGGTTGGGAGGCGCTCGTGTTGGGTTACACGTTAGAGAGCAAGATACGACCACTACATCAGAGGTATGTGAGTGTTACTACTTTGTATCTAGTCTTGTCTTCTGAATAGTGGATATCTTGGGTTTGGCTGGCCCGGAGTGGTTTTTCTCTTAATTGAGTTTCCACTTCGTCAACAAAATATTTGTCTCCTTTAATTCCGCATTTAATATTTTGTTGCACACTGTTCACACACACTTGTTAAAATTAGAAGTCCATTTAATTTTTCAATTGGTATCAGAGCAGGCACACTCCGTTGAAAGGATTTATTTCCTGAGTGTGATCCTCATCTCTTGTGACTTCTATTTTTTTTATTACACCTTTTATCATGGATTTCTCTCAGTTATCTGAAGAAAATCATGATATTGAGCTCTCTAAAGTTTTTGCTAAAATAGATAAAATTGTTTCTCCAAAAGAGCTCAAAAAGGTGAAGCAAGAAAAAGAGTCTTTGATTGTTTAGTTATCTGAATCACATGCTTTGATTGACTCTTTGAGATCTGAGAATACCATGCTATTTAACATTACTGATACACTTGAGAATAAATTAAAAGAATCTGAGGATCTCTTGAAAAAATTCTCAAGTGATAATTTGAAAAGCATGCTTTGTATTCATTCAGATATTTCTAACAAGCCTGCTTCAATTGTTGATGATATGAGTACTTCTACTTCACATGCTTCTGATTCTGAAATAGATTCTATTGATATTAAGCCTGTGATAGTAGATACAACTTGTTTAGAAAATTCTTGCTTAACTAATCATGTGATGCCAAAATCCAAAGATACAGGTACACAAGCTCATGGTAAGTTTGTCCTTACTTGTCATAATTGTGGGAAGATTGGTCATATTAAGCCAAATTGTTATTTGTTGAAATCCCACAGGCCTTGGATTAAGCAGGATGCTCTGAGGAAAAGTGAAGTTGAAGATTCTTCCTCAGCAAAATATGTCCCTCTGCATAGGAGACGTATAAAAGGTAAAGGCAATGTTATTTGTAAGAATGCTAATCCTAATTTTATAGAGAATACAAAGAAGCATTCAAACAAAAGAAGCTTGCCTACCTATCATCACTGCGGCATCATCGGTCACATCCGATCCAAATGCCCACAACTCCAGAAGTTGAAGGTTCAGAGGAAGCTGCCAACTAGAGCTACATCAAGCATTTTACCTCCTACGGCGCTTCAGGCTCCACGGCATCAGCAACAGTTTGTTCCTGCCTATCATAGTGGCAAATCAAAGAAGAACAAATCAAGGTGCTACAAGAGAAAGTCGCAGAAGCCTATTAGCTACCATGACTATGAAGGGTTTCTGAGCCTGATGCAAGGTATGCTAAAGAGAATGGACAACATGGGCAAGACCTGCAATTTACCGCCACGAGTCAAGCAGGTATGGGTCGAGAAGGATGAGACCATTCACCCCTTGAGGGGGAGTGGACTCACCTAGTAAAGGTGAAGTCTTCCCATGCCTAGGATTTTGGTTTCTAAATCCTAGTGCATGTCAGGTACGTTTGCATTGCATCGTTTATTATGTCATATCTTATTCATGCCTTGCATTCTATTTGAGGAACCTTTTTATTCTATCCCCATATTTTCTCTGGTTTTCTTGAGAAACATCTGTAGATATTTTTTTTGGAGATGAAAGTTAAAGCACGTCGGGCGGCTGCTTTTCTGTCTTGGTATTTCTAAACCTCTCTCCATGAGGACAGGTTTGGTTTTACCTTACATGTTGGGATTAGGTGTCATTTCCTTTTCCATAAGCATGTCTTTGTTGTTGTTTTTTTCTGTCTCATTTTTCAACCAAAAAAAAATAAAATTGGGGAGAAGATGCGGAACTTTATTTCTTTCTTTTGATAGCTTTTCAGATATTGCATGTGTTTTTGCCTGATATCTCAGTTCATTGTGCATTGATTAAATATGCTTATATATGATTGAGAGTTTATGCATGATATCTGCTACGTTTTCCTGTTGCATCTTAATGATAGATAGTTACTTTCCTCATGCGATGAAAATGTGCACTATCTAAGACTCCCCTAAGGTACATCTTTTCCTTCTATGACTTTTTGCTTCTAGAAATTCTAGATAAGAGAAGAGGTCTTTGATTAAGATGGTCAAATTGACCACATGCTAGTTGAACCTAGAGCCTAAAAATTCTGGCACTCTCTAGGTTGCAGCACCATAAGAATCAAGCAGTAAATCATATGCATTATGCGCTTTTAAATTGTATATTCACTGCTTATGTGCTAAATTTGCTATATGCCTTGCCCTCTACGTGCAAGTAAAAATTTTACTTTGTCCTTCATTATACAAGTAAAACAATTAGGTACTGCTTCATAGGGGGAGTGTATCAGATGAGGGTGGCTAGGCCCTAGTAAGATAAGGTTTGACTTTTGGCTGATCATTCATTTATTTTCTCTCTTGTTTGGAAAATCTGGTTGCATTTTGTCATATCAGTGAATTTCATACCTTATTGAGAAAGTCTTCACACACACACACGCATTGCATGAGTTGAGTAATCTACTTAAAATTTCTATCTGCAGGAAAATTTGTGCTTATTGAATACTTAACTCTCATTTATATCTTTGCATATTTTTGCAATGCCATTTGACTGCTTTATCAGTTGATTATATATGCGTGATCTGAAGCTAACTTTAGGAAAAATATTTTTCTGCAAATTTTCCTCAAAGTTTCAGATTTTCAGTGTGAAGTGTCCGGATAGACCTTTTCTTACGTCCGGACGAGTGAAGTCTTGCCTTATGCTGTTCTAGCAAGTAGCTGTCCGAACAGTTAAGAGATACATCCGGACAGGATCTCTACAGGTTTAAGACTTGCGTCTCTTTTTCTGTCATACACACATCTTTGCATTTTTATTGATTTATCATGGCATGATGTGTGTTTTTCTCGTGGATTTCTCCCGAGATTTTGGCATTCTTTGCCCATCTCTTCTCATCCCATGATCTTCATTGTGTCTTCCGTTATTCTTTTAAGTCTTTGTGCTTTTAGAATATTGGAATATTTGTTAGGATATTTTCTTGAGATAGTGTGCATGATATATTTATGCCTTATGAGTAGCTGCATTGCTTATATTTCTCTTTGGCATCCATTTGACAATCGTGTTAAATATCACATTATTTTTGGAACTAACAAGATCTAATGGTATTTCTGGTTGGTTTTGATTCAGGAATATGATATCCAGCGGCTCCTAGCACAATGTTTGACAGATGGATCCTTTGAAAAACTGAATGTTGTTGAAGTTGGATGTTCAAATTCCAAAGGTCTCAGGATTAAGATGAGCTTTTTCCCCCTAGCTCATGCAGAGCCTTTCGTAGCATTCTCTTAGATCTACATCAGTTTGAGGTTCAGTGGTAACTCTCCTCATTTATCTTGCAGACCAGTTGCTTAAAGGATGTCAATCTGCGGATAACCAATTTTAGGCTTTGAAAAATCAATAGATTGAAGGATTTTCAGTCCGTGGTTCCCGGCTTCCTGAGCTAGAAGACGAAGTAGTACAAATCTAGCTTTTACGGATTTCTCTCTGTTACTTGATTTTAGTGGATCAGCAGGATTTGGTACTTGGAGGATTTCTGTTCCTCTCTTTTGAGCCACTTGCAGACTTTCTCTATTTTCCTATTGTTTTGGATTTAAGAAAGTTTTTTGTCTATGGATATTATTATTCTGTTTACCCTTGTACTTTTGAGACTTTGAGGGGGAGTAATTGTTGTGTGGTTTTTCTCATTACTCTGTTTTACCCTTTGTCCCTTTGTGACAAAAAGGGGGAGTAATTTTTTATTTGAACCGGGATTGTATTTTTAACCAGTAAAGTGATTTTTGTCCCAGAATGGCCAAAGGGGGAGTTTGTTAGTTTTTGTGTTGTCTGCATTCTGTTGGACAAAATCACTTCTATGTAATGTTGTTGCTTTCACAGGGATGCTGCTTTATCCAAAGTCTACTCTTTAGCTATGTTCTTCGAGAATATTTTGTGAAGTTTTCAAGGATTTATTTCGGTTCCCTGTCAGCCGTCCGGACGACGTGGTATTCCGTCCGGACGCTCATCAGTCAGCAACATCCGTCCGGACGACGAGATCTTTCCGTCCGAACGCCCATCAATGTCTAGAAGCTTTGAAATAGTTCAAGGTTGCATCCGTCCGGACGTAATGGCAAATCGTCCGACGCTCTTCAGAGTTTGAGAAGATCCCAGTATTCCAGTGCATCCGTCCGGACGACGTGGTTATACCGTCCGGACGCCATTCAGTGTTTGACAAGAATTAGGGTTTCTGCCTCAAGACACAGTTATGGGAAGACGGCTGTTACCATCCAGACGATGTGTGATCCCGTCCAGACGATGTCCTCTATAAGGCAAGAACGTGCATACCAAGTTCAACCGTCCAGACGTTAGCCTTCATGGTCCGGACGATCAAGCTTCATATATGGAAATTGCGTGCACCAGTTCAACCGTCCGGACGTTAGCCTTTAGGGTCTGGACACTTTAAAGCCTTTATATGGTAATGACGTGAAGCTGAATTGCAACCGTCCGGACGATAGGGAATCACCGTCCGGACGCGGCCTTGTTATGGAAGCTTTCAGTGCTATTTTGAAAGGCGGTTGTAGTTGACCGTCCGGACGCTCGGTCAAGTCGTCTGGACACCCTCGAGTATTTTGATCATAACTTCTTACTCAAACATCGGATTGGGACGAAATCAGCATCGTTGGAAAGCTAAGAAAAAGTTCTGTAATTTT
Organism: Alnus glutinosa; assembly: GCF_958979055.1. NCBI lineage: Eukaryota > Viridiplantae > Streptophyta > Magnoliopsida > Fagales > Betulaceae > Alnus > Alnus glutinosa. Next base: position 18,816,357 of record NC_084893.1, on the reverse strand, counting down.
AGTGTCTGGACGGCCATTAATAGAGTCCGTACGGAAAGATTTTCCCATCCGGACGGCCCTGTAGAAAATTCCAGAATTACTTTCCGGACAAGAAAAACTTGGCCCGTCCGGACGGCCCTGGCTCCCGTCTGGACGCGCGTGCCACCGAATCCATTTTTGACTCAATTTTGGGTTTCCGAAGCCTATAAATAAGATGCTTGAGGCATGCTTTCAACATAGAATTCGGTGGTGAATTCTCCACAGCTTAGAGAGGGTGTTTAGGGAGATATTGAAGATCTGCTAGCTCTCTAGCTTTGCCAGTGTGTGATTTGATCAGCTGTGAAGTCTATCTTAGGGGTTGACTTTAAGGTAAAGGATTCCATTGAAGACCCCTTCAGGTAGGAGACCTGGTTGGGAGGCGCTCGTGTTACGTTACACGTTAGAGAGCAAGGTACGACCACTGCATCAGGGGTATGTGACTGTTACCACTTTGTATCTAGTCTTGTCTTCTGAATAGTGGATATCCTGGGATTGGCTGCCCCGGTGTGGTTTTTCTTTTAATTGAGTTTCCACTTCGTCAACAAAATATTTGTCTCCTTTAATTCCGCATTTAATATTTTGTTGCACACTGTTCACACACTGTTGTTAAAATTAGAAGTCCATTTAATTTTTCATATTTGAATTGCGATTCTTGCCTTATGTATGAGCGCGTCCAGATGGGAATCCACGTCGTCCGGACTGTTGCATCAATCTTCCCTTATTTGAACTTGGATAGAAAATCTGAAGCTGATCGATCACTGGACGTCGTCCGGACGGGCTGCTGAGACGTCTGGACGGATGCAAGCTGGAACAGAAGCTTCTCGATATAGTGGAAGGTCTGGATGAAAATCCACGTCGTCCAGATGGATGATGTTTGGTCAGTCGGGCGTCCGGACGGTATTGCACGTTGTCCGAACGGCTGGAACTGTGGACAGATGAGCGTCCGAACGGGATGACACGTCGTCTGGATGGCTGGCAGGAAACCGACTTTTCTAACTTGCAGAATCTTCTGAAACTCTTCTGAATAGCGGAATCCCTGTTTAAACAGCATCTCTACATACAAGTGATTTTGTCCAATCAGAATGAGGCCAATCACAAACTAACACCTGGAGTTTGATAGAACCAACCGGTAACACCAGTTCACCTGTGAAACCCATAAGGAGATATCTAGCCGGGATGATATTTCCCCGGTCTAGCTTCATAAGCTCGAATGCTGATTTGTAAAAATGTCAGCCGAGCTTCCTGTGTCAACCAAAATTCGATGTATCTTGTGGTTGCCGATAGCCAACGTTACCACCAATGCATCAGTATGCGAGAAAGATACTCCTACATAATCATCATTGAAAAACCTTATAACCAAGGTTTCACATCTTCTTGACTTTGGAGGTTTCTGTACAGAATACACCTTAAAGTCCTTCATCTGCCTAGCATAGGCCTTCCAAGCCAAGCTGGATTCTCCTCCTCCGCCAAATCCTTCAGGTATCGTATGGATTTTTGGAAGGTTCTCCTGATGTCCATGTTGTGCTCGGCTCCTACTCCTTTTCACGCCTATCCCGGCCATCGTCTTGGGGATTAGGCTCCCTTGTTCTCTCACGATGCCTGTCCCGATCGTCTTCCCAATTCTTGCAGTCTTGGTCTCAATCCCATCCTTCTTTAGGCTGATGGTCTCAAGCCAGATTCTACTAGTTCTCTAACCCAAAAGGAACTGGACAAGCTTTTCGTTATTGATGAACCTTTCGATCAAGATCCTCAAGGATACGCAAGTCTTGTTATTATGACCATTGGCATTGTGAAATGCACAATTCCTGTCGGCGAATCTGGGAGATGGCTTCCCAAGTATTGGTCTCGGCTTTCAATACGCCGGATCCCTCTTTACCTCCATGATCGGGGCATTGAGGGGAGTCTAGTTGTAGTCTTTAAACGATTTTTTAGGCTGTTTAAAGGCTATGGAACTTTCACCCTTTCGGTCATCCTTTTTCTTCTTCTTGGGCTTGGAAGCTGATGCACGGGACGGGTCAAGTCCTAAGAGGGGCCAGAGTGTCTCCGTTTGGTTTATGTTCTCCTCTGCCTTGTCCATAAACTCATGGAGGTTCTGCGATGGTTTTCGAGCCAGGTTTGCCATCAGTGCCTCGTCTTTTCTGATTCCCTGGAACAGAGCACCGTAGATCAATGCGTCTATCACACTCTCTATGCCAAGCTTTTCCTGGTTGAATCTCATGAGTAATCCTTCAAAGACACATTGGGACCTTGATGTAAGGACATCAGGGATCCGAAAGGCTTTCTTCTCACTCTTCCGGCCAAGAAATCTGTCAAGAACATTTTTTCGAGCCCATCAAAGTCACTGATGGACTTTGGTGGAAGCTTTTTAAACCAGTCCTGGGCATTACCTAACAAAGTGAGGGGGAAGGCCTGGCATGCCACTTCGTCAGATGTCTTGTGGAGATCTATATGAGCTCGAAAGTTTTCCAAGTGCTCAATTAGGTCCTCGAGTTCAGAATAGATTGGACCGTCAGGGACTTTAAACTTCTCGGGGAGAAGGAAGGTGGCCACCTAGTCGGTGAACGATGAGGCCGTCTTCTGCAAGAGGTTATCCACCAAGGAAGCCTTTCCCTTGTCGTATCCTGGACCATCTCGGATAAGAAGTCACACTTCTGCTCCAGTTTGGGGATTATGGCTTTCATTTTTTCTTCCACTTCATTCCGAGTAGGATTCTCGAGAATGGCCTCTCGGTGATCAATGTTTTCACCAGATCCTTCTTCTCGGTAGTTCAGATGTACTTCCTCCTTGTGCCCACCAGCTTGGCTATTACGCACTTCTCTGTGCTCAGGAATAATAGTCGGTGTCCGAGATAACTCTAGGAGGTGCGCTTGCAAAGCAACATTTATATCTACTAGATCTTCAATTCTCTTTGCATATGAGCAATTTTTTCATTCAGGAGAGTTATTGTGATTTGGGGATCATTTGAGGTCCCCACCTCATCCTAAACACTCTTGTCCTGTCCATTTCTGGTTCTTCTGTTATTTTCTAATCTTGTAGCCACCATTGCGGATTTGTTTTTTTTTTTTTTTTGTAAGAAACGATAAACAGTTCCCATAGATGGTGCCAAACTGTTGGTTCAATTTTTAGTTTGGTGACGTGTCAACTTGTGATTGGATTCCTTCGAGATCTACAAAATAATAAAGACTTATCGGGTGTGTCGAAAGGGTCTCACTCCGATGCCTAAGTCAGTTGATAGTTTTAGGGAGTATTGAGCATAAATCAAATAAATTCAGTGTGTCGTGATACCTGGGGTCACAATCTATTTATAGGCACATAGATGTTGTTGTAGTGTTCAGAGGATCCCGGATCTCTTGGGATCCATGATCTCTTCAGGGAGATAGTGACCCACGATCTCAGAGGGTGTTGACTAGGTATGGACCAACTGGGTATGGACACTGTGCATTTCTTCTTGTATCCCCAGGTGCAGACCTTTCTGAGCTAGAGTACATCCCTAGATCTGGTGGATGGACATGTATACAAGATTCTTCAATAATCTTTTGAGATCCTTATAACCGACCGGGCCTCCTCGTGTCGGTCGAACCTACTGGGCCCAGAATTTGGTCATGGGCTCACTTGGGCTTTGAGGATGATAATTTCCGCAACACATGGGATTTAAAATTTACCAAATTGGAAACTTGGATCTCAATGTAAAAAAGGCTGAAGAAGACGGGATTGTGACATATTTTCCCTAGCAGTTATCGTATTCTACCACATTTTAAAAGCAATAAATGTTGAAATGGTAAAATCTAAAACATTTAATTTGAAAAACATTATCAGGATTGAAGACATTTTATATAGTAGAATACCCTAAGAATTTTAAAAAGTCTTCACTTGCCTTAAACCGATCCGGTTAACATAAACTTTAATAAAGTAATGTTTTTCTTTATAAGTAATCGAGATGTATATTGAAAAATAGATGACTTCTATTTTAACCGTGTGTGTGTGCACAATGAGTTAACAAAATAATGTAAGTGCGGTTAAATAACACAAGAATTTTGTTAATGAAGTGGAAATTCAATTAAAAGAAAAACCACTTCGGGGCAGCCAAACCCAGGATATCCACTATTTAGAAGACAAAGCTAGTACATAGACAGTAACACTCACATACTCGATGTAGCGACCGTATCTAGCACTCTTAACGTGTAACCCAACACGAAAGCCTCCCAACCAAGTCACCTACTTGAAGGGGTCTTCAATGGAATCCTTTACCTTAAGGCCAACCCCTAAGATAGACTTCAGTTCAGCACAGCAACAGTACACAACAGCAACGGCTTGAGAGAGACCAATTCAGCACACTAACTCTAAAATATAACTCTCTAAGCTCTACGAAATTCAATACCAAATTCTTACAATCAACATACCCAGGGGCCTCTATTTATAGGCTACAGAATACCTAAATCGCGATTGATTAGGTTTTCCTAGGCCCTGTCTGGACGGTAGACAAAGGTGTCCGAACGTATAACTGTGCAACCGACTTTCCAAATTCGCATGTTATTCTTTCCTGAATAGAGCAGTGTCCGGACGGTGTTGCCTTATTGTCCGGACGGTTGCATTTTAGCTGCACGCAATTTCCATATCAAGGCTTGGAGTATCCGCACCGTGAAGGCTGTCGTCCGGACAGTTGAATTGATGCACGCAAATTCCATATATGAAGCTTGAGCATCCGGACTATGAAGAATGACATCCGGATGGTTGAACTTTGTATGCACGACTTGCCTTATGAAGATCGTTCGGACAGGAACACACATTGTTCAGACGGTTGCAACTGTCTTCCCATATCTGTATTTTGGAAAGAAATTACATAGCTAGTCAAACATTGAACGGTGTCCGGACGTGTTGTTGAGACGTCCGAACGTATGCAACTTGGAACAGTTCAAAGCTTCTTGACACAGAGGAAAGTCTGGACGGAAAGTTCTTGTCGTCTGGACGGATGATGCTTAGATAGTTGAGCGTCCGGACGGAATATCACGTCGTCCGGACAGATGCAAAGGATCCGATTTTTCTGTCTTGGAATATGTGCAGAATCTTCTAGAAGCATAGCTTTGAAGGAGAAGACTTCTGAAAAAAAATGAATCCCTAATAAAAAGCATCATTACATGGAAGTGATTTTGTCCAACAGAATGCAGCTAATTACAAACCAACAAACTCTCCCTTTGGTCATTCTGGGACAAAAATCACTTGGCCGGTTAAAAATACAATCCCGATCCAAATAGAAAATTACTCCCCCTTTTTGTCACAAAATGACAAAGGGTAAAACAGAGTAATAAGAAAAACGATAAAATAATTACTCCCCTGAAATGTCTTAGTAGGACAAGGGTAAACAGAGTATATAAAATCCAGAGACAAAAAATGTTCTAAAATCCAAAACAATAGGAAAATAGAGAAGAGTCTGCAAGTGGCCTAAAAGAAAGGAACAAAAATCCTCCAAGTACTAAATCCTACTGATCCACTGAAACCAAGTAACGGAGAGAAAGCCGTACAAAATGCTGGATTTGTACTACTTCGGCTTCTAGCTCCGAAAGTTGGGAACCATGGACTGAAAAACCTTTAGTCGCTTGATTTTGCAAAGCCTAAACCTAGTTATCCGTAGATTGACATCCTCTAACCAATTGATCTGCAAGATAAAAGAGGAGATTCACCATTAAACCTCTAACTGATACAGATCTCAGGAAGATGCTACGGAAGGCTTTGCATGAGCAAAGGGAAGAGCTCATTTAAAACTTGAGAACTTTGGAAATATGAACATATGACTTCAACAAAAGTCTGTTTTCCAAAAGATCCATCTATCAAACACTGTGCTGGGAGCCGCTAGATGACATATTCCTGAACTAAGATTAAATAGAAATATCTCCAAAAATACCATTACCAAGAAAAATCAGATCCTATTAGTTCCAAAAGCAATGTGGTATTTATGACGGCTGTCAAATGGATGCCAAAGACAAATATAAGCAATGCAGCAAGTCATAAGGCATACATATATCAATATCAACCCAGCACACAGACAGAATAGATTTTTCATTCACAGTATCTCAAGAAAAATATCCCAATCAACAAATATTCCAATATTCTAAAAGCACAAAAACTTAAAAGAACAAAGGAAGATATAAGGAAGATCATGGAATGAGAAGAAATGTGCAAAGAATGCCAAAATCTCGAGAGAAATCCACAAGAGAAACACACAACATAACATGATAAATCAATAAAAATGCAGAGATGTGTGTATGCCAGAGAAAGAGTCACAAGTCTTAAACGTTTAGAGATCCTGTCCGGACATGTCACTTAACCGTCTGGACTGCTATTGCTAGGTCAGCGTACGACAAGGCTGCTCTTGTCTGGACATAAGAATAGGTCCATCCAGACGCTTCACATTGAAAAACTGAAACTGGTGAAAAATTTGAGAAAAATATTTTTCCCTAAAGTTAGCTTCAGAACATGCATATATAATCAACTGATAAAGCAGTCAAATATCATTGCAAAAATATGCAAAGATATAAATGAGAGTTAAGTATTCAATAAACACAAATTTCTTTGCAAATAGAATTTTTAAATAGATTACTTAACTCATGCAATGCGTGTGTGTGTGTGAAAGCTTTTTCAATAAAGCATGAAATTCACTGATATGACTTAAAACAACTGGATTTTATAAACAAGAGAGAAAATCAATGATAGACCAGTCAAAAGTCAAACCTTATCTTATTAGGGCCTAACCACCCTCATCTGATATGCTCTCTCTAAGATGCAACACTTTTCTTTTACTTAGTCCTTTAGTGACCATCTATTTCCGCAATGATTTGGTCACTGACTGTTTCTATAGGGACAAGTTCAAGAATAGATTTATAGCCCAAAAGTCAGAGAGAAAAAAATGTACCTTAGGGGAGCTTTGAATAGTGCACAATTTTTTTCATTGCATGAGAGAAACAGCTTTCTATCATTAAGATGCAACAGGAAAACTTAGCAGATATCAGACATAAACTCTCAATCATATATAAGCATATTCAATTAATACACAATGAACTGAGATATCAAGCAAAAACATATACAATATCTGAAAAGCTATCAAAAAAAAAAAATTGCATCTTTTATCCCAATTTTTTTTTTTTTAAATGTTGAAAACAATAAAACAGAAAAACAATAAGGACATGCTTATAGAAAAGGAAATAACATCTAGTCCCAGGATGTAAGGTAAAATCAAACCTGTCCTCAAGGAGAGAGGTTTAGAAATACCAAGACAGAAAAGCAGCCGCCTGACGTGCTTCATCCCCAAAAAAATATCTGCAAAAGTTTCTCAAGATAACAAGAGAAAATATGGAGATAGAATAAATGGTTCCTTAAACAAAATGCAAGGCATGAATAAGATATGATATGATAAACAATGCAATGCAAACATACCTGACATGAACTAGGATTTAGGAACCAAAATCCTAGGTATGGTGAGACTGCACCTTTACTAGGTGAGTCCACTCCCTCTCAATGGGTGAATGGTCTCATCATTCCTGACCCATACCTGCTTGACCTGTGGCGGTGGTTTGCGGGTCTTGTTCATGTTGTCCATTCTTTTTAGCATACCTTGCATTAGGCTCAGCAACCCTTCATAACCATGGTTGCCAATGGGCTTCTGTGGCTTTCTTTAGTAGCGCCTTGATTTGTTCTTATTTGATTTGCACTCTAATTGGCAGGAACAAATGGATGCTGATGGCGTGGAGCCTAATGTGCCATTGGAGGTAGAGTGCCTAATGTAGCTCTTGCTGGCAACTCCCTTTGAACCTTCGACTTCTGAGCCTAGAGATGTGGACATTTGGGTCGGATGTGACCGGTGATGCCACAGTGATGACAGGTAGGCAGGCTTCTTTTGTTGGAATACTTTTTAATAGTCTCTGCAGATTTAAGGTTTGCATTCTCACAAATACTATTGCCCTTACCTTTTATATGTCTCCTATGCAGAGAGACATATTTAGATGAGGAAGAATTTTCAACTTTACCTTTCCTCGAAGCATCCTGCTTAATCCAAGGCCTATGGGATTTCAACAAATAACAATTTTGTCTAATATGACCAATTTTCCCATAATTATGACAAGTAGGAACAAACTTACCTCGTGTTCCTGATTCCTTGGACTTTGGTATCACATGATTATTTAAGCAAGAATTTTCTAAACAAGCTGTATCTACTATCACAGACTTAATATCAATAGAATATAATTCAGAATCATAAGCATGTGAAGTAGAAGTACTCATATCATCAACAATTAAAGCAGGCTTGTTAGAAATATCTGAATGAATACAAAACATGCTTTTCAAATTATCACTAGAGAATTTTTCCAATTTTTTCTCAAGTGGATCAATAGTATTAAGCAACATGGTATTCTCAGATCTCAAAGAGTCAATCAAAACATGTGATTCAGATAACTAAACAATCAAAAACTCTTTTTATTGCTTTACCTTTTTTAGCTCTTTATTAGAGTTTTTAGAGGTTTTACTCAATTTATCAAAAACCTTAGAGAGCTCAATATCAGAATTCTCTTTAGATAACTGAGAAGAGTTCATGATAAAAGATGTAATAAAAAAATAGAAGTCACAAAAGATAAGGATCACACTCAGGAAATAAATCCTTGAAACAGAGTGTACTCGCTCTGATACCAATTGAAAAATAGATGACTTCTATTTTAACCATGTGTGTGTGCACAATGTGTTAACAAAATAATATAAGCGTGAAATTGAAATGACATGAAAATTTTGTTAACAAAGTGGAAACTCAATTAAGAGAAAAACCACTCCTGGGCAGCCAAACCTAGGATATCAACTATTCAGAAGACAAAGCTAGTACATAGACAATAACACTCACATACCCGATGCAACAATCGTATCTAGCACTCTGACGTGTAACCCAACACGAATGCCTCCCAACCAAGTCACCTACTTGAAGGAGTCTTCAATGGAATCCTTTACCTTAGGGCCAACCCCTAAGATAGACTTTAGTTCAGCACAGCAACAACACAAAATGACAACGGCTTGAGAGAGACCAATTCAGCACACTAACTCTAAAATATAACTCTCTAAGCTCTACAGAATTCAATACCGAATTCTTACAATCAACATGCCTAGGCACCTCTATTTATAGGCTATAGAAGTCCTAAATCGCGTCTGATTAGGTTTTCCTAGGCCCCGTTCGGACGGTAGACAAAGGCGTCTGGACGTACAACTATGCAACTAGCTTTCCAAATTTGCACGACATTCTTTCCTAAATAGAGCCGCGTCCGGATGATGTTGCCCTAGCGTCCGGACGATTGCACTTTAGCTGCACCTGGTTTTATATCAAGGCTTGGAGATTCCGGACCATGAAGGCTGTCGTCCGGATGGTTGAATTGATGCACACAAATTCCATATATGAAGCTTGAGCGTCAAGACTATGAAGAATGACGTCCAGATGGTTGAACTTTGTATGCACAACTTGCCTTATGAAGGAGATCGTCCGGACAGGAACACACATCGTCTGGACGGTTGCAATTGTCTTCCCATATCTGTGTTTTGGAAAGAAATCCCATAGCTAGTCGAACACTGTACGGCGTCCAGACGTGTTGCTGAGATGTCTGGACATACAACTTGGAACAATTTGAAGCTTCTTGACACAGAGGAAGGTTCAGACAGAAAGTTCTCGTCGTCCACACGGATGATGCTTGGATAGTTGAGCATCTGGACTTAATATCAAGTCGTTCGGACGGATGCAAAGGATCCGATTTTTCTATTTTAAAATCTGTGCAGAATCTTCTAGAAGCATAGCTCTGAAGGAGAAGACTTCTGAAAAAGACTGAATCCCTGTATAAAAGCATCATTACATGGAAGTGATTTTGTCCACCAGAATGCAGCCAATTACAAACCAACATATATTGTAATGCCTAAAAAATTAAATTACATAAAATGATGATAGATTGTTATCAAAATGCATAAAATAACTAATTAAAATGCTTAATTAGTTATAGAAATACCTAATAAAATCAGGAGCAAAACGGGCGCAAAATGAACTGAGAACTGAAACTAAGATTCTACTAAAATAGAAGCTCAGTCAATCAAGCTAGGGTTCACGGCTGACCGAGTATGCACAATAAACACATGGTTGGCTCAGACACAAGTTAGAAAACTTGGAGCTAAAATTTGGTCACGTGGCATAACAACTGTTCAAGAAGATAATTCTGGTGCCAATGAACAATAGCCACATGTCAGTGAAGAGTGACACATGGTAAAAGAAGATTGGCCCAAAACATTTATTGGCTCAGTCAATTGGTTGCACATAAATAGGCCGAGATTTCTTCTAAATTTTTTTATGCAAACTTCATCTCTCACTATAAATTTTGGTTTAAGGTATTTTAAGACTATAAGGGAGGATTCTTAAGTGTTAGGAGGCTGTGGAAGTTGTTGCTCATTCTAGAAGTTCGAGGTGTTCATTTCTAAGCAAAGCATTGGAAGTATAATTTCTAAAGCTCTCACTTTTGTTTATTTAGCTAGTTAGAATTTTAAATAAGTCGTCGTAATACACAAATAAATGGTACATAGTTAAATAGTATGGTTATAGCGTATTTATAATGCCCAAATATTAATAAGCACAATGATTAAATATTATTATAATGTTGTAGCAATGCTTGTATAAAGTTATACATTGTCATTATAATGCTTGGGTATCATTATGGTACATATATATATATATATATATATATATATATATATATATATATATATATATATATATATATATATATATATATATATATATATATATATGGAAACTGTATATTTATAATGCTAATATCATTATAACCATAAATATAGTTGTACTATTATCCCAAGTTATGGAAGATGGTCTTCAAATGCAGTTTTCACAAAACCACACAAAAAGGGGCATGCATGTGTACGACTATGCATGTAAAAAATTCGTTACGCTGCCCAAATTTCTTTAAGGTAAAAGAAAAGAATAATAATGACATTTTTATAAATTATGGTTTTGTCTTAGATTTGAAAAATAAATACGATTGGGCATTTTCAATTGGTTAGTTTTGTTGTATAGATGTTATACACAGTGTCTAAAAGACCCATTAACATAAAAAGTGGCCAAAACATAATTAACCTACTCCCGCTCCACATCCGTTAAGATAGGAACATTTTTCCCTACAATACAACAAGAATGGAGAAGATTAAAAATACGAAACAAATATAGCAGCATCCAGGGAAAGTAGCAAAAAAGAGAGTGAACTTATAGAGGTCGTCTGTCTCCACCCACTGGGGAGGAACCATCCTCCTCGGTGCAGAACCCTCACAAGGGGGAAACTCCCAGCTCTCTGAAACAAAAAAGAAAAAAGTCTCCCACTTTTTGTTGTTGGAGTAGGATTTCTTCAAGCGTATCACCCTGGAATCTTCCTTGGCCTTGGGTTTCTCCCAAACCTTAAAGAAGAAAAGCCAGTCATATATGATGGGGCGATACACAGCAAGGAACTCCTTCATCATCAAAATTGTTAGTATTTTATGTTGGCAACATTCTAGATGACAAAAACACTTTATGTAACAGTTACTTTTTAAACAAGTTTATCGGTTTTTATTCAAAGTCTTCAAGTTATGGACAGTGTTTGTTTCAAGCCATGTGACTGGTCACAAAGTTCTAGAAGATGTCCATGAAGACTCCATGCATTTTTCAAGTAAGATCAACCGATTCCTGTGAAACCGTCCGGATAGACCTTTGAAGGCGTCCGGACGCCCCTCAATGTCTAGAAGCTTCAGCGTTGAAGACGTCCGGACGTCAGAGCAACACCGTCTCGACGCTAGGTTAAGCTTCTTCGATTTCTACACGGAGTTGGATTTCAGTCGACACTATTTGAAAAGTTTCTGCAAGATGTCCAAATGACATGGCAACACGTCCGGACGCTACCCAGCGTTCCAGAATATTCTGGGTTTCCTTTACGAACACAAAAAGGAGTTACAGTGAAGACCATCCGGACACTCGGCCAAGCCGTCCAGACGTGGTCCTGTTTTGGGAAGAATCTCGCTATTCTAGAAAGGCTATGGCAGAAGACCATCTGGACGGGGCTAACTTCCGTCCGGATGCTCCATAGCCAGAGTTCAAATTTGTCTAGAATTAGGTTTTTGAAGCCTATAAATAGATGGCTCTAGGCTTTTTATTTGTAAGAATTCAGTATAGAATTCCATAGTGCTTAGAGAGGGTGTTTAGGGAGATTTGAAGATTCCCTAGCTCTCTAGCCGTTGCCGGTGTGTGCTCAATAGTTCGTGTGAAATCTATCTTTGGGGTTGGCCTTAAGGTAAAGGATTCCATCAAAGGCCTTTTCAAGTAAGAGACTTGGTTAGGAAGCGTTCATGATGGGTTTTGTGTTATAGTTAAAGGTATGACTATTGCAGTAGGTTTTGTGAGTACGAGTGCTTTGTAACTTGCTTTGTCTTTGGATAGTGCATGGATTTCCTGGGTTTGGCTGTCCCGGAGTGGTTTTTCTCTTCATAGAGTTTTCACTTTGTAAACAAATATCTCGTCTCTTTTATTTTATACATTTAAGATATTTTGTTACACATAAACAAACACTTGGTTGTTTAGAAGTCATTATTTATTTTCAAAAATATTATCATTTCATAGCACCAAAGGCCACAAAACACAATAAGACAAATAGTACCTACACCCATTCAGTTTAATCTTACTAGGAGCTAAATTAAGGTAACCCAAAAAATTCCAAACTAGAGGATGAAAAGGAAGCCTCAAACCTGCCTTGAACATGTTCTCGTAGAGTCAAACTTCAAAAAAAATTTCACTGACGATAGCCCCTTGGTCAAAATCAGCAAACCGAAGAACAACTGAACTTGGAATAGCGTAAGCTCTCCTTAAATGAGATTCCTCCTAACGTGTAATCACTGGAGTCCATAAATTTGAGTGATACACATTCAAAGGAGACTATTTAGTAACCTCCGGACCATTGGAGACCAGAGACAAGGGCCGACCATTTGAATCGTAGGAAGAAGAAGAGGCACTTCTCAAACCCATAATGTATTGACCGCTCAGAATCAAAAGTCTAAGAATCCTGTAACACTTGTTATGAACCAGCAAATATGCAGTGCTCAAACGAAGATGAGGCATAGCAGGTTCGAGCAACGGAAGAAGAAAACATAGATAATTGTTCACCGGATTATTGTGAAATACTCAATTTGAGGAATGTATGAGATACATGCCTAAAAAAACACTATTCTAAGGAAATAAAACCATCAAAAGCTATTGGGGTGAGAACAAGCCAACCGATCTAGGGCAATGGGAAGATTGAAGAAAAGGGGATCTAGAAAGTTTAAGAAGATGAAAACTAGAGAAGAGGAAGAGATACACAGGTGAGACACAAATGACAAAAAGGGTATCTTCTCAAAAGATGTATACCCATCATCACATCTCATTAATGCCACACGTGCCGAAAGTGTACCACCAGCCAGTTCAAGTCCAAGCAGGGGTGGAATGCCACATACACCTAGATAATTCCAAACGCTTGGCCCCGATTCACTGTCAGACTAGCAAACACTGCCACATCCGAAATAAGTTACACATTTGAATGTGGATAAGGATCCCTCAAATTTCTTCTAAATTTGAGATTCTCAAATTGTTAAATCTTAGCCATACATTGTATCTAACAATCCAAAATGTGACAACTGTCATACAAAATAAATACTAAAGTTAATGAGAATTTAATGCTCTAAAGAGAGAATAAATGATAGCTGGCACATTTAATGCAGAATTTGTAGAGAAACAATTTCTTCCATTGATCTTAAAAGAAAAAGAAAAAGAAAAAAGACATGTATAATAGATTCCTATGTTTTAAGTCAATTATGTGTTGAGTTTTTTTCTTGAAAATACTTTTTTTTTTTAGTGTTTGGTGGGAGCAAAAAATATTAATCAATAAGAAATAATTTTTGAATCAACAACAAATTTGTCAGTACGGGAAAGAAAATGGCTTATGCCTTTGAAGAGGCTTAAATTTCATTTAACTCTTCTAAACTTCTATTGTTTTTATAATTTTTTTAAAGTTAAAAAACTTTCAATTTAATGTATCGAACTTTATAAAATTTGCAATATCACCTTGTGGACGTTCAACATCACCCCTTTCTTCCTGTGTTTGGTTTTCTTTTTTCTTTTTTTTTTTTCTTTTTTTTTTCTTTTTTTTTTTTTTATTTCCGTTTTATTCTTCTCTTATGCATGTTTATCAGGTTGAATATTTGATTATTATTAGTAATCAGATTAAAAAAAATACACCCATATTATTAGTAATCAGTCTTACACACAAATATTATTATTTAGAGGTTGTCTCACTGGATTACAATACTAATATTTATCGTGTAAAACATGGATCTTTATTCATTTGGTGACAATAGTGGAAATTTACTTAAGGGCAAAGTGAGCAAAACAATAAAATAAAATAAATGTTGAAGCATTTTTAAAATTAATATGTATTTATATTTATTTTGTGTTTTGAAAGTGTTTTAAATGGAAGGTTTTAAAGAGTATTGAATGAAGAGTCTCATATGGGAAAAAGAGAAAGTGTAATAAATGACAGTTGGCACATTCTCGATTATTAGATGTAATGTATGGCTAAGATTTAACAATTTGAGGATCTCAAATTTAAAAGAAATTTGAGGGATCCTGATCAAGGGCACTAGAATCCCAAGATTTGACACATACCCAATCCTTAATAAATCCCCATTATCTCTGCCAACACATTGATGTGGTCTTGAGTGTATCAAATAATAAAATAACCACTCGCAATAGAACGAATCTTTGCAGGATAAGTCTATGTGAGGGTGTCGAACCTCAAAGACTGTTGGTTATTGTTAAGTTATTGCAATTAACTCTAATCTAATTCAAAAAAGATGTTTGTTTTTGTTTTGAAATTGAAACTAAATAAGAATGTGAAAGCAGAATTAAGATAGTTGGAGAAGATATAGAGGATTGATTTCACCCATAATCGCATAATAATGGTAAATTACATTTAACATGGCAATTTCACTTGCATGAATATGACTCATGTGTGTTTGTCAAGCACCCAACGATGTCTTCAAGAAAATTGTTTTAATAAAAAATAAGAATAACTCATCTTCGGTTAGTACGGATTGTCCACCTATCCACGAAGATGTAGTATGATCCGTCTTCTTTAAATATGAGTATAACTCATCAAAGGATAAGTCTAACTCATCTTTCGGCAAGCATGAATTGTTCTACCTAAATTAAACTAGCTAGGGTGCAGAACAATCTATCATTCCTAGGCATGGTCTATCAAACACTCTTGATTTCGTATCCATTAAAATTGTTGTAAAACCATCCTCCGTATAATCTTAAAAAAATATGAAGGTTGGGTTTAATAGAAATAAAAAAACTTTCGAAGACAAGATAAGAGGTTTATCAAAATTGAATATAAATATTAATGTTAATCTCAAGATTAAACAACCATCATTCATATTCATAGAATTTCCAAGGAAAAACACAAATTACACCATTATTACTTGGAATTGGTACATCAATACCCTATGGATGATTTAACCACTCATGGAAGTGCTGGAAATCGCCTTTGTTAAGGAGAAATCCATCACAAGAAGCTGCTAGAATTTTTGCACTTTTCTTCCAAAACCTAGCCACTAATTCTATTGATTTTTATTCTATATTGTGTGTCCCACTAATGCACAATTATAGGGTCTATTTATATAATACAAGAGCAACACTAGTTGATTTTGTGGCCTTCTAGAACACCTAGTCTGAGTAGAAGAAGTAAAACTTCTTGCCTTTTGTGGTTCGGCCTTGATGTCTGTTCTATAGCTTTCGAATGTGCTTGACCCAATTGTTTTTGCACTTGAGCTAGGTTGCGCTAGAGCATCTTTACTTCTACACTCGAGATTAGTTGTGTTGGTGGTTCCCCGCGCTCGAGTCTTGATGCTCTCGAGCTCATTGATATACACTCGAGCCTCACTGATGCACTATGATGCGCTCGAGCATTCCTGATGTGCGCTCGAGCATTTTGGTACTGCGCTCAAGCCCTTTCAAGGTGGTCGAGCGTTTTGCCTTTGCAGATTGCTGGATTCACTTTTGCTAGATTTGAAGCTTTAAGACTAAAGGATCACTTGTGTTTTTCCCTTAGATTCCTGAGAATGTTTAAAACATAAAAACAACACAAAACATTATATCACAATGAAATTAAGAGGCTAACATATACAAGTTAAGGGGCTTGAATGTGCAACATTCAATGCTCATCACACATCAAATAAGGGTATTGGGGGATAACTGTTGGGGATTGGGCCGGCTAAGGCCTTATAGCCCACAAAGAGAGTCCATCTACAACCGGTCATTCAGAGAGCCCACAAAAGTTAACAATCCTCATATTAAAAAACTGCTATCCGAGCGGTTAGGAACAAGTAACTATCTAAATGGTTGAGGGTCAAACTCCACCAAATCCCCAAATCCAAGATATCGTGAAATTTGGGAGAGCCCATGTACACAATTCAATCCCAAAAATCAAGGGATCGAGTCAGACAAGCTCCAACATTCCTATAAAGAGGAAACGAAGTCTAAATAAAGGGGGTTCATAACTTTGTCTCATTAATACGCCAAATTCAATGTGTCCATTATTCTTCCTCACAAAGAGACTGACTTGAGTGTAAGAGTTATCCTTGCTGGACCATCCCTGGTTGTTAGTATTTTATATTGGCTACATTCTGGATAACCAAAAACACTTAATGTAATGGTTGCGAATTAACAGGATGGTCGGTTCTCAATTCAGAATCTTCATGTATTCAGACAGTGTTCAAATCCAAAGCATGCGATTGATCACAAACTTCTAGAAGATGTCCATGAAGGGTCCTTGTAAATTCCAAGTCAAATCAACCGGGTCCTGTGCAATCGTCCGGACGAGCCTTTGAAGGCGTCTGGACGCCCCTCAGTGTCTAGAAGATTACGTTGAAGACTTTCGGACGATAGAGCAACACCGTCCGGACGCTAGGTCAATCAATATTCAACACGGAGTTGGGTTTCAGAAGTCAACACTGTTAGGGAAGTCTCTGCAAGTTGTCTAGACGACGTGGCAACACATCCGGATGCTGTCCAGCATTTCAGAATATTCCAGTGTTTCGTTCAAAGGCAGAAAGGAGTTATAGCGAAGACCTTCTGGATGCTCGGCCCAGCTGTCCGGACGTGGACCTGATAAGGATAGAATTGTGCTGTTTCTGAAATGATATTGCAGAAGACCATTCGGATGTGGCTAACTTTCGTCCGGATGCTCGATAACCAGAATCTGAATCTCAACAGTTTTAGGTTTCATGTAAGCCTATAAATATAGGGCCCTAGGCTTGTCAATTGTACAGAATTCGGTGTTGAATTCTCTTAGCTTTGAGAGGGTGTTTAGGGAGTATCGAAGATCTACTAGCTCTCAAGCCGTTGCCGGTGTGTGCTCAACAGTTCGTGTGAAGTCTATCTTAGGAGTCAGCCCTAAGGTAAATGATTTCATCAAATACCCCTTCAAGTAGGAGATTTGGTTGGGAAGTGTTCACGATGGGGTTTGTGTTATAGTTAAAGGTATGACCACTGCAATGGGTTTTGTGAGTATGAGTGCTTTGTAACTTGCTTTATTTTTGGATAGTGGATTTCCTGGGTTTGGTTGCCCCGGAGTGGTTTTTCTCTTCACAGAGTTTTCACTTGGTCAACAAATATCTTGTCTACTTTAAATTCCGCATTTAAGATATTTTGTTGCACACAAACACACACACTTGGTTAAATTAAAAGTCAATATTTATTTTCAATTGGTATCAGAGCGGGTTCACTTGTGTTTGGATTTATTTCCTAAGTGTGATCCACGACTTCTTCTAACATAAATCTTCCTGAGTTCTCTGAAGATGATTTTTATGATTTCTCTAAAGATTCCATTTTGATAGGTAAACTCTTTAAGAAATCCAATAAAGAACTCAAGAAGATTAAGCAAGAAAAAGAGTCTTTGAATTTATAATTATCTGAATCATATGTTTTGATTGACTCTTTGAAATCTGAGAATACCATGCTTTTTTGATACTGTTGATGCACTAAAGAATAAATTAATAGAATTAGAGGATCTCTTGAAAAAAATTCTCTAGTAATAATTTGAAAAGCATGCTTTGTATTCATATAGATATTTCTAACAAGCTTGATTTAATTGTTAATGATTTAAGTACTTCTACTTCACATGCTTCTGATTCTGAATTAGATTCTATTGATATTAAGCATGTGATAGAAGATACAGTTTGTTTAGATAATTCTTGCTTAACTAATCATGTGATGCCTAACTCCAAGGAATCAGGAATACACAGTAAGTTTATTCCTAAGTGTCATAATTGTGAGAAGATTGGTCATGTTAGGCCAAATTGTTATTTGTTGAAATCCCACAGGCCTTGGATTAAGTAGGATGCTCTGAGAAAAAGTGAAGTTGAAGATTCTTCCTCATCAAAATATATCCCTCCGCATAGGAGACATATAAAAGGTAAGGGCAATATTGTTTGTAAAAATGCCAACCATATTTCTGCAGAGAAAGTCAAGCAGCATTCCAACAAAAGAAGCCTGCCCACTTGTCATCTTTACGGTATCACCGGTCACATCCGACCCAAATGTCCACAGCTCCAAGCTCAGAAGAAGAAGGCTCAGAGGAAGTTGCCTACTAAGACCACATCAGGTACTCTACCTTCGGCGGGACATCAGGTTCCATGGCATCAGCGACAACAACAGCGGTCTGTTCCAAAGAACACATCAATGCACTACAAGAAAAAGTCGCAAAAGCCCGATAACAACCATGCCTATGAAGGGTTGCTGAGCTTGTTACAAGGGATGCTGAGGAGAATGGACAGTATGAGCAATACTCGATCACATCTACCATGGGTACACCGGGGTTGGATCAGAAAAGATAAGACCATTCACCCCTTGAGGGGGAGTGGACTCACCTAGTATAGGTGCAGTCTCACCATGCCTAGGATTTTGGTTCCTAAATCTTAGTGCATACCAGGTATGTTTGCATTGCATTGATTGTCATATCTTATATATCCTATTTTTTGCCTTGCATTCTATTTGAGGAACCACATTTTCTATCCCTAGATTTTCTCTTGGTTGCTTTGAGAATTTTTTGCAGGTACATTCTAGGGATGACAGAGAAAGCATGTCACTGCTTTTCTGTCGTGGTAAAGTCAAACCTCTCTCCCTGAGGACAGGTTTGATTTTACCTTACATGCTAGGACTAAATGTTATTTCCTTTTCTATAAGCATGTCCTTGTTGTTTTTCTGTTTAATTGTTTTCAAAAAAAAAAAAAAAAAAACTGGGGGAGAAGATGTAGAATTTTTATTTTTTTTTAGAGTTGCTTTTCAGATATTGTATGTGTTTTTTCCTGATATCTCAGTTCATTGTGCATTAATTGAATATGTTTATATATGATTGAGAGTTTATATATGATATCTACTAACTTTTTCTGTGCATCTTAATGCTAGATAGTTGCTTTTCTTATGTGATGAAAAATTGTACACTATCCAAAGCTCCCCTAAGGTACTTTTTTTTTTTTTTTTTTTTTTTTTTTTTTTTCTCTCTGACTTTTAACTTCTGAAAATTCTAATGAGAGGGATTTTTTTGCTAAGATGGTCAAACTGACCAACTCGCTAGTTGAACCTAGAACCTATAAGTTCTGCCATTCTTTCTAGGTTGCAGCACCAAGTGATAAAAAGCATTCAAAATTGAATAAATATGGATAAATAAAAAGATCCACTGCTTATGTGCTATAAGTCTATTCTTGAAATTGTCCCTAAAGAAACAGCCAATGACCAAATCATTGCGGAAATAGATGGTCACTAAAGGACGAAGTAAAAGAAAAGTGTGGCAGCTTAAGGGGAGTGTATCAGATGAGGGTGGCTAGGCCCTAGTAAAATAAGGTTTGACTTTTGACTGATCTAATATTGATTTTCTCTCTTCTTTGGAAAATCCGGGTGATTTAAGTCACATCAATGAACTTTATACCTTATTGAGAAAGCCTTCACACACACACTCTTGCATGAGTTTAGTTTACTTTTGAAAAAGTTCTGTCTGCGGGAAATTTATGCTCATTGATTACTTAACTCTTTTCTATATGTTTGCGCATTTTTGACGAGCTATCTGACTGTTTTCTCAGGTTTAGATACATGTATGTGCTGATTTCTTGTTGAAGACCTAACCTTGTTCTTTTCTCTTATTTTGGTTTTTGTTATGGTCTTTTATTTTGGTTTATTTTGGTATTTAGACCGGGAATATATTTCCAAACTGGTCAAGTGTTTTTGTCCCAGAATGGCCAAAGGAGGAGTTTGTTAGTATTTTATATTGGCTACATTTTGGATAACCAAAAACACTTAATGTAATGGTTGCGAATTAACAGGATGGTCGGTTCTCAATTCAGAATCTTCATGTATTCAAACAATGTTCAAATCAAAAGCATGTGACTGATCACAAGCTTCTAGAAGATGTCCATGAAAAGTCCTTGCAAATTCCAAGCCAAATCAACCGGTTCTTGTGCAACCGTCCGGACGAGCCTTTGAAGGCGTCCGGACGCCCCTCAGTGTCTAGCAAATTACGTTGAAGTCATCCGTACAACAGAGTAACACCGTCCGGATGCTAGGTCAATCAGTATTCAACACGGAGTTAGATTTCAGAAGTCAACACTGTTAGGGAAGTCTCTGCGAGTCTTCCGAACGACGTGGCAACACGTCTAGACGCTATCCAGCATTTCAGAATATTCCAGTGTTTCTTTCGAACGCAGAAAGGAGTTATAGTGAAGACTGTCCGGACGCTCCGCCCAGCCGTTCGAACGTGGACTTGATAAGGATAGAATTGCGCTGTTTCTAAAAGGTATTGCAGAAGACCATCCAGACGTGGCTAACTTCCGTCCGGACGCTCGACAGCCAGAGTCTGAATCTCAGCAATTTTAGGTTTCCTGTAAGCCTATAAATATAGGGCCCTAGGCTTGTCGATTGTACAGAATTCGATGTTGAATTCTCTTAGCTTTGAGAAGGTGTTTAGGGAGAATCGAAAATCCGCTAGCTTTCAAGCCGTTGCCGGTGTGTGCTCAACAGTTCGTGTGAAGTCTATCTTAGGGGTCGGCCCTAAGGTAAAGGTTTCCATCAAAGACCCCTTCAAGTAGGAGACTTGGTTGGGAAGCGTTCATGATGGGCTTCGTGTTATAGTTAAAGGTATGACTACTGCAATGGGTTTTGTGAGTACGAGTGCTTTGTAACTTGCTTTGTTTTTGGATAGTGGATTTCTTGGGTTTGGCTGCCCCTGAGTGATTTTTCTCTTCACAGAGTTTCCACTTTGTCAACAAATATCTTGTCTTCTTTAAATTCCACATTTAAAATATTTTGTTGCACACAAACACACACACTTAGTTAAATTAGAAGTCAATATTTATTTTCACCGGTGAACTATGATTCTTGTTCCTTTTGTAGGTTCTTCCTCATGATATCTCAAAGTGCTTGTAAAGACTGCAAATTGCATCAACAAGGGTTATGCAAAGGAGTATTTATAGGATTAAACCATCGTTCAAGGGCCCTAAAAATAACATGAAGTTAGGCCGAGATTTATGCCCTAAAAGATGGGACTAATCCCTAGGGTTTTTGGGACCCTGAGATCAATTATAGGGTCCTTGGGATTTACCAACAAAACTAGAGGATTTTCTCAAAATTAAAAATTTTGGTATCTACTTTTCAAAGTACAAGAATAGGTCTCCAAATTTTATCTATATGATCTTTCCTTTTCTTTTTTCAAGTTGTACCAATGTCCTTAAGATGTGACCTTTGCATTTATAAAGAAGTGAAATGCCTTTAGACTTTAAGCATAGTGCTCTATACCTTTGAATTAGAATATAAGAATTCTAAAGTTAACGAATATTAAGTAGGGGGAGAGAAAGTCATGCATTTTAAAAATAAAGAAATAAATAAACAAATCAACCTATCAAGAATTGAAACACATCACAAGTGACTAAATTAATAATAAGAATCCTTAATCTCACATATCATACATACACAATAGATTGACCCCAAATATAATATGCCATCATTTTCTTTTTAATTTTACTTAATACTTACATTATTCTTTAAAAACATAGCATCAAATGGATCCAAGATCATAGGTTTATCGTAGATCCCATTTCTCATCTATGCTTTTGTTTTCCTTTTTCTCCTTTCTCATATAAGTTAGGATTTGAATTGTTGCAATTGATGCAAGGTAGGCTAAATAATGTGGTAGCCATCCTTTTTTAAATTCCTCTCTTTGTAGTATTGATTAAATGTCTCCTATGAAGTGGGTACTCAAATTATGACATACACCTAGTAATCCATGATCATAACCTGTGGTATCAAAAGTGATTCATTTTGTTCAGAAATCACGAAATTATGGGAGTCCAAGTGTTTAACTTAACATATAGAAAAAGAGCTATTACATTATATGAAGGCTCCAAAGCTTCACATAAGTTTCACTAACCATAGCACAAATGAATCACACATATACCTATAAATAGTTGGAGATGCCATGATATATCCTTCAATGGTGACGGAAAAATCAAATAGAAAAGTCGATTGGATACTTCGAGGGAGCCAAAGCATCCTAAAATTCATACAAGATGAAATATGCTGAATAAATTGTACGATGCTCTTATTCAATAATGCTAGGGTTTTTATAGAAAACTCCTTACAAGGTGTAGAGGTAATTAGGGAAAATATCCCTAATTTTCTACATAGTTCTCAAGAAAAGATACCATCTAAATCAAGAGATTACATTATTAGGAATATAAGGATACAAGGATACTCTCCAATTTTCTCCTAATTAGAGAGTACATGATTCGAAAGGAAAAAAAATACATTATTCTAGCCAACTGAGTATACTTTCTTCTTACCAGATGAGCTGGTTGATAATAGAACTAGTGATATTTTCATCATCCATGTGGGGGACTTTTCTTTTTCTTAAAGCTAAAAGAGACACTGAAGCAATAATTTTCCCCGTGCATGCAGAACACCTTGTCACTTTGATTGGTGTTAACCATGTTGAGTGGTATGGTGGCGATGCTTTTCTCATGGACAATGCGGCCCAAGGTCATGCTTGTAAGGATTGCAAGAATTGTGAGAAGGAATACAAGTTTTAACTTCATAGGAACAATTTGTTAGGATGTCAAGGAAATTGTGTAGGATATCTAAAGGTGATTATGTGAATTGTAATTTTGCGTGTGAATCTATTTATAGGGGAGTGGGAAGGCTAGCTGATTTCAACCTCTTTTGAAAATGATCATAACTTTTATGAAGATATGTGTTTGATGTCTTTATCTTACATATCTCTTTTGCATATTCACCACTAAATTTGTAGAACCCACGTGTAGTCCAACAGATTTAATAGTGAATTTTCATATATTTTGTTGAGAGATGTCAATGAAAATAAAAGCCAAAATTTATCCTTCAGATCAATCAAAACTAAAGGGATACGTCCCATTTACTTTCTTATCGAATAAAGAAAACCAAAATGCTAAATAGGTGTTAAAGAATTTTTATTTGGACTTTTGAACAAATCTAAATGATTGTCCCCCATGTTATTTTTTATTTTTTCGTATACCTTTTTACTTTGTTCAAAGGACAATAAATCTTATTATGAAAACCCTTCATTTGAACTTCATAAAGTAAAGCTTAATATGATTACAGTATTAAAAAAAGAAAAGAAAAAAAGGGCTAAAAATAATTAGGAAAAAAAACATAATTTTTCTCAAGAAAAATATATATATATTTTTTTTAAAAAAAGCCCCATCAACTAACAACCTATTTTAAAATAGCCTTATGAATTTTCAAGTGTGCTAAAGTGACCCATCAAACTACCAAGGTGTGCCAAAAAAGCCACTTTTTTGATAATACCCTCATTCTCTTAGAAGCTAAAATAAAAAAAATTAATAAAAAAAACCATTTTATTATTATTTTTTTTAAAAAAAAAAAAACAAGGGGTTGATTATATATATATATATTATCTTTTTGGGATAAATGCAAAATCATTCTCTATAACTGGCCTAAATCACAAATTGCCTCATGTGGTATAAAAATAATTAGGAGGTCATCAGAGTAGGTCAAAATAACAATTTAGTCCTTTCAGTCAAAACACTTGACAGATTCAGTTAATGTCCATGTGAGCACCAATAAAATGATGACATGTGGCACTCTTAGTAAGGAAAAAAAAAAAGGAAAAATGCAAAATTGATTCATGTGGTTTACCTGATTTACAATTAACCCTTCTTATCAAAATAAACTCAGAGGTCCTTGTAGTATGCAAAAAATCCAAATCACTCCATCCAGTCAAAGGCCGTCAAAACACTTGACAAATATCGTTAGTGTGCCATGTCTGCGCCAATAAATTGACGACACATGTCACTTTTAATAATAATAATAATATATATATATATATATATATAAAAAAACTATAAAGTTAAAGAAAGGGAAAAATGCTTCATTAGTCCATGTGGTTGGCTTAATTTACAAACCGCTCCCTGGAATCAAATTCCTTTAAAAAAATTAATAGATTCCTTTAGGTGTCATGTCAGGTCCAATAATATGACGACACATGTCACTCTTAATAAATAAATATAAATATATTAAACTAAAAATATTATTATTTCTTTAAAAAAACTAGAAAAATAGAAAAAAGAAAAGGGGAAAACTTTAATTTTTAATTTTTAAATTTCTTTAATTTTTTAGATTTTTTTTTTTTAAAAAAATAAAAAATTGTTTTTATTCTTTTTTATTTTAGTTTTTAAGAGCATAAGTGTATTATTGGAAAAAATTGGCTTTGTTGGCACACCTTAATAGTCTGATGGGTGACTTTAACATACTTGAAAATTCATGAGGCTATTTTAAAACCGGTTGTTAGTTGATGGGGCTTGTTTATATTTTTCTCATATTTTTCTCCAAGTTGACCTTAATTAAGCCTAATCTGCGGCCATTTTAAATTGATTTATTATTTACTTTTGATATTGTTTTTGCTTGGTATGTTATTTTACCATTGAATATTAAGTTGCTAAGACACCCATATGCAACGAAATTGAGACCTGAAAATTGAGATTTTAGAAAGATATGCTACCATTTTAAAAATTAAAATAATGAATTTTTATTTTTATTTTTATTTTTATTTGTGGAGCAATAATGCTTACCAGAAGTTTAATTGAGATGACCCAAACAAACTAATATGGACAAACTTATTACCATTAGATTGGTTTTGGACTGGACAAATTTGTTTTTTTTTTGGATAAATTTAATTTAATCCCGTGAACTAACAACTATTTTTTATTTAGCCCCATGAACTAACAAGTGTAACACTTAAGTACATCAAACTACCTATTTGTTGCATTTAGCCTCATCTGTCAGTGTTGGCTGTTATGTTGGACAAAAAATCAAATTTGACAAAAATATTCCGAAAACACCTTTTTTTTTACCATTGGAAAACCAAAATTACCCTTTGTAATTATTAATGAGTTAAAAAAGACTAATTTTTGTTTTTTTAAAAAAGAAAGAAAGAAATCGGTCTCTGTGATTGGCCTACATTACAAATCGGTCTATGCGATATAAAAGATAATTCAAATATACTCTGAGTATGTCAAAATAACAATTTAATCCCTACAGTCAAATTCTTTCAAAACAATATATATATATATATATATATATATATATATATATATATATATATATATATATATATATATATATAAAAAGAAGTAAAATACCATGCCTAAATCTATTTTAAGAGGTATTGGCATAGCTATACATGTATTTAATTGTGGAGATCTTTTAGAACTAATGCAAGAGATTTTGTTCCTTAATATTCTTGATGGAAGAGATTTTCACATGGCTTTACCTGGATTTGAATGTGGGAAGTTGACTTTATTGCCCTTAAAAGTTTTATATAAAATCCTACATCCTACTTGTGATATCACAACAATTTCTCGCTCAGACAAACATGACTACGACTCGCTTGGCTCTTTTCTTTATTGTTCTAGTCACTCTCTTGGCACTTCATGAATGTTAGTATCACTAAGAACACTTCTAATGGTTTATGTAAATTTTCATGTAAATAGCTAACCAAAACCCATTTTATCTAGTTTAACTAATGAGTTTTAAAATGCACCATACATCCAATTATCTATTCTTAACTTTATATTTTTTCTTTATTATTTTTTTATTACTCTTTTCATCATTGTATTTTTTTGCTGTCCTTTTTTTTTTTTTTTTTTTTTTTTTTTTCTCAAATGATCATATTTGTCAACAGTTTTTTTTGTTAAAACGGTCATTTTTCTAACACAATTTTTTCAACGCAAATCATCTGCAAACAACACTTATGTAGAACTAAACCGTAGAAAAACAAGATAACCCAAGATCTTCCATCCAACCCAAGATCTGCAAAACCCATTCGGTCATCTACCAAAATTTCATCAACAAACAAAAATTAAGAGGCTCCCAAAATTAGAAACAACCCAAGGCTTCTCAAACCACCAACAAAATCAACTGCAAATTTGCTCAAAAATGCCAATACGTGTTTTTTTTTTTTTGAAGTAAAAGATAACTACTAATTAATTATAATCACAAGTAACTGTGAAAAAAAAAAAAGAAGAAGGAAAAGAAGGGAAATAAAGAGAAGGAGAGAGGCCCAAAAGAAATACTAAAAAAAGATACATTCGTGAATAGTGTAACTCCATGCATTTGGAATACAAAATCAAATGGAGGAATTTTTTGAGCTTTTACTTAGCTATTCTAGCCTAAAGTTGCAAATAGCTAACCTATTGGGAATGCTCTAAGCATTTATTTTGGATTTCTCTCGGTGTTTGAATATTGATTAAAGGATTACTTTCACCCCTAAGAGATGATTTAACAAGGTATCATAGCCAAAATTCTCGAGTTTAAACTTTGACTCCACTAATCACCCCACAATTTTGAGACCACACGAAAGGGGGAGTGTTAAAATATTAACTAAATGATAGATACTAGATAGTATAATTCTATCCAAGATTTATCGAATAATGCTGATGTGACACTCTAATTCAACCCTTAAATATTCTTTGTTATTATTATTATTATTATTATTTAGCAAAGATTAGTCCAAAGATTAATTAGGAGTTTGACGTCAGTACTATTGGAAAATTGTAGTATAAAAATATAATATCAATCATTTCTCTAAATTCACCGCATTGCATTAGCTTAAGGTTTTGATGTTTGTCTCTAACTATATATGACATTGCTGCATTTGCTCAATGTGACATTAACAGGCAACGAAAATTATGGCACAAGAAAGAGTACTGGGAAACATGTTTTCGATTTAGGTGAGAAAGTTGATGTATTTTGGAGCAGGAAAATACACGTTACATTTTGTAGACAAGTCATATGTACGAACGGACTTCCTTGTTGGTGTTGCTTGTTTCGATCCGCCAACCCACAAAAATGCTATCATGACAATGAAACATGTGGAAAAGAATGTCTTTAATTCCTCTCTTAATTAGTTTGGAAAGAGTCTCTGCCTACCTCTCTTGGTGGTTTACCAGGAGTACTAATTATGTCTATGTGTCTTTATTTGGGTATGTCTTTATTTCCATGTTAGACTTTATTTACTTGTAAGGGTCATAATCTGTGTAGGCCTTATATTCCATATTAGTCTTATTTTCATTTAGTCTTTATTTCCATGTAAGAGCCCTAGTTTTTACAGGGCTATAAGTCCTAACCTAGCTAGGCTAAGTCAGTTTGAAGTCTTTATTAACAAACAAAATTAAAATAAAGTATGGCCAGAGAATTATTTAGAAAAATAAACACTTGTGTTGTGAGGTTTTGAGAACCCTTTAAAGCTATCACTGCAAATCAATTGCTCATTAGTGTCGACACTGGGTAGACGCTAAGTCCCCAAGTCGACACTAATAGGTTGACCCGAATGCTCCGACGCTGGTGGGTGACGCTGATGATGACCCACCAGCGTCGACCACTACAACAAAAATGGCTTTTTGAGCCATTTTTTTGGAGCTATTTTGACAAAGGCTCAAACCATAGGGTTGGTAATTCTCGGTTTGAGCCGTTTGAGTCCAAAACGGCTCAAACTGTGTTGAGCCGTTTTGGTTAAAATGACTTAAACAATTTTGAGCTGTTTTGGGTCATGAACGACTCCAAATGGTTTGAGCCGTTTTGGTTTAAACGGCTCAAACGGTTTGAGATGCTTTGACAAAAAATGGCTCTACCCATTTGGAGTCGTTTTTAGACATAAAAATGACTCTACCCCACCCCCCAATATATATATATATATATATATATATATATATATATATATATATATATATATATATATATATTTTTTTTTTTCAATACCTGATAACAAGAATATTGTTTACATTTATGAGCTCATAAATGATCACATACACTCATAATCTGAACTCCATACACTCATAAACAATCACTATAGCTTGATGTACACACCAAGCCATAAAAACAATAACAAATAAAAGAACGTATAAACATAAATAAGGTCATTCAACCCCAAACATATATAATACAAACTCCAGAACGTTCAAAGTAATTTCAAGACATAATATACAAGTTATTTACAATCACAAACTGATCAAGCCCAACTGAAATAAACAATATTTACGTCATTTACAAACTTCAGTATTCCACCTACATTCAAAACGAATCAAGATATTGTATGTGACAACAAGCGTTCATGCAAATCATCATCCTGAGTCGAGGGCACGTCACCTACATTAGTGATTCAGATGAAATGTACGTTCTGCAACTATATATATATAAGAATTGATTGCAGAAGTACAAAATATGTTTTGGAAAAAGATGTTCAAAACATTGCATCAAAACAAATTTTTACTAGATGGCAAGCAATCTTAAGCATATTTGATTTCGACATTGAATACATCAAAAGAAGTCAAAATTCTATTCCTAATTTCTTAACTAGTGAGTTTTTGCAGGGAAAGAATGACTGATAAGAAGAAAGAAAAGGCTTCAGCCAGTAAGCCTAAACTAAGCCCAGATTCTAAGCCTTTTGAATTGGTTACCCCAAGTCAACTAAGTTCCCAAGATCTTATTCTAAGAAATTCACCTCTCCAAATGGTGAATCGGTACACCACACTGGGTACCACTATAAGTCCAAGGCCAACCATTCAGTCTACTTTAGTAAGCCGGTTTGATCCCCTTATGGAAGAATCAACTCTGCCAAAACCTTTCATTTCTCCTAGAAGGTTTGGGAAAACCTCCCCATACCATGCTAAGACACCAAGCCATAATCTGTTTTTTGTTGAGCCAGATTTTAGCCACCTAAAAACTCTTGAAGCCATCACTAAGGCCTATATATATATACTAGTAATGATACACGTAACATTTTCAACTGTACAGACTAAAAGAACCACACTTTGTTAATTAGTTAATCATGTTGGGAATTAACCTGGTCGATTGGCCATTGAAGATTTCACCCTCATGACATTAGGTGATTCAATGTCTTGCGTAGCCGTAGTGTTGCCCACTAGTGCAGCATTAGCGGCCACAAGATTTTCCATCAACTTTTGCATATTCTCTATGACTTGACTTTGGATCATCTCCTAGTCCTCTGTTCTTCTCTTCTTTTCCTCCCATCTCCTCTCTTATTCCTCTGTTCTTCTCCTCTCTTCCTCCCATCTCCTCTCTCGTTCCTCTGTTCTTCTCCTCTCTTCCTCCCATCTTTCATCGGTTCTTCTTTTCTCTTCCTCCCATTGTGCCTTCAATTCATTTATTTGAGTATTGACTACAGCTTCTTGAGACAAGTGTGATGCAAATAAGCGAAAAGTGGGTTTAACTGGTAGTGGCCCAAGCCCAGCTCCACAAACATGGCACGAGTATTCTGCTGTTCCCATTGCCCTTGCAATTGCGTCATCTTCGGCCCACAATATTGAACCTTGTGGAGATACAGGGTTCGTTCTTCCAGTGTCCTCAACCATCAGCTCCCTAAACTTGTCTTGACATGTATATATATATATATTAAATGTTTTAATTATTAAACACTTAATTGACTTGGTAAAAAATTATATTATTTCAATATATATGATAAATTCAACAAAACACAAACTAAATCACTAAGTTATATATGATAAATATAACTCACGTGTGCAATTGAAGGAACTCGTTCGACTTGAAAATAATATATCGATGAACCTGCGTCAATGTGCGTTGGTCGAGGTTTACTTGTGTTACCGCCCCTTTAGCCTCATCGGGGTTTCTTTGAAGCCTATTGTGGACTGTGGGTGCGTTCTCTAAGTACCTTGGACAAAATGTCAGCATTTCATCTGCTAAGTAACCTTCCGCTATGGAACTCTTAGGGGCTGCTCTGTTGCGCACTAAGGATTTGTATCGTCCAAGGGACCTACATAGAGAAAATGAAATTATCTCTTGTATTACCTCATTGAAACAATTAAAGAAAAAAAAACCCTTATATATATATATATATATATATATATATATATATAGAATACTTACGTTACCTCTCAACCGGATACATCCACCGATAATGTACCGGTCTACAAAGCTGACATTCACGAACTAAATGTATGACAACATGAATCACGATTGTAAAGAAACTCGGGGAAATATTTATTCAAGCTTGCAAAGTATTATAGGGATTTCAGCTTTGTGTTAGGCTAGATTTTCTTCTATCAATGTTTTTGAACATATACGCCTGAAAAATGCAAACAACTCTATCAAAGGTTTCACAACCTTATTTGGCAAGGATTCATGCGAAGCGATTGACAAGAGTTGTTGCATGAGTATATGGTTGTCATAACTCTTCAGACCAACAATGGTACAGGCTTTAAGGTTCACACAACGGGATACATTGGAAGCATACTCGTCGGGTACTCTGACATCTCTAATCACTTTCAAAAAATTTAATTTATCATCATTAGACATCGTGTGACATGCTGAGGGCAGATATGTTTTGCCTCTCTTGTTGGTGAATGCATGAAGTGTTTTTCTCAAACCCATTTTATGCAAGTCCAAACGTGCTGTGTGGTTGTCTTTTGTTTTTTCTTTCATTTCCAGTAGCGTCCTAAGGATATTATCCATCACATTTTTCTCTATGTGCATCATATCAAGATTGTGTCGTAACAAGTTATCTTTTCAATAGGGCAACGAGAAGAAAATACTTTTCTTCTTCCATACCACTTCCTCATTTGCTCCATGACCCTGTTCCACGGTTCTTTTTCATTTGCCCCCTTCTATGTCTTCATTCAAGCAAACAAGTCTCTGTAATTGTCTTAAGATTTCATTGCCATTTGGCACAATAGGCGCAACACCTAACTCTTGTTTACTGTCAAAGGATCTTGCGTTTTGTCGCCAATTATGATCCGTTGGCAACCATCGCCTATGCTCCATATAACAAAATTTGAGTCCGTATGTTAACCATGTAGCCTTCGTTGAATGCATACAACAAGGACATGCCAGTACATCCTTAGTACTCCATCCAGATAAATCTGCGTACGCTGGGAAGTCATTTATTGTCCACATCAATGTTGTCCGCATAACAAACGACTTTTTCATGGATATATCAAATGTTCGTACTCCTGCATTCTACAACTGTTGTAACTTTGATATTAGAGGTTGTAGGTAGACATCTATATTCATTCCAGGTGAAGTTGGGCCTGGAATAATCATGGATAATATGAAATACGGTTGTTTTATGCACATCCAAGGAGGCAAGTTGTACGGGACCAGCATGACAAGCCAAATACTGTGACTTGTGCTCATGTTCCCAAAAGAATTAAAAACCATCCGACGCTAGCCCAAGCCTAACATTCTGTGGGTTTGATGCAAAGTCTGGGTGTAGTGCATCGAATGCCCTCCAAGCTTTACCATCTGTCGGATGCTTGAGCACACCGTATTTTATGCCCCCATTAGCGTGCCACCTCATGTGGGAAGCGATATGTTGTGACATGTACAACCTTTGCAATCTTGATGCCAATGGAAACCACCGCAACACCTTCACCGACCGTCTCTTTGATGTTCAGGATGACCCATCTTCTTCAGTAATTTCATCCTTTCACTTTGATTTTCCACACACTCTACATGTATCTAACTTTTCATTTTCCTTCTAGAATAGCATACAATTATTTCGACAAGATGGAATCTTTTCATATCCAAGCCCCAAGTCCCTCAAATATTTTTTGACCTCATACATACTATTAGGCAAAGCTGGCTCATTTGTTGGTATTAACTCATTGATGAACTCAAGCAAAAATGTGAAAATCATATTGCTCAGTCCACCCACTCACTTCAAGTTGTATAGATGTACAGTAGTTGACAATTTGCTATATTTTGTTTCATCATGAAGTGGCTTGTCTGCATCCTTTAGCAAGTTGTAGAATTTCCTAGCACTCATCGATTTCTTCCTCAACTGCCTCAGGTACATTTTCGGCTTGCACTTCCACTTGACACTCACCATCGTTTGCCTGAATATCATGCATGCCAAAAACATCTTGCAACATGGCATTCATCATTCTTGACTCGTCGGGTATTGATTCAATATTATCTGCAGTTGAAGCCAGGTTGAGAGATTCAACAACATTAGGTACTCTATTAGGTACAGGAGCCCTAATCTTCTTTCCATGCCAAATCCATTCAGTATAATTAGGCAACATTCCCTTTCCACCGGTCAAGTGGTCATATACTTCTTCTGGTCATATGCTCCTCTTCAATCCACACTTCTTGCATGGGCACACAATTGAATTTTTATTTCTAGAGTACGTAACTGCATACTTCACAAACGCTTCAGCCCCCTCCATATACTCCTTCGAGCCTCTCAACTTCGTCATCCAACTCTTATCCATATTTAGTGTGACTACATTATATTACACAATATGGTTAACGAGTACATAACACTAATATATATAAACAAAATTATATAAGATGAGCACTTATATATATAGAAACAAAATTATACTTGGTAATTATCCAATAATTGATTAATTAAATACTTAAATATGAGCACGCCAAGTATAGATTATGAGCTATGACACTTAATTCTTGTTCTAATGATTAAATGATGATATCAATTACCACCCTTCCTTAAAAGTAAAGCAACTAATTAACCAGCCTATTATGGATGATTAATTCCAAGGGATCAACCTGGAGCCTAGCTACTAATTGACTTAGATAGGTGTTGTAAAAAAATTAGAATTACTCCAACAAAAGTACTTTCATAAGTTAGTTTGGAATGATGTTGGAATTCAATATGTAGTTTGGTTTAGGATTTTTGAACAATATGGGTTTGGAGTCTATTAAGAATTGCTAGCTATATGTAGTTTTAGAATATATGATTTTTACATTTATTTCAATTTTTAATAAAATATGTGCTTTGCAAATTGATTTTTAAAATGTACACATCAAATTAATAAATTGAGTTGAAAGAATCTTCCATTGCTAAAAGTAAACATTGTTCATCTTTACATCTCAAGATTAATATTAGAATATTTACGGTAATAAAAATCAATGTGACATGTTTCACGTTACAAGATTAATATTGGTGCTTTGCATATATTGTAATTTCAAACTTTTATTATAAAATTATTTGTAAGCTGATGTGATAATTCATAATTAGTAAACTAATTTAGAAAAAAAAATCTTATTTATTAATTTTTCTTAATTATTTCACTAATTATAGATTGTCACATCAGTTTATAAATGGCTTCGTAGTAAAAGTTGTTGTTCCCCAAACATTTTTCCTTTCATATATTTTCTAAGAACCAAATTGATGTTTGCCCTTACAATTATAATGAATGAAAAAAAGAAAAAAGAAAAGAAGGATGTTATGGGATAGTTGATGGAAAACTCATACATCGGTGACTGTTTTACAGAGGAGCCAAACCTGCGGTATATATAGGAACTAGAGTTGAGTAAACTCTCTAGGTTTAATTGCTTAAGTTGCTAGAATATAAAGTCTTAGATTTGATTCCAGTGTTAAATGCTTCAATTAGGTACCAAGTTGATGTTCTCCATGACTTTGTACATGTGTTGCCCTTATAAGGATAGAAATCCATGATTTGATTATCCTAAATTAAAGGATTTAGTTACCTTTATTTAAGGGATTTGTTTGTACTCAAGTAATTTATGTATCTTTCTATACTTTCATCTCTTTCCTTAGTTATGAAATTCTATATTCCCATCATTTCTCTGGTGGGCAGCCAATTGAGTTCCATCACCTGTCTAGTGACTATTTTACTTGTATGTGAAGAAAAAGAAATGTAAGCTGGTCATTAATCTATGTTAGCCTTCTGCAACTGGGTTTTCAAAAGTTGATAGCATTACAAATTATCAATCACTACAATGCAAAAATTGTATGACAACGTGATCATGGAGGATAAGAAATCAGAATGTAATTGAAAATGTGTGCATTAGAAAATGGGTTTGTCTCTGCATCAGATTTTAGGAGTTGTATTGTTTGCACCTGTATTTGATTACTGCGCAACAATTGGGCGGTAAAGATAAGTCCTAAACAAATTAGCTAGCAATTCTTAACAACTCGAACCAATACCCATAAAACATCTAAAACAATTATGCAATGTCGACGCGAGGCCCCAACAAGCCAAAAGGCAAAACAACAGCAATCTCAACAACAAATTGACCCATGAACAGTAAAATTGCATAAAAACATCTCAGAGCCTAGTGACAACAGTGTTCAAGGTGGGAATCACAACTAGAGGGAGAAATGAAACAAAAAGGCAGAGTTTAATTAAGAAGATACCGTTGACAGAGATCCACGCTGAGCCTAGGGAGGACTTTCAAAATCCAATTCAGGAATCTGCACAAAGAAAAAAGAAAAGAAAATGCACAACTCATCACCAAACCACAATATAAAATAAAGAAATAAAAAAGAAGTAGAAAACTGTTGGGTTGCCAAAATAGAGAGAGAGAGAGAGAGAGAGAGAGAGAGAGAGAGAGCAAGAGAGAGAGTGAGAGAGCTAGAGAAAGAGATTGAGAGAGAGGACATACCAGTGGTCGAGGGAGAGCGGTGGCTGGCGGTGTCTGTAAGAGAGAGAGAGAGTGACGGAGATCAGAGAGAGTAACAAAAGAGAGAGAGAGAGTAACAAGAGAGAGAGAGAGAGAGGCTCATAAAAAAAGAAAAGAAAAATAAAGAGTAATGAGATACAGGCATTTCTAGAAGGAAAAAAAAAATATGAAACTTTTGATATTTAGGGTGTGGCGCGTGTGGGACAATTTCTTGTCCCGCGCGTAAGTCCCTAAAATGACTCTTTAGAGTCCTTTTGGAAGAAAACGACTTCCAGTTGGAGCCGTTTTGGCCAAAAACAGATTCAATCACTTATTTTTATTATATATATATATTAATTATAATACGTTGATAATAGTATTTATATAGTATGTTAAACTAACATATTAATTAGTTATTAATACTTAATTAGTATAAACACATATATCACATCACACATGGTTAATTAATAATATATATATATATATATATGTATATATATATATATATATATATATATATACTGATATTATAGTTACTTAGTTATATAAAATATATTAGACTTACTACTTGCTCACATTATACATATACCATTAGTTTATCATGAACTTGAATGGCATTCTCAACGAGCTTGAGCTCGCCCGAGTTTTAAACAACCGAACCGAGCTTAAACACACATGTCATAGATCGGCTCTAGTTTGAGATTGAAAAATTATACATTATATACCATTAGTTTATGAACTTGAATATGATCAATCACACATTATTTTGAATAATATGTGTCAAGTTTGATTGATCTAACTCTATCACGATTAGTCGGACTACTGTACTATGGTCGAATGGTCTATCGAACATATTATTTTATCATGATCGATCAGACTATTACACTAGGATCGATCAGACTATTACACTAGGATCGATCGAACCTTCACTGTGTCAAGTTTGATCAATCTAACTCTATCATGATTAATCAGACTAATACAATAGATTCGATCGGATGTTTGATCGATTGGAGTAATACACTTGGATCGATTAGATCTTCTATCGATCCTATGATCCTATCATGATCGATCGAACTAGTACTTAATTAGGATTAACTACAAGTAAGATCGAACATTCACTGTGTCAAGATTGATTGATCGAACATTCGTATCACAATAGATTAGAATGATCAATGCACTAGGATGAATTAGATATTCGATCAAACCTTCAGTTGTGTCAAGTTTGATCGATTAGACTATTGCACTAGGATCGATCGGAATAATACACCAGGATCGATTGGATGATTCTATCGATCCTATGATCCTATCATGATCGATCGGACTAGTACTTAGGATCAATTGCACGTTAGATCGAACTTTCACTATGTCAAGTTTGATTGATAAAACTCTATCATGATCGATCAAACTAATGTACTATGATTGATTCGATGTTTGATTGATCAAAGTAATACACTTGGATTGATATGATCTTCTATCAATCCTATGAACCTGTTATAATCGGCTCTAGTTCGAGATCAACTGTTTAATTAAGCTCAACTCATAAATAAGCCAGTCTTGAAATCTTAAAAGCTCGCCTCGTCTCGATTACAACCCTAAATACAACTTATGCAGTGATATATATATGTATATATATAAAATTAGTGTTATATATATTAATTAATGTTATGAAAAATAAAATGACTTCTAATTTAACCGTGAGTGTGTGCAACGTGTAGCAAAATATCAAAATGAGGAATTTAAATGAGATAGATAATTTGTTAAGGAAGTGGAAACTCAATTAAGAAAAAAAACTACTCTGGACAGCCAAACCTAGGAAATCCACTATTCAAAAGACAAAGCTAGCACTACGGCAACGGCTTGAGAGCAAACTAATCAGCACAATAACTCCTAAATTATACTCTCTAAGCTCTAATGAATTCAATACCGAATTCTTAAAAATTACATGCCTAGAGGCATCTATTTATAGCCTACAGAAGACCTAAATCGAGTCTGGAACGATTTTCTCTAGGCGGCATCTGGACGATAGCTGAGAGCGTCCGGACAGACAATTGTGCAACCGGCTTTTCAAAAGCGCTCATATTCTTTCTTGAATAAGGCCACTTCCGAACGGTGTTGCCCTAGCGTCCGAACAGTTGCACTTTATTAGTTTATGATTGGCTACACTCTGTTGGACAAAATCACTTCTATGTAATGTTGCTTATTTATCAGGGAAGTTGTTTATATTCATAGTCTACATTTCAGTTATGTGCTTCAAGGAGATTATGTGTGGATTTCAAGACAGAGAAGTTTGAATCCCTTGCATCTGTCTGGACGACATGGTATTCCGTCCGGACACTCATCAGACAAGCAACATCCGTCCGGACGACGAGATCTTTTCGTTCGAACTCCCATCTATATCCAAAAGCTTCAAACTGTTCTAGGTTGCATCCGTTCGGACGTCTCAGCAACACGTCCGGATGTCTTTCAATGTTCAATAAGTAAAAGTATTTCCATTCCAAACACAAACATGGGAAGACAGCTGCAACCGTCCGGAAGATATCCTTGATAAGGCAAGACGTGCAGAAGAGTTACAACCGTCCAAATGTCAGTCTGCACTGTCCGAACGCTCAGTCCTTATTATGGAAATTGTGTGCAATAGAAGTGCAACCGTCTGAACGTTAGGGCAACATCGTCTGGACACGGCTCTATTCAGGAAAGAATTTCAATGAATTTGGAAAGCTAGTTGCACAATTGTCCGTCCGGACGCCCTCAACTACCGTCTGGACGCCACCTAGAGAAAATCGTATCAAACATTAGGTCTTCTGTAGCTTATAAATAGAGGCCTCTAAGCATGTAATTTGTAAGAATTCAGTATTGAATTCCATAGTGCTTAGAGAGTATATTTTAGGAGTTGTTGTGCTAATCCAGTTGCTCTCAAGCCATTGCCGAAGTGCTATTGCTGTGTTCTTGTGAAGTCTATCTTAGGGAGGAGCCCTAAGGTAAAGGATTCCATTGAAGACCCCTTCAAGTAGGTGACTTGGTTGGGAGGCATTCGTGTTGGGTTACACGTCAGAGTTCAAGGTACGACCACTGCATAAGGGTATGTGAGTGTTACTACTTTGTAACTAGCTTTGTCTTCTAAATAGTGGATATCCGGGATTTGGCTGCCCCGAAGTGGTTTTTCTCTTAATTGAGTTTCCGCTTCGTTAACAAAATATTTGTGTCATTTAAATTCCGTTTTTACAATATTTGGTTACACATTGCACACACGCACGTTAAATTAGAAGTCACTTTATTTTTCACACTTCAGCTACACGCAATTTCCATAATAAGGACTGGCGTCCGAACGGTTGCAAATCTTTTCCATGTCTTGCCTTATAAAGGATAGCATCTAAACGATGTAGACCTGTCGTCCGAATGGTTGCAGCTGTCTTCCCATATATGTGTTTGCAAAGGAAATCATTTTGCTTGTTGAACACTGAATGGCATCCGGACGTGTTACTGAGACGTCCGAACAGATGCAACCTCGAATCGTTCGAAGCTTTTTGACACTGATGGAAGTTCGGACGGAATCTTGGGATCCGACTTCTTTGACTTGGAATCTATGTAGAATCTACTTAAAGCACATCTTTGAATAGAAGACTTTGATTTGAACAGAATCCCTAATTAAAAAGCAACATTACATAGAAGTGATTTTGTCCAACCAAATGCAACCAATCACAAACTAACAAACTCCCTCTTTGGCCATTCTAGGACAAAACTCACTTGACTGGTTTAAAAATACAATCCCAGTCCAAATAAAAAAAAAACTCCCCTTTTTTGTCACAAAAGGACAAAGGGTAAATAGAGCATGTAAAAACTAGCAGTAAAATTACTACCCCTTAATGTCTCAGCAAGACAAGGGTAAACAAAGTAAATTAATCTAGAGTTATAAAAATATTACAATAATCCAAAACAGGAAAATAATAATAAAAAAAATGTCTTAAAATAAATCAAACAAAGCACCAAACAAAAAAAATAATTAATCCTCCTCAGCAAGGGTAGGATGATCCTCGTCATCACGAGTCGAATGATGGTGCTAAAGACACTCCTAGATATCCAGTTGGCACTGCTCCACACGGAGGTTAATAGAGTGAACCACTCGCTGCATCGAACTCATACCTACCTAAAGTGACTCGAGAGAAGCTAGAATCTGAGTAAAAACCGCATCAGACTGTGGAGGCGGAGGAGCAGTCTATGAAGATGATGCTACAACAGGCATCTCAACATGAATAGGAGGAGGCTAAGGAGCTTCATCTTAACCTTCATGCCTCAGCTGGGCATTTGACTTCATTAGGGTCTAATTACCGAGGGGGTCCTCTATCTTCATCTTGGGCTCTCCAGAGATGTTTATACCAGACTAAATAATAATCTGCATGATCAAGCATGCGAAAGGAAGTCCTATAGTATTCTCATCTCGGGCCTCCAGCATAATATTGAGGATATGCCTGCACAAGCAAAAAGGCAACCTCATAATAATGACATATAAGAATTGAGCCCTTTTCTGAATCAGATCACTCCTATCAACAGTAGGCTAGAGATTATGCTGGACAATCTTCGCGAGCAGGCGGTGCGGGGGAGAAAAGGCACCAATTCTGATATTTATAGCTCGCTCCTCGCCCTGTGGAACAGCCTGAAAGAACTCCTTAAGATCCTCCAAAGTGGGATCCTCCACAATCTCATTAAATGGGCTGGCAGAAATATGAAGCACAGGTATACCAATAATCCTGTTGATGACCTATGGATCAATCTGAATAACATGCCCCTCTACAGTAGACTGAAGGACAATGCCACTGTCCTCATCATGCATAACCTCTAGATGCGTATAGAACTCTCTGACCAACCTGGTGAGCACAATGTAGGCACAATTGTAGAGGTAGTCCCAGTTAGATGTCTGTATGATGTCATTTATAACATCAAGGGGTGCTACCAAAACATCAGCCCTGACAACATTCCTCTCTGGAATAACTGGCTTGTTTGCTATTCTGGCTCTGGAAGCAGCAATGCCTTCATCTATGCTCTGGCAAACTCTACGTTGTGAACGCCAGCAGACATGATTCTACAAAAACAAATTCAACCATTTTGCCAAAAGAAAATAACACCAATGAAGTTAGTTCTTGTTAGTATCACAAAATTTTTGGCATTATAACAGCAGTAAAATGGACTTCGCAAAATAAATAGATATGCAATAATATCCCAACACAGTCCAAATAGATGAAATAACAAATATTCTAATCCAACATTTATCTCAAAATATATTCCAAAATATTAAAAAGATTAACAGTTTAAACAAAACTGAAAATAATGCAAAAGATGAAGCAAAATACCTGGAAAGGAGATAAAATGCACAAGAGGACTGTTAGTTTTTGTGTTGGCTGCATTCTGTTGGACAAAATCACTTCTATGTAATGTTGTTATTTTCACAGGGATGCTGCTTTATCTGGAGTCTACTCTTCAGCTATGTTCTTCAAGAAGATTCTGTGAAGTTTTGAAGCAAGTTTAGTTTGGTTCCCTATCAGCTATCCGGATGACGTGGTATTCCGTCCGGACGCTCATCAGTCAGCAACATCTGTCCGGACGACAAGAACTTTCCTTCTGGACGCCCATCAATGTCTAGAAGCTTTGAACAGTTCAAGGTTGCATCCGTCCGGACGTAATGGCAAATCGTCTGGACGCTCTTCAGAGTTCAAGAAAACCCCAGTGTTTCAGCGCATCTGTCCGGACGACGTGGTTATACCGTCCGGATGCCATTCAGTGTTTGACAAGCATTAGGGTTTCTGACTCAAGACACAGTTATGGGAAGACGGCTGCTACCGTCCGGATGATGTGTGATCCCGTCCGGACGATGTTCTCTATAAGGCAAGACGTGCATACAAAGTTCAACCATCCGGACGACAGTCTTCATGGTCCGGACGATCAAGCTTCATATATGGAAATTGCGTGCATCATTTCAACCGTCCGGACGTCAGCCTTCAGGGTCCGGACACTCCAAAGCCTTATTATGGTAATTACATGCCGTCGAAGTGCAACCGTCCGGACGCTAGGGCAACACCGTCCGAACGCAGCCTTATTATGGAAAGCTTTCAGTGCTACTTTGGAAAGGTGGTTGCAGTTGACCGTCCGAACACTCGGTCAAGCCGTCCGGACACCCTCGGGTATTTTGGTCATAACTTTTTACTCAAATATCAGATTGGGATGAAATCAGCGTGTATGGGTGAAGCAGGTATGGGTCAAGAAGGATGAGACCATTCACCCTATGAGGGGGAATGAATGCACATAGTAGGAGAAGGTGTTCATGCCTAGGATTAAGTTCCTAATCCTAAGGCATCAAGTTTGATTGCTTGCACTTCTACTTGTTATATTTGTGTGCATACTATGCAATCTAGGAACCAGTTTGTTGTGCCCCCTATTCTTTTGAGAGAGCATTGCAGGTACTTTTTGGGGAAGACAGAAAAAGCAGGTCGAGCAACTGTTTTTTTGTATTGGCATCATCAAGTTTGATCTTGCCTTGCATATGATGTCTTTTCCATATTGCATTTTTTTTAAGTTAAAAAAAAAAAAAAAAATTGGGGAGAATTTGCAGGATATTTTTTCTCTTGGCATATCAGATACATGTATTTTCTTCTAATATCTCAATTCTTTGGGTATTAATTTACTTTGCTTAGATATAATTGAGAGTTTCTGACTATAATTTGCCAAGTGTTTTCCTGTATATGCAAAAATTGGATAGCTTCTTTTCTCATGCGATGAAAAATGTGCACTATCCACAACTCCCCTAAAGGTACATCTTTCCTTCTCTGACTTTTTGTTTCTAGAAATTTTGGATAAGAGAAGAGGTTTTTGATAAGATGGCCAAATTGACCACATGCTAGTTGAACCTAGAACCTAAAAACTCTGGCATTCCCTTTAGATTGCAGCATCTTAAGAATCAAGCAGTAAATCATATGAATTATGCACTTTAAATTTTATATTCTCTACTTATATACTGAATTTACTATATGCCTTGCCCCCTACGTGCAAGTAAAGATTTTACTTTGCCCTTCATAGTACAAGTAAAACAATTAGGTGCTGCATCTCAGGGGGAGTGTATCAGATGAGGGTGGCTAAGCCCTTGTAAGTTATAAGGTTTGACTTTTGGGTAATCTGTCATAGATTTTCTCTCTTGTCTAAAAAATCTGGTTGCTCTTTGTCATTTCTGTGATAGTCATACCTTGTGGGTCAAGCCTTCACACACACACGCATTGCATGAGTTGAGCTTCCTATTTGAATTTTCTATGTTCAGGAAAATGTTTGTGCTGATTGAACTCTCAACTCTCTTTTATATCTCTGCTTAGTTTTGAGATGCTCCCTGATTGTGTTATCAGTGGATTATACATGCGTGTTTTGAAACTGACTTGAGAAAAATTAAAATTCTGTAAATTTTTCTTCAGTCTTCTGTTTTTTAGTGTGAAGCGTTCGGACGGACCTATTCTTACATCCAGACGAGCGCAATCTTGCCATACGTTGTTCTAGCAGTAGCCATCCGGATGGTTAAGTGACTTGTTCGGACAGGTTCTCAACAGGTTTAAGACTTGCGTTCCTTTTTCTGCCATATACACATCCTTGCATTTTTATTGATTTCTCGTGGCATGTCGTGTGTTTTTCTCGTGGATTTCTCCCGAGATTTTGGCATTCTTAACACATCTCTTCTCATCCCATGATCTTCATTGAGTCTTCCGTTATTTTTTTAAGTTTTTGTGCTTTTAGAATATTGGAATATATGTTGGGATATTTTCTTGAGATAGTGTGCATGAAAATCCTTCTCTGTCTGTGTGTTGGGCTGATCTTGATATATTTATGCCTTATTAGTAGCTGCATTGCTTATATTTCTCTTTGGCATCCATTTGACAGCCGTCTTAAATACCACATTATTTTTGG
This sequence comes from Alnus glutinosa, assembly GCF_958979055.1. Classification (NCBI taxonomy): domain Eukaryota; kingdom Viridiplantae; phylum Streptophyta; class Magnoliopsida; order Fagales; family Betulaceae; genus Alnus; species Alnus glutinosa. The sequence continues at coordinate 18,773,321 of NC_084893.1, read as the reverse complement.
AACTGACAGGATCTAATGGTATTTTTGGAGATATTTCTGGTTGGTTTTGATTCAGGAATATGACATCCAACGGCTCCCTGCATAATGTTTGACAGATGGATCCTTTGGAAAACTGACTGTTGTTGAAGTTGGATGTTCAAATTCCAAAGGTCTCAGGATTAAGATGAGCTTTTCCCCCTAGCTCATGCAGAGCCTTCCGTAGCATTACCTCAAATCTGCATCAGTTTGAGGTTCAGTGGTGACTCTCCTCATTTATCTTGCAGACCAGTTACTTAAAGGATGTCAATATGCGGATAATCAGTTTCAGGCTTTGCAAAATCAAGAGATTGAAGATTTTTCAATCCATGGTTCCCGGCTTCCTGAGCTAGAAGCTGAAGTAATACAAATCCAGCTTTTTATACGGATTTCTCTCCGCTACTTGATTTCAGTGGATCAGCGGGATTTGGTACTTGGAGGATTTCTGTTCCTCTCTTTTGGGCCACTTGCAAACTCTTCTCTATTTTCCTATTGTTTTGGCTATTAGAACGTTTTTGTCTGTGGATATTATTACTCTGTTTACCCTTGTCCTTCTGAGACATTTAGGGGGAGTAATTATTGTGTGGTTTTTCTAATTACTCTATTTTACCCTTTGTGACAAAAAAGGGGGAGTAATTTTTGATTTGGACCGGAATTGTATTTTTAACCGGTCAAGTGATTTTTGTCCCAGAATGGCCAAAGGGGGAGTTTGTTAGTTTTTGTGTTGGCTGCATTCTGTTGGACAAAATCACTTTTATATAATGTTGCTGTTTCACAGGGATGCTGCTTTATCCAGAGTCTACTCTTCAGCTATGTTCTTCAAAAAGATTCTGTGAAGTTTTGAAGCAAGTTTAGTTCGGTTCCCTGTCAGCCGTCTGGACGACGTGGTATTCCGTCCAGACGCTCATCAGTCAACAACATCTGTTCGGACGACGAGAAATTTCCGTCTAGATGCCCATCAGTGTCTAGAAGCTTCGAACAGTTCAAGGTTGCATCCGTCCTGACGTAATGGCAAATCGTCCGGACACTCTTCAGAGTTCGAGAAGACCCTAGTGTTCCAGTGCATCCTTCCGGACAGCGTGGTTATACCGTCCGGACGCCATTCAGTGTTTGACAAGCATTAGGGTTTCTTACTCAAGACACAATTATGGGAAGACGGCTGCTACCGTCCGGACGATCAAGCTTCATATATGGAAATTGCGTGCACCAGTTCAACCGTCTGAACGTCAGCCTTTAGGGTCCAGACGCTCCAAAGCCTTATTATGGTAATTACGTGCCGTCGAAGGGCAACCGTCTGGACGCTAGGGAAACACCATCTGGACGCAGTCTTATTATGGAAAGCTTTCAGTGCTACTTTGGAAAGGCGGTTGTAGTTGACCGTCCGGACGCTCGGTGAAGCCGTCCGGACACCCTCGGGTATTTTAGTCATAACATTTTACTCAAATATCAGATTGGGACGAAATCAGCGTCGTTGGAAAGCTAAGAAAAGGTTCTATAAATTTAGCATCTAGACGGCCATTAATATCGTCTGGACGGACAACGTCCGGATGGAAACATTTTCCCGTCCGGACGGCCATGCAGAAAATTCCAGAATTACTTTTCGGACAAGAAAAACTTGGCCTGTCCGGACGGCCAAGGCTCCCGTCCGGATGCATGTGCCTCAGAATCCGTTTTTGACTCGATTTTGGGTTTCCAAAGCCTATAAATAAGAGGCTTGAGGCATGCTTTCAACACAGAATTCGGTGGTGAATTCTCTACAGCTTAGAAAGGGTGTTTAAGGAGATATTGAAGATCTGCTAGCTCTCTAGCTTTGCCAGTGTGATTTGATCAGTTGTGAAGTCTATCTTAGGGGTTGGCCCCTAAGGTAAAGGATTCCATTGAAGACCCCTTCAGGTAGGAGACTTGGTTGGGAGGCGTTCGTATTGGGTTACACGTTAGAGAGCAAGGTACGACCACTGCATCAGGGGTATGTGAGTGTTACTACTTTGTATCTAGTCTTGTCTTCTGAATAGTGGATATCCTGGGTTTGGCTGCCCCAGAGTGGTTTTTCTCTTAATTGAGTTTCCACTTCGTCAAAAAAATATTTATCTCCATTAAATTCCGCATTTAATATTTTGTTGCACACTATTCACACACTGTTAAATTAGAAGTCCATTTAATTTTTCAAGGACAAAATATGCCTAGAACTCGTGAGAAAACACGAGAAAAAGCAAGTAAAAAGACAAAAATCTCAAGAAAAAACCGAGAGAAAACAAAAGGGAGATGCGGCGACTAGGGAAGAAACGCGATACTTAAACCTGTAGGGTAACCATTCAGACACATCACTAACCCGTCCGAAAGTGGAATGACACATAAGCATACGATAGAACCGCGCGTGTCCGGATGTGTCACCTGACCATCTGGCTGTTTGAGCTGCACCCATCCGGACTCAAGAGGAGACCATCTGAACGCTTCATACTAAAAAAACAGATATTGAAGGAAAATTTGCAGAAAAATTATTTTCCCTAAAGTCAGCTTCAAAACACGCATGTATAATCAACTGATATAGCAGTCAGATAGCATTTCAAAAATATGCAGAGATATAATTGAGAGTTAAGAGTTCATTTAGCACAAAATTCCCTATAGATAGAAATTACTCAGCTCATGCAATGCGTGGGTGTGTGTGAAGACATTCTCAATAAGGTATGAAGTTCTTTGATATGACTTAAAGCAATTGAATTTTCTAAACAAGAAAAAAAATTAATGATAGATCAGTCAAAAGTCAAACCTTATTTTACTAGGGCCTAGTAACATTCATCTAATACACTCCCCCTAAGAAGCAGCACTTTTTCTTTTACTTAGTTCTTTAGTGACTATCTATTTCTGCAATGATTTGGTCACTGACTGTTTCTTTATAGACAAGTTCAAGAACAAATTTATAGCACAAGAAGCAGTGGATCTTTTTATTTATCCATATTGAAAATTGAAATTTGACTTCAAATATAAAGTGTGTGCATAAGTGTCAACAAAAATTAAGGCACAACGGAAAGTAAATGACACAAGGATTTTTGTTGACGAAGTGGAAACTCGGTTAAGAGAAAAACCACTCCGGGGCAGCCAAACCCAGGAATTCCACTATTCAGAAGACAAAGCTAGATACAAGATAGTAACACTCACATGTACCGATGCAGTGGTCGTACCTTGATCTCTGACGTGTAACCCAACACGAACGCTTCCCAACCAGGTTCACCTACCTGAAGGAGTCTTCAATGGAACTCCTTACCTTAGAGCCGACCTCTAAGATAGACTTCGATTTATAGTGCAGTACACTTGAAAAATGGCTCTAGAGGAAATAACACGTCTCTAAGCTCTAATGGAATTCACACCGAATTCTTGCAGCTCTAAGTGCCCAAGGACCCCTATTTATAGTCTGGGGGTCAGAATGGGCGTCAGGCAAAATAAGCCTGTGAGCCGTCCGGACGGTGGACCATGACCGTCCGGACGGACAACTGTGCGACAGGGTTTTCCGAAAATTCCGCGGAGAAATCTTTCTTGTATAAGAACATCGTCCGAACGGGATGGCTCGATCGTCCGGACGGACACACGTCCGCTGCAAGTAATTTCCATAACAGGCTTCGCGCGTCCGGACCAAGGGGCAGGAGCGTCCAGACGGCTAAACTTCAACACGCAATTTCCATATCTGATGCGTGTGCGTCCGGACCATAAGGGGGAGACTTCCGGACGGTTGAAGTCGAATCGTCAGTTACCATATACGATGCACCAGCGTCCGGACCACAGCTGTCAGATGTCCGAACCGTTCATTTTGAACTGCAATTCTTGCCTTACGGAGATACGCGTCAGGACGGTATACCACATCGTCCGGACGGTTGATTGATCTTTCCTTTCTTGGAACTTGGAAAGAATCAGTGAACCGTTCGAGAACTGATAGGCGTCCGGACGTGCTACTGAAACGTCCGGACGGAGCAAGCTAGCACAGAAACTTCTCGATACAGTGAAGTGTCTGGACGGAAGAAGCACGTCATCCGAACGGATGATGCTAGACTTTCTGGCGTCCGGACGGGATGACACATCGTCCGGACGGATGGAGCAGTAGACAGATGGGCGTCCGGATGGGATGACACATCGTCCGGACGGCTGACAGGGAACTTTGAAATTTTTGACTTCACTCTGAATAGTGGAATCCCTGTTTGCAGCATCCTTACATATAAGTGATTTTGTCCAAACACAAAATGAGGCCAAAATACTAACACATATTTACTTATTTTTTGAATGCTTTTTATCACTTGGTGCTGCAACCTATAGAGAATGCTAGAATTTTTAGGTTCTAGGTTCAACTAGCGAGTTGGTCAATTTAACCACCTTACAAAAAAAATCTCTCTTATCAGAATTTTTAGAAGCAAAAAGTTAGAGAGGAAAAAAAAATGTATCTTAGCGGAGCATTGGATAGTGCACAAAATCATCGCATGAGAAAAGTAACTATCTAGCATTAAAAAGCATAGGGGAACTTGGCAGATATTAGGCATAAATTCTCAATCATATATAAGCATAGTCAATTAATGCACAATGAATTGAGATATCAGGAAAAAACACATGCAATATCTGAAACGCCAAGAAAAGAAAAAAAATAAAATTTCTGCATCTTCTACACCAATTTTTATTTCTAATTTTTTTATATTTTATTAATGAAAAAATGAATTGACTTCTAAAAATAAAGTGTGTGCATAAGTGTCAACAAAAATTAAAGCACAGCGGAAAGTAAATGACACATAGATTTTTGTTGACGAAGTGGAAACTCAGTTAAGAGAAAAACCACTCCGGGGCAGCCAAACCCAGGAATTCCATTATTCAGAAGACATAGCTAGATACTAGACAGTAACACTCACATGTACCGATGCAGTGGTCGTACCTTGATCTTTGACGTATAACCCAACACGAACGCTTCCCAACCAGGTTCTCCTACCTGAAGGGGTCTTCAATGGAACTCCTTACCTTAGAGCCGACCTCTAAGATAGACTTCGGTTTATAGCACATCACACTTGTAAAACGGCTTCAGAGGGATTGATGACTTCTCTGAGCTCTAATGGAATTCACACCGAATTCTTGCAGTTCTTAGTGCCCAGGGGCCTCTATTTATAGGCTGGGGGCTTAAATGAGCGTCAGGCAATATATACCTGGGCACCGTCTGGACGGTGGACATGGGCCGTCCGGACAGACAACTGTGTGAAAAGATTTTCCGAAAAATTTGCGGGGAAATCTTTCCTATTTAAAGGCATCGTCCGGATGGGATGGCACATCGTTTGGACGGTCGCACGTTCACTGCAAGTAATTTCCTTATAAGGCTCTCGAGTGTCCAGACCATGGGGGATGAGCGTCCGGACGACTATTCTTCAACACGCAATTTCCATATCGGTAATGCGCGCGTTCGGACCATCATAGGCAGTCGTCCAGACGGTTGAAGTCGAATAGGCAATTTCCTTCTTTGATGCACGCGCGTCCGGACCATAGCTGTCAGACGTCCAGACGGTCATATTTGAATTGCGATTCTTGCCTTAAGGAGACGCACGTCCAGACGGGATACCACATCGTCTGGACGGTTAATTGATCTTCCCTTTCTTGGAACTTGGAAAGAAATCAGAAACTAATCGAGTACTGGGAGGCGTCCGGACGTGATGCTGAAACGTCCGGATGGATGCAAGCTGGCACAGAAACTTCTCGATACAGAATGGGGTCCGAACGGAATGAACACTTCGTCCGGACGGATGATGCTGGTCTGTCTAGCGTCCGGACGGGATTACACGTCGTCCGGACGGATGGAACAGTGGACAGATAGGAGTCCAGACGGGATGGCTCGATCGTTCGGACGGCTGACAGGCAACTTGGATTCTTCTGACTTGCAGACTCTGAATAGTGGAATCCCTGTTTACAGCATCTTTACACTTAAGTGATTTTGTCCAAACACAGAATGAGGCCAAAATACTAACAAACTCCCTCTTTAGCCATTCTAGGACAAAAATCACTTGACCGGTTTGGAAATACATTCTCGGTCCAAAAATAAAAATTACACCCTATTTTTGTCTCAAAGGGACAAAGGGTAAAACAGAGTAAAAAAAAACTAACTGTCATAAGAATCACTCCCCCCAACGGTCTTAGAAGGACCCAGGAAACAGAGTAATATATATCCAAAAAGTTTTAACAAAGCAAAAAAAAAAAAAATTGTCTCAAAATAACAATAGACAATAAAAAGTCTACAAACACAAGAGGGAATCAAACATCCTCTGGCATGGGTAAAATCCCGTCTGCAACATCCTCATCATCACTGGTGCTAGGATGATGATACTTTAGGCACTCCTAAAGGTCCAGCTGGCTCTACTCCACGCGCCTGTCGATGGAGTGCACAGCTAGCTGCATGGATGAGATGGACTGCTGCATGGAACACATAGACTGCTGCATGGAGGACATAGACACCTGCATGCTGCTCATTGATGAGTGCCAAATATTGTGTATTTAAACCCCTTAATTTACATTAGTTAATCCTTTAACTTTGTTATTTTCTAATATTTTTTGTTAGTTTTGGTGTCTTGGTGTTTTGTAGGTAATTGAGAAAAAATGATGATTTTTACGTGAAATTGCAAAGAAACGGAATTATATTTTTAGAGTCTGGTTAATTTTTACCCGGAACTTAAAAGCTTCGGAGCAAATTTGGAAATAATGATTTTTTATTTTATTAAAAGACACGTGTGTGCTGCCCAAGGGAATTTTTAGTTTGCCTAATTAAGAGCCGAGAAGCAGCACCGAATATTCCTTAGGACCAAATAATTGAAGCACCAATTCTTTGCTTGCTTCTTGCCATTTGCAGATGCGATTTCTCTCCAAATTTGCAAGGCACCGACACATATTCAACTTCAGGATTTGCGGCACCAATTTGAAGGATTATTTCCATACCTGGAGCGCTGATTTCATGTGGGCCATGTGCGCAAATCTGGAGCATTAATTCTTTTTGTCCCATGCAAATTTGGCAGCACCCAAACAAGGAAAGAGTAGCAGCCTTACACGTTTTCTCCAAAGACAACCAGCACTGAATTAAACATGAATTGCACGCTATTCTCCTAAGATGGCAGCAGCTCTACACGTAATGGTGGACACACATGGAAAGCTGGACAGCACCAGAACGTGAGTGGAGGACATGTGGTGCGTCAGTTTTTGCAAGGCTTGATTATTTCCATACCGAGGCAACACGCGATTTACCATAGTATGTGAAGACTTAATACTCTCCAAAGCTGGAACAGATCACACAAGCTTCTTTCCATACTTGAGGACCCAAAGAATCAAGACACGCTTGATTTTCTGTCCAAACCGAATCAGTGCACAATTTTTCCTTAAAAGAACAAGCAGCACCGACACACTTTTCTCTCCAATTTGCATGTACCTTAACCCTAGGTCTTGCCTATAAATATCAAGGTTTTCTTTTGTAAAAGTGTGGTGGGGAGTAGAGGCGTGAGCCTCTTTGTACATAGGCGGCAGTTGGCTTCATTTATAGTATTTCTCATGCAATTTTCTCTTTTGTAAGTCTTTTATTTTCTTTATGTTTATTTTTTTAATAAAATTTAGCATTTGGTTTTTAGTTATGAGAGGTTAATTCTTCAACTAAGGTTGAAGATGAAACCTCGCCATTGATTACATTTACGTTTTTGTTATTTTATTATAAGCCCAAATATTTTTACCACGAAATTGTTCAAGTCCAAATTCAATCATTTGATTTATGTCTTTTGATTGAATGTTCATTTATTTAAATTGGATATTCATTGTGTTTCAGCCGATGGATACATCGAATGATTTGATTGAAAGAGGATATCCATTGTGATTTGTTTGTCAAAACGGATACATTGGATGATTTAATTTCAATTGGGTATTCGTTGTGATTTATTTAATGGTTGGATTCATTGAATGATTTAATATGCATTTTCTTTGGGACTTTGAACAATCAATAAGACATAATTGTTTATCGGGTGTTTGAATAAAATACAAGAATGTGTTGTTTGATATGGCGAGGTGGATTCCAAAACCTTAGTATTTTTTTTTATTGTTCTTATTCAATTTTTAATTTAGTTTGTTATTTTGCTTTATTAAAAAATTCCAAAAACTCGGCACTAGGTTAAAATAGAATTAGTTTAAATAGAGATTAATTTTTGCAACACAATTCCCTGTGGATTCGACCTCGCACTTGCACACACACTATATTGCAAACGATTCGTGCGCTTGCGAGTATTAAAATTTGCACATCACTCATCCCTCCCTGAAGTACAGCAAGAGCCTTATAATCTGTGCATAATTGACCTCCAGCTCAGATGGCGGAACAGTATGTGAGGATGAAGCCATATCTGGAAAGCCGACTGGCATAGCAGCAGGTGGGGTCACCTCATCATCGGAGTCATCTCTCCGCAGCTGCTCATTAGACTTCATCAATGTCTGCTTGCTGATGGGCTGCTAGATTTTCATCTTCGGTTCGCCATTGACATTGATGCCCGACTGAAGAATAATCTGAGTGAGGAGACAGCCAAACGGAAGACCAGCAGTGCTCTCATCATGGGCCTCTAATATAACCCCCAAAATGTGCTTACACGGGCAGAAAAGGCAAGCAGAGGTGGATTGCATAGACAAACTGGGCCCGTTTCAGGATCAGATCACTGCGCCGGGCAACAGGCCAGATGTTCTGCTGAATGATCTTGGCCAACATGCGGTGGGTGGATGACAGGCACCAATCCGGATGGCAGTAGAGCGCTTCTCACCTTGGGGAACGGCACAGAAGAATTCCCTAAGATCATCCAGGGATGGAGGAAGCACCACCTCATTGTATGGGCTGGCCGAAATCTCGAGCACTGGGACTCGGATGATATGACTGATGACCTGAGGATCAACAGTGATGAGATGGCCTGCAACAGAGGACTGAAGCACCACTCCATGATCATCGTTCTGCACCACTTCCATGTTGGCATAGAACAGCTTGACAAATCTGGTGTACACCACACAAGCACAGCTGTGGAGATATCCCCAATTGTATGTCTGGATAATGGCAAGAATGTTGTCCAGCGGTGGCACCATGATGTCAGCCGGAAGGACGTTCCGCTCAGCAATGACAGTACGGTTCATAATCTTGGCTTGAATTGCATCCCTATCTTCCACAAGCCTCTGACGAACCCTGCGTGGTGGACTGCCGGCATACATGATTCTGCAAAAGATCCAACAAGAATTTTCCAAAGAAAAATATTCCAAAAATATTCTTGTTAGGATAACAAAAATTTGGCAGAATAACAGCAGTAAAAAGGACTTGTGAAAAAAAAATAAATTACAAAATAATATCACAATTAAGTCCAAGGAATTCCAACATGGCAACAATATGCATCTCATATAAAAAAAATAACATTCTAACAGTTTGAAAGAAACTGAAGAGAAAAAGACTAGAAAAATACCTGAAATATGAGAGGAATATGCAAAAAGCCAAAAACTCACAAACAACCAAAAGTGAGATTGAGTGGGGTACAGTGAGAATGCGGTGAGCAGGGGAACATGCAATATGGAAATGACATCATATGAAAAGGTAAGATCACACCTATAAATGCTCAAAGATGCTAGTATAGAAAAACAGTCGCTCGACCTGCTTCTTCTATCTTCCCCAATAGACACCTGCAAAGTTCTCTTAAGAGAAACAGGGGGCACAACAAACTAGTTCCTAGATTGCATAACAAGCACATAAATATGATATAAAAGGTGCAAGCAATCAAACTTGATGCCTTAGGATTAGGAACCAAATCCTAGGCATGAACACCCGAACCTGCTAGGTGCGTCGGTTCCCCTTCCTGGGGTAACTGCCCTTCTCAACCCAATTCTGCCTTCCAGTGGGTGGTTGCTGACAAGACTGCATCATCAACTCCATCATGTTTTGCATCCAGACAGGAGGCTCACCGGAGTATTGCTCTTGAGGCCTTCTCAAATGCTTGGGTTTGCTCTTGTAATTGCCACTATAATTGGCTAGTACAAACCGCTGCTGAGGCCGCTGATGTTGAGGAGCATGAGACCAAGAGGCTTGATACTGATGCCTTGATGCTTGTCCCCATGGTACTTGATAGGATGCCTGATGCCATGAAGTCTGATGCTGAGCCGCAGGTCTAGCGCCATAATGAGCTTGTCTGGGCGCTTCTTTCTTGGCTTTGGCCTTTTGAGCTTTCAAGAGGGAGCACTGAGGCTGAACATGCCCACTGAGACCGTAGTGATGGAAAATAGGAGGTCTTCTGATGGAATGAGGCTGCTGAGTGCCTGGAACATCATCATTAACCTTTTCCTTCTGTTTATCTTCAACAGCAGGAGGAAGCTCTGGGACTGTAGGCTTCACAAATAGTCTTTGAGGAAGAAGGAACATCAGAAGAGGAGGCTACATACCCGAGACCAGTCTTGTCATTAGGGCTCTTCTGGATGGACAGCATGCGAGTCAACTTCTCATCAGTGACTCTCTCTAGCTAGAGCTATGTCTCTAGTAGCTTTTCCTCGAGCTCTTGTACTTTGAGCAGCAATGAACTCTTCTCGGTCTGCAAACTGTTCAGATCATTCAGGTGATGCGTTCGGCCTTCCCTCAGCTTCTCAAACTCTTTGTAGAGTGTCTTGTAGGCCTCTTTGAGCTCTTCCTCATTTTCACTATGCTCCGAGTAATATGAGTCTTCTTCTTCAACATGTGGGCTACAAAGGCCAGAAATTTTTCAGACTCTGGAGCTTCTTCTTCTGACTCATCACTGAGAGTCACATTGTGTGCCTTCCCCTTGCCCTTTTTGAGATTCCCACAATTCACCCAGATATGCCCAAAGCCAGAGCATTCAAAACATCGGGGTATTCTGGGATCTCTCTTCTCCTCTTCCTCTGGTTCAGCCTCTCTGAGAGGTTGAACCATTTTATTAGAAAACTTCTTCTTGAACCGATCATCTTTCATCAGTCTTCTGAAATTTTTGGCTAACATAGCCACAGCTTTGTCTTCATCCTCAGAGTCATCATCAAAAGAGGCTTCTACCTTCTTCTTGGAAGCCTTTAGGGCAATGGTCTTCAACTTCTTGACCAGGGGCAGAGACAACTCATATGTTTGAAGAGATCCAACTAGCTCTTCAATCTTCATCTCTTCAAGATCCTTGCTTTCCTCAGTCATCGTTACCTTGATCCTGAAACGCTCAGGCAAAGATCTTAGAATTTTTCGGATGAGTTTTACATCCGAGATAGATTTCCCAAGACTTACCATGGAGTTTCTAAGGTCACTTATCTTGGAGTAAAACTCTCCAAAAGTCTCTTCTTCCAACATCTTAATTTCTTCAAATCTTGAAGTCAACATTTGAAGTTTGGCAGATTTAACTAATTTCGTGCCTTCATATGTTGTTTCCAAGATTTTCCATGCTTCTTTGGTTGATTCACAGTTTGAAATTTTGGCGATTTCAGAGGGAGAAAGTGCTTGGCATAGAGCATGGAGGGCTTTATCATTGGAAAGTCAGGCATTTTTCAGAGGGACTGTTTCGGGAGTTGCATCCTCTGGTTTAGTCCAACCAGAGTCAACAATACTCCAACAGTCAATAGATTTAAAAAGAATCGCATCCGAGCTTTCCAATAGCCATAGTTCGTACCATCGAAGGTAGGAACAGAATTAAGAGTTTGAGACATATCAAAATATAGAAGTCAAATATAATAACACTCAAGAAATTAATCTTCTCAGAATGTACCAAGCTCTGATACCAATTGAAAAAATGAAATTGACTTCTAAAAATAAAGTGTGTGCATAAGTGTCAACAAAAATTAAAGCACAGAGGAAAGTAAATGACACACAGATTTTTGTTGATGAAGTGGAAACTCAGTTAAGAGAAAAACCACTCCGAGGCAGCCAAACCCAGGAATTCCACTCTTCAGAAGACATAGCTAGATACAAGACAGTAACACTCACATGTACCGATGCAATGGTCGTACCTTGATCTCTGACGTGTAACCCAACACGAACGCTTCCCAACCAGGTTCACCTACCTGAAGGGGTCTTCAATGGAAGTCCTTACCTTAGAGCCGACCTCTAAGATAGACTTCGGTTTATAGCACAACACAGTTGTCAGACGGCTTCAGAGGGATTGATGACTTCTCTGAGCTCTAATGGAATTCACACCGAATTCTTGCAGTTCTTGGAATTCATCCAGACGGTTGATTGATCTTCCCTTTCTTGGAACTTGGAAAAAAATCAGAAACTGATCGAGTACTGGGAGGCATCCAGACATGATGCTGAAACGTCCGGACGGATGCAAGCTGGCACAGAAACTTCTCGATACAGTATGGGGTCCGGACGGAATGAACACTTTGTCCGGACGGATGATGCTGGTTTGTCTAGCGTCCGGACGGGATGACACGTCGTCCGGACGGATGGAACAGTGGACAGATGGGCATCCGGACGGGATGGCTCGATCGTCCAGACGGCTGACAGGGAACTTGGATTCTTCTGACTTGCAGACTCTGAATAGTGGAATCCCTGTTTACAGCATCTTTACACTTAAGTGATTTTGTCCAAACACAGAATGAGGCCAAAATACTAACAATTAAAACCAATAAAAACATGCTACAAATGTGAATAGACAATCATAAACCTAGCATGTGGTAAGATCAAACCTGTCTTCAAAGAGAAGGGATCAAAATTACCAATATAGAAAAACAGTCGCCCGACCTGCTTTTTCTGTCATCCCCAAATAGTACCAGCAAAATTTTCTCAAGCGCAACAAGAGAAATAGGGGGCAAATAACAATGGTTCCTAAATTGCAAGACAAACAAAGATATGACATGTAGAAAATAATGCAATGCAATCAAACTTGATGCTCTAAGATTAGGAACTAAATCCTAGGCATGTGTACCCTCACCAACTAGGTGAGACCATTCCCCCTCAAGGGGTGAATGCCTACCTCCTTTCTGACCCATGCCTGCCTTCCTTGTGCTGGTTGTTGACAGGACTTCATCTGATGATCCATCCACTGTATCATACTCTGCATCCATATAGGTAGCTCCCTATTGTTAGTATTTTGGCCTTATTCTATGTTTGGACAAAATCACTTATGTGTAATGATGTGGCAAACAGGGATTCCACCTTTCAGAGTAAAGTCAGAAGAATTTCAAAGTTCCCTGTCAGCCGTCCGGACGATGTGTCATCCCATCTGGACGCCCATATGTCTGCTGTTCCATCCGTCCGGACGACGTGTCATTCCGTCCAGACATCAGACAGACAAGCATCATCCGTCCGGACGACATGTTTTCTCTGTCCGGACACCTATATCGTATCGAGAAGCTTCTGTGCAAACTTGCTCCATCCAGACGTTTCAGCAGCACGTCTGGACACCTATCAATTCTCGAACGGTTCACTGATTCTTTCCAAGTTTCAAGAAAGGGAAGATCAATCAACTGTTCGGACGATGTGGTATCCCGTCCGGACGCGTATCTCCGTAAGGCAAGAATCGCAGTTCAAAATGAACCGTCCGGACATCTGACAGCTGTGGTCCGGTCGCTGGTGCATCGTATATGGTAACTGACAATTCAACTTCAACCGTCTGGACGTATCCCCCTCATGGTCCGAACGCACGCTTATCAGATATGGAAATTGCGTGTTGAAGTTTAGCCGTCCGGACACTCCTGCCCCATGGTCCGGACGCGCGAAACCTGTTATGGAAATTACTTGCAGCGGATGTGCGTCCGTCCGGACGATCGAGCCATCCCGTCTAGACGATGTTCTTATACAGGAAAGATTTCTCCGTGAAAATTTCAGAAAATCCTGTCGCACAGTTGTCCATCCGGACGGCCATGGTCCACCGTCCGGACGGCTCCCAGGCAAATTTTACCTGACGCCCATTCTGACCCCCAACCTATAAATAGGGGTCCTTGGGCACTTAGAGCTGCAAGAATTCAGTGTGAATTCCATTAGAGCTCAGAGACGTGATATCTCCTCTGAAGCCGTATGTCAAGTGTGTTGTTTTGCAAACCAAAGTCTATCTTAGAGGTCGGCTCTAAGGTAAGAAGTTCCATTGAAGACCCCTTCAGGTAGGTGAACCTGGTTGGGAAGCGTTCGTGTTGGGTTACACGTCAGAGATCAAGGTACGACCACTGCATCGGTACATGTGAGTGTTACTATCTTGTATCTAGCTTTGTCTTCTGAATAGTGGAATTCCTGGGTTTGGCTGCCCCAGAGTGGTTTTTCTCTTAACTGAGTTTCCAGTTCGTCAACAAAAATATCTGTGTCATTTACTTTCTGTTGTGCTTTAATTTTTGTTGACACTTAATGCACACACTTTACTTTTAGAAGTCATTTCAATTTTTCAATTGGTATCGGAGCTTGGTACACTCTGAGAAGATTAAATTCTTGAGTGTTATATTTTCTTTGACTTCTACCATGTCTAAATTGAGTATGGACAATGTTGCTTCTATTTCTCATGATATTTATGTGCATAGAACCATGTTTACTAAGCCTGTCATATCTCATAATCATACTCATTCTGTCAGTAAGGATAAAAGGGCAAATCAATCTATACCTACGTGTCATCATTGTGGTATTAGTGGTCATATTTGCCCAAATTGTTTCCAAATTAGGTCTCAGCAACCTTGGAACAAAAGTCTTATCCCTAGAAAGGAAGAACCAGGTCTTGAAGAACAAGTCAGCATGTTAAGTAATCAGGTTAGTCTCATTAGTGAGAAGTTAGCATACCTCACCCCTAATGAGCAAAAGTCTGTCCTGGTTAGAAAACATAGGAAAACTTCCAAACAAGTCTGGGTCAAAAAGGAAGATAATATGTGCTTAGTTTCTCATACTACACTAAAAATTCTTGATACTTGTTTGTGGTATTTGGATAGTGGCTATTCTAAACACATGACAGGTGATAAGACTCTACTCAAAGAAGTTCAGATGGATAAAGGAAGGTGAATCACCTATGGAGATGGGAGCCAATCCAGAGTCATCAGTAAAGGGATCATCGACATCCCAGGCCTCGGAACATCTCAAGAAGCCTTGTATGTTGAAGGGCTCAAGGCGAATCTCCTCAGCATCAGCCAGTTCTGTGATAATGACTTGGTGGTGCAATTCTCCAAGAAGGAATGTAATATATTTGACAGCAGTGGCAGATGGTTCATGGGAGGAGAAAGACCTGCTGACAATTGCTACAGCCTTGCTGGTTTGACTGCAGACCCTCAGATCTTCTACAACAAAGCAACCATAGATGATAGTGAGCTATGGCACCAGAGGTTCGGGCATCTCAATTTCTCCGATATGTTGAAAATTGTAGGCAAAGATGTTGTTAAAGGCCTGCCCAAAATGGAGAAGACTGAAAAAGGAGTCAGTGGGGCTTGTCAGCTAGGGAAATAGACTCGAGCCGCTCATAAGAAAACCTCAGGTATTCGTACTTCCAGAAATCTAGAATTACTGCACATGGATCTCATGGGTCCCACTAGGACTGCTAGTCTAGGTGGGAAAAGATATATTCTGGTTGTTGTAGATGATTTCTCTCGATTTACTTGGGCCATTCTTATTCGAGAAAAATCTGATGCTTTTGATGTAGCTCAGCATTTGTTCAAGAAAATTCAAGTTGAGCAAAATTGCCAGATTAAGAGAATCCGTAGTGATCATGGAAAAGAGTTTGAAAATTCTAAGTTTGAAGAATTCTGTCTCTCTTATGGAATCAAGCAGGAATTTTCCTCACCTATTACTCCTCAGCAGAATGGAGTTGTTGGAAGAAAGAACAGGGTAATTCAGGAGATGGCTCATGTGATGATCCACTCAAAGAATCTTGCTCAACACTTCTGGGGAGAAGCTGTAAACACTGCCTGTCATATCATCAACAGGGTCTACCTTAGGCCTGAAACAAACAAGACTCCCTATGAAATTTGGCGAGGTAAGAAACCCACTGTGAAGTATTTTAAAACTTTTGGGAGTAAATGTTATATACTTCGTGACAGGGAAAATCTAGGGAAATTTGATACCAAGAGTGATGAAGGCATCTTCTTGGGATATTCCACAAACAGTCGGGCTTACCAGGTCTTCAACAAAAGAACAGAGACTATGATGGAATCAATAAATGTGATTGTTGATGATGAAGGAGTTCAGAGATCTATCAGCAGGGAAGAAAAACAGATTGATTCAGTTGATTCTTCAGCAGCTCCAACTGATATTATTGAGCCCTTTTCAAAAGAATCTCTAGATGAATCTTCTCCTACCACTTCGGGTTCCACTCCCATTATTTCTGAAGATGAGGATATTCCAGCTAATCCTCCTAGGCAATCACGAGTGATGCATAATCATCCTCCTCAGCAGCTTCTTGGGAATTTAGATGAAGGGCGCAAATTGAGAAGCAGAGTCATTCAGCCTGCCAATGAAGTAGCTAATCAAGTCTCCTACAGCTGCTATCTTACTCAGACAGAACCCAAGAAAGTAGATGAAGCCCTACAAGATGAAGGATGGGTATCTGCAATGCATGATGAGCTCCATCAGTTTACCAAGAATGATGTCTGGACCTTGGTTCCCCGTCCTGCAGAACAGAATATCATAGGAACCAAGTGGATCTTCAAGAATAAAACTGATGAGCATGGTACTATGGTTAGAAATAAGGCCCGTCTTGTTGCACAGGGATATACTCAGATAGAGGGAGTAGATTTTGATGAAACATTTGCCCCAGTCGCCAGGTTAGAATCCATTCGAATTCTTCTTTCTGTTGCCTATCACCTTGATTTCAAGCTCTACCAGATGGATGTAAAGAGTGCATTTCTGAACGGTGTTCTTCAAGAAGAAGTCTATGTAGAACAGCCGAAGGGTTTTCAAGATCCTCATCATACCCATCATGTGTACAAGCTGAAGAAGGCTCTCTATGGGCTTAAACAGGCGCCTCGAGCATGGTATGATCGTCTCACTACTTATCTCTTAAGCAAAGGTTTTGCAAGAGAGCAAGCTGATCGAACCTTGTTCATTAGAAATCAAGGTACTCATAAACTGATTGCTCAAATATATGTTGATGACATCATTTTTGGAGCTACTTTAGACTCTCTTGCACATGAGTTCTCTGAAGAAATGAAGCAGGAGTTTGAAATAAGCATGATTGGTGAGCTGAACTACTTTCCTGGACTTCAAGTCAAGCAAACTGCTGAGGACATCTTCATCTCTCAATCTAAGTATGCCAAGGATCTGGTCAAACGGTTTGGATTGGATGGAAAGAGTCGTGCTCACACACCCATGAGCACCAGTGTCAAAATTAGCAGTGATCTTGCAGGAAAATCAGTTGACTCATCCCTTTACAGGAGCATGATAGGGAGCCTCCTGTATCTTACAGCCAGCCGACCAGACATTGCCTTCAGTGTAGGAGTTTGTGCTCGCTTTCAAGCCAATCCTAAGGAATCTCACCTCACTGCAGTAAAGCGTATCATCAGGTATGTAAATGATACCCTTTCTTATGGCATTTGGTATTCTAGAGAAACAAATCTTGTTGTTGCAGGATACTCTGATGCAGATTGGGCTAGAAATGCTGATGATCAAAAGAGCACCTCAGGAGGATGTTTTTATGTGGGGAACAATCTTGTAGCTTGGATGAGCAAGAAACAAGCCTCCATATCTCTCTCCACTGCTGAGGTTGAGTATATTGCTGCAGGTAGCTGCTGTACCCAATTACTGTGGATGATGACATTACTAGGGGACTACGGATTTTCTCAAGATACTATGATTATCAACTGTGATAATACTAATGCTATTAATATTTCTAAGAACCCCGTTCAGCACTCTCGGACCAAGCACATCGACATCAGGCATCATTTCTTACGTGATCATGTGGAATCCGAGGTAGTATCTCTCTCATTCATCCCCACTGAAAATCAATTGGCTGACATTCTTACCAAACCTCTAGATGGTAGCAGGTTTGAGTCTCTTCGGAAAGCCATTGGTGTTTGTGCCATGTCCTAGACATGATGTTTCCATGCTAGGATGAACTCTTTGTCCTCTAATAGCATGATGTTGTATTAAAAAAAAGGGGGGGGGGAGTTTTCATAGCAGGTTAAGTCTTTCACAAGGTATGTCAGCTATTTTGTGTATTCTCTCTGTTTTATTAGTTTGTTGAGCATTGATATATTATGCTTACATGTGGGTGAGAGAATTAGTCTGACATGTGCAACAGTTTTTTCTGCTCATTGTTCAGTTTGATAGTAGCTTATCTCATGTGATGACCTCATGCACTATCCTAGACTCCCCGAAGGTGCGTATTTTTCTTTCTCTGACTCGTTGCTCCTAGAATTTTTGATAAGAGAAGAGATTTTTGCTTGGATGGCCAAAATTGACCTCAGGCTAGTTGAACCTAGCACCTATAAATTCTGGCACTCCCTACAGTTTGCAGTATCATAAGTTACAAGCAGTAATTCATACAAAGTTTTGTGCTTTGAAATGTTTAATCACTGCTTATGTGCTTGAATTTACCTTGCCTTCTATGAGCAAGTAGAATTTTTTACCTTGTCCTTCATGGTACAAGTAAAACAAAATATGTGCTGTCACTTAGGGGGAGTGTATCAGATGAGGGTGACTAGGCCTTAGTAAATTATAAGGTTTGACCTTTGGCCAATTTGTCTCTGATTTTCTCTCTTGTCTAGAAAATCTGGTGGTTTCTTGTCGTTTTTGTAAAATGCAAACCTTATGGATACGAGTCTTCACACACACACGCTTTACATGAGTTAGGCAGGCTATCTTCATTTTTTGGCAGGGTAACTTTTGTCTGTGTTATACTTGTCTATGACCTAAATGCTCTCATAATACTGACTTGCTCTATGACTAGTTTTTTAGATAGAAATACGTGTGTGTGCTACTTTCCATGTGAAGGCTCTAACTTTGCTGATTTCTCTCTCTCAAAGAAGGTTTCGTCAGCATTTTTGTTCAGTCTTTGTCTTTGATAAACTGTTAAACTTATATTACTCTGTTTCCCGGGTCCTTCTGAGACCGTTAGGGGGAGTAATTTTTATTTCAGTTGGTTGGTTTATTACTCTGTTTACCCTTTGTCCCTTTGCGACAAAAAGGGGGAGTAATTTTTATTTTGGATCGGGAATGTATTTCCAAACCGGTCAAGTGATTTTTGTCCCAGAATGGCCAAAGGGAGAGTTTGTTAGTATTTTGGCCTTATTCTGTGTTTGGACAAAATCACTTATGTGTAATGATACGGCAAACAGGGATTCCACTTTTCAAAGTAAAGTCAGAAGAATTTCAAAGTTCCCTGTCAGCCGTCTGGACGATGTGTCATCCCGTCCGGAAGCCCATCTGTCTACTGTTCCATCCGTCCGGACGACGTGTCATTCCGTCCAGACATCAGACAGACAAGTATCATCCGTCCGGAAGACATGTTTTCTCCGTCTGGACACCTACATCGTATCGAGAAGCTTCTGTGCAAACTTGCTCCGTCCGGACGTTTCAGCAGCACGTCCGGACGCCTATCAGTTCTCGAACGGTTCACTGATTCTTTCCAAGTTTCAAGAAAGGGAAGATCAATAACCGTCCGAACGATGTGGTATCCCGTCTGGACGCGTATCTCCGTAAGGCAAGAATCGCAGTTCAAAATGAACCGTCCGGACATCTGACAGCTGTGGTCCTAACGCTGGTGCATCGTATATGGTAACTGACGATTCAACTTCAACCGTCCGGACGTATCCCCCTCATGGTCCGGATGCACGCGTATCAGATATGGAAATTGCGTGTTGAAGTTTAGCCGTCCGAACACTCCTGCCCCATGGTCTGGACGCGGGAAGCCTGTCATGGAAATTACTTGCAGCGGATGTGCGTCCGTCCGGACGATCAAGCCATCCCATCCGGACGATGTTCTTATACAGGAAAGATTTCTCCGCGAAAATTTTGGAAAATCCTGTTGCACAGTTGTCCGTCCGGACGGCCATGGTCTACCGTCCGGACTGCTCCCAGGCAAATTTTGCTTAACGCCATTCTGACCCCCAGCCTATAAATAGGGGTCCTTGGGCACTTAGAGCTGCAAGAATTCGGTGTGAATTCCATTAGAGCTCAGAGATGTGATATCTCCTCTGAAGCCGTTTGTCAAGTGTGCTGTGCTGCAAACCGAAGTCTATCTTAGAGGTCGGCTCTAAGGTAAGGAGTTCCATTGAAGACCCCTTCAGGTAGGTGAACCTGGTTGGGAAGCGTTCGTGTTGGGTTACATGTCAGAGATCAAGGTACGACCACTGCATCGGTACATGTGAGTGTTACTGTCTTGTATCTAGCTTTGTCTTCTGAATAGTGGAATTCCTGGGTTTGGCTGCCCCGAAGTGATTTTTCTCTTAACTGAGTTTCCACTTCGTCAACAAAAATATCTATGTCATTTACTTTCCGCTGTGCTTTAATTTTTGTTGACACTTATGTACACACTTTACTTTTAGAAGTCATTTCAATTTTTCACCTATAAAATTGGTCATCCTCCATCTTTTGCGGCTTATTCATGAATTGCCTTGATTTGTTAGTCTTGTGTTTGCCATTCTGATTGGTAGGAACAAATCTCTGTTGATGCCCTGATGCCTTGGAACTTGACGCCATAGAGCCTGATGCTAGGGAGCCTGATGCCGGGCCAGAGGTGTTGTGCCGAAATTAGCTTGTCTTGGCACTTCTTTTTTGACCTTTGTTCTTTGAGATTTGAGAAGAGAGCATTGGGGTCATATGTGCCCGCTTAAGCCGTAGTGGTGGCATATAGGAGGTTGTCTAATGGTGGGGGGCTTCTGAGTGACCGGAATATCTCCACCAATTACGTCCTTTCCTTTGTCCATGACGGTTAGTGGAGGCTCGAGGACTATGGGCTTGACAAAAATAGTCCTAGAAGTAGAGGGAATGTCAGAGGGAGGAGCTACATACCAGAGTTCAGTCTTGTCTGTTGGGCTCTTTTGGACTGACAACATATGGGTCAACTTCTCATCAATGACCCTCTCCAATTGTAGCTATGTCTCCAGTAGCTTCTCCTCTAGATCCTATATCTTGAGTAGCAGCGAACTCTTCTCAGTCCGTAAACTATTCAGCTCATGAATGTGCTTCTTACGAATCTCCCTCAACTTCTCGAACTCTACATAGAGGATTTTATATGCCTCTTTGAGTTCTTCCCTGTCATCATCACTGTGCTCAAAGTAGTAAGAATCCTCCTCTTCTTCAAGTGGAGCCATAAAGGCTAGAAACTAATCTTGAGCAGGAGTTTCTTCTTCTTTGGACTTATCACTAAGAGTCACATTGTAGGCCTTCCCTTTTCCTTGCTTGAGATTCCTACAATCAGCCCGTATATGCCCAAAGCCCAAGCATTCAAAACATCTGGGGCCTCTTGAGTCTTTTTTCTCAGCTTCTTCAAGTTTAGACTCTTTGGGGGCCTTCTTCAGTCTTTCGGATAATTTCTTCTTGAATTTATCATTCTTCATCAATCTTCCAAAATTCTTAGCAAGCATTGCCACTGCATCTTCTTCTTTCTCAAAGTCCTCTTCAGAGGAGACTTTGGTTTTCTTCTTAGATGCCTTGAGGGCAATAGTCTTCACCTTCTTGACTGGGGGCAGGGAAAGCTCATAGGTTTGAAGAGATCTCACCAACTCTTCAATCTTCATCTCTTCTAAATCTTTGCTTTCTTCAATGGTAGTCACCTTGATTTTGAAACGCTTAGGTAAAGATCTCAGAATTTTTTGGATGAGCTTTACATCTGAGACGGACTTCCCAAGACTCACCATCGAGTTCCTTAGGTCGCTCATCTTAGAGTAAAACTCTCCGAATGTCTCATCTTCAAGCATCTTAATCTCTTCAAATCTAGAAATCAACATTTGAAGTTTGATAGATTTAACAAGTTTAGTGCCTTCATATGTTGTTTCTAAGAATTGCCGTGCTTCTTGAGCAGTTCCACAGTTAGAAATTTTAGTAAATTCAAACGGTGAAAGAACTTGACATAGAGCATGGAGGGCTTTGTCATTGGCAAGTCGTGCGTTCTTTTCAGTTACAAGCTCAATATTTGTATCCATTGGCTCAGTCCAACCAGTTTCAACAGTTTTCCAACAATCAATAGATTTTAAAAATAAACGCATAGAAGCTTTCCAATAGCCATAGTTTGTGCCATCAAAGGCAGGAACATTCATAAGATTTTGAGACATGATAAAATAAAATAGAAGTCAAAGGAAAACTGTTTAGAATTAAATCTAAACAGAGTGAACCTGGCTCTGATACCAATTGAAAAATAAAGTGACTTCTAATTTAACCATGTGTGTGTGCGGAATTGTAACAAAATATCAAAATGCGGAATTTAAATGAAACTAATAATTTGTTAATGAAGTGAAAACTCAATTAAGAGAAAAACACTCCGGGGCAGCCAAAGCCAGGAAATCCACTATTCAGAAGACAAAGCTAGTAACAAGACAGTAATACTCACATAACCTTATGCAACGATCGTATCTTGCACTCTGACACATAACCCAATGTGAACGCTTTCCAACCAAGTCACCTACTTGAAGAGGTCTTCAATGGATTCCTTTACCTTAGGGCTCCTCCCTAAGATAGACGTCAACACGAACACAACAACAGCACTACGGTAACGGCTTGAAAGCAAACTGATCAGCACAATAACTCCTAAATTATACTCTCTGAGCTCTAAGGAATTTAATACCGAACTATTTTCTCTAGGCAGCGTCGGGATGGTAGCTTAGAACGTCCGGACGGACAACTGTGCAACCGACTATTATGCATTTTCACTTGAATCGATCGACTTCACAGCAATTCCAAATCTCCAGCTTTTATGCATTTTCACTTGAAAATAACCATTTTTCTCTTTATGTTCTGCAAAAACGTAAAATCACCAAAACTAAACAAAACATCAGAAAGTAATAAAGCTAAAGGTTTAACTAATGTAAATTAAGGGGTCCAAATATACACTTTTTGGCACTCATCAAATACCCCCAAACTTACATTTTGCTAGTCCCTTAGCAAAACAAAATGAGAAACAAAATCAAAGCATGAAACATAAGTCCTCTTTCGTGGGAGAAACGATTGCATTTAGCATATGCAACAAGCCTTTTAAACTCCTAGAACTCCCTAGTGGACGAGTGAAGTCTCGTGAGGGTTTGCCAGAAATGATACCTACAAACATTGAAACATTGTGTTGTCAATAAGAAAGAATTTTTTACACAAACCATGGTTCATACGTCATTGGCATGCTTAAAAAGACAAACCCCATCATAAACATCAACAGGGGATCCAACATCAAATCACTCATTAATGGACAATAAAGACATCACATGTTCTTCAAAAGTGTTAGGTGAAATTAACATGCAATCATGAGGTTTCATTTTAATTTCAAGATAAGTACCTCAAAAATCGTTGGAATCCCTATCAAATGAAACAACCAAGGCAAGATACGCAAATTATTTTATTTTATTTTAGTTATCTATTTTTGTGTTTTTTTTTTTTTTTTTTATGTGTAGGCTGTGCAATGCTCGGCTCCCTTAAGCTTTCTAATTGACCCATGTAACGAGTGTTGGGCCAGTGGCTCCCAAACCAAATGGTCTTAGGGCACTAGATGTAGAAACATCCCTAAGGGCTTAATTACTCAAGTCAAAAAGGCTACGAAGCCAAACTAGCCATACAATTAACCAAATTGAAATTCTCACCTTTTGACGCGAACACTCAATGCTTAGTGAGGCAAGAGGCCCGGTTACTCAGTGAAAAACTCAAAATGATCTCTTTATATATATATATATATATATATATAAATATCTTGCAAGCCGAGGTTATTTATCAGTAAGTCATCCAACAATTCTCAAAATACACAATTAAGCACAAATTCATACCCCACAGATTACATGCTAATGTGCTCGTGATAATTCAACTCAAACAAGTGAAGTCTCACTAGCCCAAAAATAAGTCAAAAGATTCAGATTCCTAAAGACATGATGTGTTCAAAACTTTAAGCAAACCAATGAAATGCAAACCACAGTTACGGTTTAACTCAAACTTGACAACAACAATTTTTTTTTTTTTTTTTAATTAAAACATTTTAAGAACAAAAAGACAACTAAAAATAACTAAACAAACAGAAATATTAAACAAACAAACAAATGGACAGAATGTTTTTCCATACCCCCAAACTTGAATTACACATTGTCCTCAATGTGTAGTGTAGAAATACATTACCAGAAGTAAGGAAACATCAAGGTGTGAAAAAGGTCAAGGCGTCTGATAAGTCTTGAATTATTCGATTCAAGACCCCTTAATTTGCATTTGTTAGACCTAGTTCTTGTTGTATATATAACGTGTTGTTGTAGTTTTTGTGTTTTGTCTTATTTTCAGGTCTTAATTGAAATCTAATTCAAAACACTTGAATTAGACTTGGAAATACATCAAGAGTATTTTAGTCATTTTCAAAGTTTGAGATTGTTCCTGGGAGCTGAAGAATTGGTTAAGGCAATTGGATCAATCGACTTTAAAGTAGATCGATCGAAAATTGGATCGATCGAAATAAAAGTAGATCGATCGAAAATTGGATCGATCGAAATAAAAGTAGATCGATCGAAAATTGGATCAATCGAAATAAAAGTAGATCGATCGACTTCGCGTCTTCCAGAAGGTCAAGATATTTCCAAATCTTTGTGCGATCCAAATTGAAAGTTGAGTTTAATGGACAGAAATGGACGCCGACCAGCTTTGTTTGTGTGGCTAGAATTAACTCTTGATGGTCTTTTGTAAATCCAATTATCTATATTTATGAGATGAGGGTTTTAGGTTAGAATATGCATCTTTTGGGGTTTATTCGGATTGGCTCAGGTGTATCACTTCAATTTCTTGTATTTTCATTTACTTAGATGCTACTCTCTGGACCGAAATCCAGAGAGTTTGTTTCCTTGTTGTTCTTCCTTTGTTCTTCATATTCTAGTTAGTTTTCTTCTTCCTTTTCTTGTATCCGAATTGTAGAAGTTTTAATTTATTGTTTTAGTTCATTTTCTTCTTGATTTCTTTACTGTTTTCATTTATTTCTATGCCTAGATTAGTTTAAATTCATGTCTAGCTAATTTAGTTCTTAGGGTTTGATCCTAATCCTATCCAAAACCATGTAGTGTTCTTGAGGTTCTTAGGATTTTCTTTAGATGTTTGATGATTGTTGAGGGCTAGAGGATATCAAAACTCATGCTAAAAGGTTTTGATATCAATATTCCAATCCAATTATTCATGAAAAATAGATTAACTTGTCTATGAGTTTTTCTTGAAGTCTTGAGTAAAACCAACATTCTTGGAAACAAGAATGATGTCTTTTGCAATGGTTCTATATGACTTGATGTATGACTACCTATTAGAGTCACCTTATAGGGTATGCTAGGGAACACCGATCATTTCATACCTTCGGTAGTATAGAATGTCTTTCCATTGTAGTTTAATCTTTACATGGAATAGATTGGTGTGAAACTAGATACCTTAT
The DNA here is from genome assembly GCF_958979055.1 of Alnus glutinosa. Taxonomy (NCBI): domain Eukaryota; kingdom Viridiplantae; phylum Streptophyta; class Magnoliopsida; order Fagales; family Betulaceae; genus Alnus; species Alnus glutinosa. The sequence continues at coordinate 18,747,837 of NC_084893.1, read as the reverse complement.
CATTGTGGCCTAGTTAGGGTTTTCATATATCTTGTATCCTTATTGGGATGTGTTTTAGAGTAGTAAGTTAGGGAGCATTAGTCACTCCACACCTTTGGTAGAGTAAATGTTTTTCAATTATAGTTTAATCTTTACGTGGAGTAGATTAATGTAAAACTAGGTGCTTTATAACTACGTCTTAACGAAAGTATTTTCGTGTCGAGGTCGTCGTAATGGTTGACGCCCATTACGCGCTCATATCAAGCATGTTAGGAAGGTCCATATAGACTTTAAGCATTGCATTGGTGGAGGATTGGATAAGATCAACACCCTAAGTTTTCTTTTAAGTTAATTTCATTTCCGCTTTCATTCTTTACTCACGTGTTGTAGCTTCAATTCTACAACCTTTACTTTTATTTTTGTTTTTAAGTTAAGTTAAATACGTTTCTTTCCATATTCCATTACACAAAATAACTAATAATCTCTGTGGTTCGATCACCCTTACTATAGTACAATCAATACATACTATTGCGAGTGGTAAACTTATAAATTTAAAATCCACGTGTAGCCGACGAGTCCCGAGCTATACCAATTTTTGCCCCCAAACTTAAACACCAAACACCTGTCAACAAAACTAACAGCAACATTTTCTCATAGAAACAAACATCAAAAGGTTAATTGCTTTCAGAAACAAAAATAAAATAACAAGAAATGAAATGAAAAATGAAAGAAATTAAATGTACAGAAAATAAAAAGGGAAAAGAAAATTTACAGCGCCTTCCCCGATCATGTGGATGTCCAACCAATCCCTTCCACCTTTTCCTTGAAAATTTGGTATCCCTCTGGTGGAATGTTTCGCCATTTTATGTAGCCAACTTGCTTGCTTCGAAGGATCTTCTTAGGACGATGGTGCCTAGATTTGCACGGTTGTGTGCATAGATCCTTGATAGTTTTGGCATAAGATAGCTCTTTGAGACATTTAAGAATTGAAGCTTGGGGCTCATGAAATGTCTCAAGAGGGATGGTGATGAAGGAATGAGCTTCAGTACTCATTTCCTTGTCATTGGACGTATTTGGATTTGGAGGGGGCGCTGTGTGCTCCAGGTGCTCCTCCTTTTCTTTCTCCTCATTGCTATCCACAATTTCCTCATTCTCAAACATGGTGATGGTAGGGACATGCTCATGACAAGAATGACTAGCGTCATCCTCATCAATCATGTAGTGCCCTTCAGCCATCAACTGACTCCGAAACTCTTCTTCCTCTATTCTGGTGACTTCAGCAACCAGATATTCGAGCTGTCCTTCTATCCTGGCAATTGCTTGAGTGTTTTCTATAGTAGCATTTTTCATGTCACTAATAGCCTGGCCTATGAGCTCTATGAAGACCTTGAGAGTGTCTTCCAAAGTGGACTGTGAGGAAGAAGCTGGATAATTGTAGGATGAAGGATGGGAAGATTGGCTATCGAACTGTGGATAATTAGGATGGTGTAGTTCTTGAAATTGGGGAGCACAATTTCCCATGGCTTGAGCTTGCCAGGAGAAATCAAGATGATTGCTCCAGTTCGGGATGTAAAAATTGGGATCAAATCCCGGACTAGAGAAATTGGTGTTCATTTGCTCGTAAGAAAGATTGCAGAATTGTCCCCAAGAAGGACAACTACTAGCACTATGATAAGGATCAGAGCAATATGAACATGGTTTATGTGGGTTGAAACTGTAAAGGTAGTTGGTTGGAGCAAGTGTCCTACCACTAGGTGAAGCATGTTGTGCAGAAGAATCACAATAATTATCAAAGTAAAAATTCATGCTTCACTTGCACCCTATAGTATGCAAATATCCCACAACAGAAATGAACCAAGCGTTTTTTTTTTTTTTTTTTGAAAATTAAAATAAACTAACAAACAAAAACAAACAATAAAATAAAATAAGGTAAAACAAAAACAAAATATTAACAAAATGAACTAAAAACAAACTGATATATATATTTTTTTCTTCCGGTTTTCTGCTGCTTAGAAAATTCGCACGATCGAAGTTAAGTTCGATCGATCGATCGAGTTTCGATCGATCGAATTACTTCTAGATCGATCGACTTTATATAGGGCAAATGCTTTCTTGATCAATCTAAAATCGATCGATCAAATTGAGACTCGATCGATCGACTTCGCGGGGCACTCAGAAAGTGCAAAAACAGCAAAAACAGAACTAGAAAAACAAAGTTTTTTTTTTTTTTTTTTTAGAACAAAAACAAAAACAAAAACAGAAACAAAACAACAAATATATGAAAGAAAAATCTATATAAACTAGTAGAAAAAAAAGAATCAATTCAAACAAAAATCAATTTTCACAAACAAAACAACTCCCCGGCAACGGCGATAAAAACTTGTTGTGCAAATTATAATACTCGCAAGTGCACGAATCGTATGCAATATAGCGTTATGCAAGTGCGAGGTCAATCCCACAAAGAATTGTGTTGCGAAAATTAATCTCTATTCAAACTAATCCTATTTTAACCTAGTTCCAAATTTAGGGGTTTTTAACAAAAGAAAACATAAACAAAATTAATGAAAATAAAGGGGTCTAGGGTTTTGGAATCCACACCCACCAAATCATAGCAACCTAATCTCATGCTCATCTACACCATTTGAAGTTCTCATCATATAAATCTTATGTTTGTTCTACTTTTGCTTCAAAAATTGTTTAAATCATTCAATGAATCCATTCTTGCACAAATCACAAAAGATATCTAGTTTCAACTAAATCATCAAATGTATCCATAGAATGAAACACAATGAATATCCAACATACATGAAAACTCAAGCCATCAATTTAATGAAATTATATCAAATCATCACTTGTATCCAGAAATCACAAGAGATATCCAAAAATAATCTCAAAAACCGAAATAGAACAATGAGAAATCAAGCCCATAAACTCAAATAGTATAAACAAGCATGAAACTCAGTTTCTATTCACTGGTGAGGTTTCATCCTCAACCCTAGATGAAAGTATTAGCTAGACATGAACAAAGAAAGCATAAATAAACTACAAGAATGCATTAAAAACGAATAAACTTACAAAAGATTGAAGTTCTAGGTCAAAATCGACCCAAAAACCCTAAGATACAGTGAAATCGGCCCCTAGGGCACTCCTAAGTGGCCTCCTCCGCGGCTCCTCTTCTAAAAATGAGAAAAGAATGGTATTTATAGAGTTAGCTAGGGTTTCTGAAATTCCAGCTCCGCGAAAATTCGATCGATCGATTTTATAATTGATCGGTGGACATCGGGAAAATTTCGATCGATCGAACTTGAGATTCGATTGATCGACTTCACAGCAATTCCAAATCTCCAACTTTTATGCATTTTCACTTGAAAATAACCATTTTTCTCTTTATGTCCTGCAAAAACGTAAAATCACCAAAACTAAACAAAACATCAGAAAGTAATAAAGCTAAAGGTTTAACTAATGTAAATTAAGGGGTCCAAATATACACTTTTTGGCACTCATCAGCAACCTTGAACAGTTCGAAGCTTCTGGACACTGATGGGAGTCTAGACGGAATAACCACGTCGTTCGAACGGATGTTGCTTGACTGATGAACGTCTGGATAGTTGACAAGGACATCTAGATGGAATCTTGGGATCCAACTTCTCTGACTTGGAATCTGTGTAGAATCTACTTGAAGCACATCCTTGAATAGAAGACTCTGAATTGAATGAAATCCCTGATTAAAAAGCAACATTACATAGAAGTGATTTTGTCCAACAGAATGCAGCTAATAACAAACTAACATGTTATATATAGTATATAGGTTTAGAGTTATTATAAATGGAGTAGTTTTTGTTTTTTTTTAAAACGGCTCTAATGTGTGCTCTTTTTTTTTTTTTTTTTTTTTTTGTTAAAACGGCTCCAATTAGAGCCGTTTTAACAAAAAAAAAGTTCAAATTGGAGCTATTTTAAATAAAACGTCTCTAATTAGAGTCGTTTCTATTAAAACGGCTCTAAATATATATTGAGTCATTTTTATAAAACGGCTCTAATTGGAGCCGTTTCAGTTAAAACGGCTCCATTTTGAACCATTTTTCTACAACGACTCAATGTATATTTTGAGCCATTATTGTTAAAATGGCTCCAATTTTAGTTAAAAACGACTCAAATTAGAGACGTTTTGTTAAAATGGCCCCAACAAAAACGACTCAAAAAGCCATTTTTTTCAGTAGTGGACATATATTGACGTTGATGATATATATCGACACTAAAGATTGTAGCACAGATACCATAAGTTGATGTTGATAGGTCTAACATTAGCGTCGACACCTAAGTCGAGGCTAATAATCTATCATCAGCGTTGACTCTTGTGGATGCTAATGACTTAAACATAAAAAATATTAAAAATTAAAATATATTTTGAATAGTCCAATAGCGTCAACCCAATCGACATTAATACTGTAAAAATTATATATATATACTACTGCAATCCTGTGGCCATAAATCATATACAAAACCCAAATCTAGTACTCAAGTTTATCAACTTTAGGGAACTATTCAGTATCCACACTGTTCTATTCTATCTTCAAAATGGAACCACATCACCCCCTTACTCAATCATTCTTCTTTGTAATTTACTTCCTACTGCTGTAAAATTGTCTCAACAGTATGTGCTAGAGCAAAAGCCAACATAATCTAAGAAGAAAATTTGTGAACTTTTACTGTAGAAGAGTGACAACAACCAAAAGCTAAACATACAAACATACAAAGACAAACAAATAACAAAAGTTAGAACAAAAACAATACAAGTTGATTATCTGATAAAGGAACATACTTAGAGTATTAAAATGCATAAAATGTGTTGTGTAAATATCTACCTAAATAAATAGATAAATATTTGTACGTTTTACTCGCAAGTGCACAAGATCAAAACGATAGTATAGTAGGCAAATACGATATCATTCCCACGAGGATTGGTAAATTATGCTTAAAAGATTTCCTAAATAATTAAGATGAGTGAAAAGAAATACAAATATTAATAAGATCTAACAAAAGAAAAGAGACAAAAATATTGAAGAAATATAATAGGAGATAAGGTAGGGCTTCAATATCCACCGCTAATCATACTCAAATAAGATTCACAATGCCAATGCTACCATCATAACTTGATACTTAATGCTTACCAATCACAAGGGAATGGTATCTTCTCCTAAAGCTATTGATTTTCCTGAGCAATGAGTTAGGCATGGTATCTACTCTAACTCTTTTCTTCATTGAAGGATTTAGTATGGTATCTACTAAGTTGTTCTTCAAGAAAGCATAAATCTATGGAAATCGGCAAACACACTCAGATTGGAACATGGTATCTATTCCAGTTGTCTTTATGTTGATTAATCCAAGGACCTGTGATGAGGTTCTTTTGTTACTTTATTATGCTCAGGACTCGGTCATCCAAATTGACATAAATAACAAATCCATACCACATGCATATGATGATCAAGCATAAACATGAAAGGAATTAAAGAAAATAGGAAATAATCAAGTTAAGCATTAATATATGAATTGTAGCAAAGACGTCAATTGAAAACCTTAACGAGACATAATTAAGGCTTCAATTGAGCCCTAACTAAAGTATTAGTTACAACTAATATAAACTAAAATTATATACATACAGAAAATAAATAACAGAACAAAAAAAATAAAAACTAGAAAGAACCTCCTTGATGTAGCATTTGATTCTTCTTCAAAGCTCGTGTGTCTTTTTCTTCAAAGGCTATAGGCCTATTTATAGGGATTAGAGAAGCTCTAGAAGCTCTAGAAATCCTAGAACAATTACAAATAGGTCTTCTAGTCCAAATAGAATAATTACAAGTCTTTTTCTTTTCTGAAATTTCCATCCAAGTAGGAAAAGGATTCCAAAATCCGTACAGATTTGCGGTCTTTTATTTTGGGGCCATTTTGACATGGTAAACATCTGAATAAGGAAAAATATATTTCTTACATATTTGTTTCATTTTCTCTTAGCTTTCCAATGGCACTTATTTCGTTACAATACGATACTTGAGCCAAAAGTTATGATTAAATTACTGAGACGTCCTCATTCTGGATTCTTTCCAAAAATAACGAATTTTGGCCGACTTCTCTTTCCTTAAATTCAAAATTGATTTGGAGTTGAATCTATCCAAAAGTGAGTTTGCTGACTTCGTTATAATCTTGGAATTTGATGGATTTACTTCCAAAACCTGTAAAATAGAAGAAAACACAAAAACAACACAAAACATCAAACTATAACAAAACTAAAAGCTTAACATATGTAAATTAAGGGGCTTGAATGTGTAACATTCAGCACTTATCACAATGCCAGGCAATACCTCATTGATTATGAGAGCCTTCCCATCTCTGACAATGTATTTCAAAGCATTCATCACAAACCTCTGATAATTTTCAATGTTAACTACAAAGTTGAAATTTAAAAGAAAACAACTCATAATTGCTAATGGATAAAGCACCTGGTGTTCTATTTGCATCCGATTCACTTCAATCACCAAAGAATTCTGAATCAAACAAAATACGAGTTGTTTGAAACTTCCCAGGAAAAACAGAAAAAAAAAGTTGGTTTGTAATTACTTGAAAGTACAAGTTAAAAACAAAACAATGGAGAATGGTATAAGAAAGAGACATTAGGTAATGTTGATATTCCACACACTATTTGTCAAAAACAATAATAACATTACAGTGACTACAAAGCCAAAATAAATCCATGTTCACCTAGCCCAGGGATCATTTTCATCCCATGGGTCATTTGTTTCGAGAGCAGTCTCAGCAAGCGCAATCCCTTCCTCAATCAACTCCACTGAATTATCTTTAAGCTCCACGTTGTAATGCTATCAACAAAATTGTATTAAAGGGCATTTTAGTTTACATATAACATGATGGAACCAAACCACAAATCTATTGAATTGCTCAAGAACAATAATTTTGTAGTTTAATCAAACATAAGAAAAGAAAAAGACTGGACTCACAAGGCCCTACCCAAGCAGCTCAGCTACTTAGCAGCAACTGGATATTAGTAGGACCAATTTCCTAGCCTAGCTTACCCCTGCAATTGTCGTCCTACAAACACTTTAAAAAGAATGATATATATATATATACTTTCTTACATTGTTTACTCAAAGTTCTAACTGAAAAACTTCTAAATATAGGCTATTTGGGAGAGCAAAAGCAAAATCATCAATGATTACAGAACAGGTCAGTACCCTTCACAATCGACACCAATAGCCTAGTCACCACGGCCACTCAACCAAAAATTTTTCCTATATTTATCTCTTGTCGTCCTGTAGACACTTAAAAAGATTGATTAAGATATATATATACACATTCCATTGCATTGTTTGCTCAAAGTTCCTTAACCTTAATAAACATGTCAAGGGAGGTTTACTAACTCAAAGTTCTAAAACCCAAAAATTGTCTGAAGGTCTTAATATAATACAAGGTAGGTTCACTAACTTAAAGTTCTCCAATTGAAAATGCTAGTTTTTGTGTTGGCTGCATTCTGTTGGACCAAATCACTTCTATGTAATGTTGATGCTTTCACAGGGATGTTGCTTTATCCAGAGTCTACTCTTCAGCTATGTTCTTCGAGAAGATTATGAGAAGTTTTCAAGGATTTATTTCAGTTCCCTATCAACCGTCCGGACGATGTGTCATCCCGTCTGGACGCCCATCTGTCTACTGATCCATCCGTCCGGACGACGTGTCATTCCGTCCGGACATCAGACAGACAAGCATCATCTGTCCAGACGACGTGTTTCTTCCGTCCAGACACCTACATCGTATCGAGAAGCTTCTGTGCAGCTTGCTTCGTCCGGACATTTCAGCAGCACGTCCGGACGCCTATCAGTTCTCGAACGGTTCATTGATTCTTTCCAAGTTCAAGAAAGGGAAGATCAATCAACCGTCCGGACAATGTGGTATCCTGTCCGGACGCATATCTCCGTAAGGCAAGAATCGCTGTTCAAAATGAACAGTCCAGACATCTGACAGCTGTGGTCTGGACGCTGGTGCATCGTATATGGTAACTGCCGATTCGACTTCAACCGTCCAGACGTCTCCCCCTCATGGTCAGGATGCACGCGTATCAGATATGGAAATTACGTGTTGAAGTTTAGCCGTTCGGACACTCCTGCCCCATGGTCCGGACACGCAAAGCCTGTTATGGAAATTACTTACAGCGGACATGCGTCCGTCCGGACGATCGAGCCATCCCTTCCGGACGATGTTCTTATACAGGAAAGATTTCTCCGCGAAAATTTCGAAAAATCCTGTCGCACAGTTGTCCGTCTGGACGGCGGCTCATTCTGACCTCCAGCTTATCAATAGGGGTCCTTGGGCACTTAGAGCTGCAAGAATTTGGTGTGAATTCCATTAGAGCTCAGCGACGTGATATCTCCTTTGAAGCCGTTTTTCAAGTGTGTTGTGCTGTAAACCAAAGTCTATCTTAGAGGTCGGCTCTAAGGTAAGGAGTTTCATTGAAGACCCCTTCAGGTAGGTGAACCTGGTTGGGAAGCGTTCGTGTTGGGTTACACGTCAGATATCAAGGTACGACCACTGAATCGGTACATGTGAGTGTTATTGTCTTGTATCTAGCTTTGTCTTCTGAGTAGTGGAATTCCTGGGTTTAGCTGCCCCGGAGTGGTTTTTCTCTTAACTGAGTTTCAACTTCGTCAACAAAAATATCTGTGTCATTTACTTTTCGCTGTGCTTTAATTTTTGTTGACACTTATGCACACACTTTACTTTTAGAAGTCATTTCAATTTTTCAATTTGTATCAGAGCAGGTACACTCTATTTAGGATTTATTTCTTGAGTGTGATCCTCATCTCGTTGTGACTTCTATTTTTTTGATTACACCTTTTATCATGAATTCTTCTCAGTTATCTAATGAGGATTATGATATTAAGCTCTTTAATATTTTTAATAAATTGAAGAATGCTCAACATTCTAAAATTTCACATAAAGAGCTTAAAAAGGTGAAGCAAGAAAAAGAGTCATTAATTATGCAATTGTCTGAATCACTTGCTTTGATTGACTCTTTGAGATCTGAAAATACCATGCTATTTAACGTTATTGATACACTTGAGAATAAATTAAAGGAATCTGAAAATCTCTTGGAAATATTCTCAAGTGATAATTTGAAAAGCATGTTGTGTATTCATTCAGATATTTCAAACAAGCCTGGTTTAATTGTTGATGATTTGAGTGCTTCTACTTCACATATGTCTGACTTTGAATTAGATCCTGTTGATATTAAGCCTGTGATAGTAGATGCAGCTTGTTTAGAAAATTCTTGCTTGAATAATTGTGTGAAGCCTAACTCCAAGGATTCGGGAACACAAGGTAAGTTTGTTCCTATGTGTCATCATTGTGGGAAGGTTATTCATATCAGACCAAAGTGTTATCAGTTAAAATCCCACAGACCTTGGAAGAAGCAGGTGGATTCCAAACAGGGCGTTATTGAGAAAACCTCTTCAGATAAATATGTCCCACCCCATAGGAGGCATATATCTAAAAGAGGTAAGGACTTTATTGTTTGTGAAAATGCTAATCTTAAATTTGCAGAGCCCTTCAAGAAGCATTTCAGCAAACGAAGTCAGCCTACCTGCTATCATTGTGGTGTCTCTGGACACATCAGGCCACACTGTCCCAGATCCGACATCAGCAACCTCGGATCAGGAAAACAGAGCAAAAGACAGGTAAGTCTCGCTCTAAACTTTCTAAGCCTCATCATGTTTTTCGGCAACAACGGCATTATCCTCAAAGGGATTCTCCCTCATGCTATCACTGTGGTAAGTATGGCCACATCAAAGCCGAATGCTTCAAAGTGAAGCCTCACAAGCCCAAGCAGAATCAGACCAATGAAGGGCTTGTCAACATGATGAAGAATGTCCAAGTCAAACTGATCAATTGGAACATGGCTCACACCCCTTCCTCACAGGTAAAGAAGGTATGGGTAAGGAAGGATGAGACAATTCACCCCTTAAGGGGGAGTGGACTCACTTAGTAGGTGAGGTCTCCCATGCCTAGGATTTTGGTTCCTAAATCCTAGTGCATGTCAGGTATGTTTGCATTGCATTGTCTACCTTGTCATATCTTATTCATGCCTTGCATTCTGTTTGAGGAACTATTTATTTTATCCCCATATTTTCTCTTGTTATCTTGAGAAGCTTCTGCAGATATATCTTTGGGGATGACAGTTAAAAGCACGTCGGGAGGCTGCTTTTCTGTGTTGGTATTTCTAAACCTCTCTCCATGAGGATAGGTTTGGCTTTACCTTACATGCTTGGATTAGATGTCATTTCCTTTTCCATAAGCATGTCTTTGTTGTTTTTCTGTTTATTTGTTTTCAACAAAAAAAATAATAATTTGGGGAGAATTTGCAGGATTATTTTTCTCTTGGCTTATTAGATATTGCATGTATTCTTACCTGATATCTCAATTCGTTGTGCATTGATTAAATATGCTTAGATATAATTGAAAGTTTTGACAATATTGGCCAAGTGTTTTTCCTGTTTATGCAAAAGTAGGATAGCTTCTTTCCTCATGCGATGGAAAAAGTACACTATCCCGGGCTCCCCTAAGGTACTTCTTTCCTTCTCTGACTCGTTGCTTTTGGAGATTTTGGATATGTGTAGAAGTCATTGATTAGATGGCCAAATTGACCATAGGCTAGTTAAACCTAGCATCTATAAATTCTGGCACTCCCTACAGTTTGAAGTACCATAAGATTCGAGCAGTAATTCATAAAAAGTTATGTGCTTTAAATTTGTTTACTCACTGCTTATGTGCTTAAATTTACCTTGCCCTCTATGAGCAAGTAAAAAATTTTACCTTGTCCTACATGGTACAAGTGAAATAGAATATGTGTTGTTTCTTTGGGACAGTGTATTAGATGAGGGTGGCTAGGCCCTAGCAAGTTATAAGGTTTGACTTTTGGCTTATCTGTCTCTGATTTTCTCTCGTGTCTAGAAAATCTAGTTGCTCTTTGTCATGTCTTGGAAAGTCATACCTTGTGGGAAAAGAGTCTCCACACACACACACGCATTGCTTGAGTTGAGTTGCCTATTTGAATTTTCTGTGATCAGGAAAAGTTATTTGTGCTTATTGAAATCTCAACTCTCTTTTATATCTCTGCTTAGTTTTGAGATGCTCTCTGATTGTGCTATTAGTTGATTATACATGCGTGTTCTGAAACTGCCTTTGGAAAAATTTATATTTTCTGCAATTTTTCCTCAAGTTTCCAAATTTTCAGTGTAAAGTGTTTGGACGGACTTATTCTTAGGGTCAAACGAGAGCAGTCTTGCCTTATGCTGACCTAGCAATTGGTCATCCGGTCAGGATCTCTTTAGGTTTAAGACTTGCTTCTCTTTCTCTGCCATACACACATCTTTGCATGTTTATCATGTCATGTTATGTATTTTTCTCGTGGATTTCTCACGAGATTTTGGCATTCTTTGCACATCTCTTCTCATCCCATGATCTTCATTGTGTCCTCCATTATTCTTGTAAGTCTTTGTGCTTTTAGAATATTGAAATATTTGTTAGGATATTTTTCTTGAGATAGTGTTCATAAAAATCCTTTTCTGTCTGTGTGTTGGGCTGATCATGATATATTTATGCCTTATGAGTAGCTGCATTGCTTATATTTCTCTTTGGCATCCATTTGACAGCCGTGTCAAATACCACATTATTTTTGGAACTAACAGGATCTAATGGTATTTTTGGAAGTATTTCTGGTTGGTTTTGATTCAGGATTATGACTTCCAGCGGCTCCCAGCACAATGTTTGACAGATGGATCCGTCAGAAAACTGACTGTTTTAGAAGTCGGTTGTTTTTCCAAATGTCTTGGGATTTGAGATGGGTTTTTTTTCCTTAGCTCGTGCATAGCCTTCCATAGCATTCCCTCAGATCTGCATCAGTCAGAGGTTCAGTGGTGAATCTCCTCAGTTATCTTGCAGACCAGTTGCTTAGAGGATATCAATCTATGGATAACCTGGTTCAGGCTTTGAAAAATCAAAGAGACTGAAGGCTTTTCAGTCCATGGCTCCTGGCTTCTGGAGCTAGAAGCCGAAGTTCTACAAATCCAGCTGTTACGGATTTCTCTCCGTTACTTGATTTCAGTGGATCAGCAGGATTTGGTACTTGGAGGATTTTTGTTCCTATTGCTTTGGATTTTAGAAAGTTTTTTGTCTGTGGATATTATTACTCTGTTTACCCTTGTACTTCTGAGACATTGAGGGGGAGTAATTGTTGTGTGGTTTTTCTCATTACTCTGTTTTACCCTTTGTCCCTTTGTGACAAAAAGGGGGAGTAATTTTTGATTTGGACCGGCATTGTATTTTTAACCGGTCAAGTGATTTTTGTCCCAGAATGGCCAAAGGGGGAGTTTGTTAGTTTTTGTGTTGGCTGCATTCTGTTGGACAAAATCACTTCTATGTAATATTACTACTTTCACGGGGATGCTACTTTATCCAGAGTCTACTCTTCAGCTATGTTCTTCGAGAAGATTTTGTGAAGTTTTCAAGGATTTATTTCAGTTCCCTGTCAACCGTCCGGACGATGTGTCATCCCGTCTGGACGCCCATCTGTCTACTGATCCATCCGTCCGGACGACGTGTCATTCCGTCCGAACATCAGACAGACAAGCATCATCTGTCCAGACGATGTGTTTCTTCCGTCCGGACACCTACATTGTATCGAGAAGCTACTGTGCCAGCTTGCTTCGTCCGGACGTTTCAGCAGCACGTCCGGACGCCTATCAGTTCTCGAATGGTTCACTGATTCTTTCCAAGTTCAAGAAAGGGAATATCAATCAACCGTCCGGACGATGTGGTATCTCGTCCGGACGCGAATCTCCGTAAGGCAAGAATCGCAATTCAAAATGAACCGTCCGAACATCTGACAGCTGTGGTCCAGACGCTGGTGCATCGTATATGGTAACTTCCGATTCGACTTCAACCGTCCGGACGTCTCCCCCTCATGGTCCGGACGCACGCATATCAGATATGGAAATTGCGTGTTGAAGTCTAGCCGTCCGGACACTCCTGCCCCATGGTCCGGACGCGCGAAGCCTGTTATGAAATTACTTGTAGCGGACATGCATCCGTCCGGACGATCGAGCCATCCCGTCCGGACGATGTTCTTATACAGGAAAGATTTCTCATTTTGACCCCAGCCTATAAATAGGGGTCCTTGGGCACTTAGAGCTGCAAGAATTCGGTGTGAATTCCATTAGAGTTCAAAGACGTGATATCTCCTCTGAAGCCGTTTTTCAAGTGTGCTATGCTGTAAACTGAAGTCTATCTTAGAGGTCGGCTCTAAGGTAAGGAGTTCCATTGAAGACCCCTTCAGGTAGGTGAATATGGTTGGGAAGCGTTCGTGTTGGGTTACACGTCAGAGATCAAGGTACAACCACTGCATTGGTACATGTGAGTGTTACTGTCTTGTATCTAGCTTTGTCTTCTGAATAGTGGAATTCTTGGGTTTGGCTGCCCCAGAGTGGTTTTTCTCTTAACTGAGTTTCCACTTCGTCAACAAAAATCTTTGTGTCATTTACTTTCCGCTGTGCTTTAATTTTTTGTTGACAATTATGCACACACTTTACTTTTAGAAGTCATTTCAATTTTTCAGAAAATTGTCCGAATGTCGTAATATAATACAAACCAAATTTGTTAGATTATGCGAGTGGAAATACAACCCAAATGGACACTACCAAAAAATATCCAACTACACAGTTGTTCCAAATCTCTTTCAAATGTTGTCTTAGCTTGATTTTTCCCCAATGAAGCTACATTCAGACGACCTAGCAAGAATACATTTTTATATCATGATCAATAAGATTTCTAACTATTATTTAACATGTGTGTGTTTTGAAAACAAGATATCTAACAATTACTTCATATGTGTGTGTTGAAAAAATAAAGCATAGAGAAATATTCTTTAACCCTCCAAGACGTGACACTATCATCTCAATATTGGCCTGGAGATTTTTTGTTAATTCCACCAGCTTAGCTTGTTTGCCTATTGACTCCTGTAGTGTACTATTTGTCTATTTCAGTTCTCTTTTTTTTAGTCAATTCACTCTTGGTCTCTTGTAGTTCACTCTCGGTCTCTTGTAGTTCATTCTTCGTCTCTTCCAGCTTCTTCTCGGTCTCCTGCTGTGTTATTATGTATGATTCATGGCTGTGAAACTTGGTGTGTTAGTATTTTCGCTTCATTCTGTGTTTGGACAAAATCACTTATGTTTAAAAATGCTGTAAACAGGGATTCCACTTGTCAGAGCATTTTCAGAAGACTCTGAACTGCGAAAAAGATAGAAGATGTCAGATTCCCTATCAGCCGTCCGGATGACATGTCATCCTGTCCGGACGTCCATCTGTCCACTGTTCCATCAGTTTGGACGACGTGTTCATCCCGACCGGATGCCAGACAGACCAGCATCATCCGTCCGGACGACGTATCTTTCCGTCCGGACCCTCCACTGTATCGAGAAGCTTCTGTTCCAGCTTGCATCCGTCCGGACATCTCAGCAGCCCGTCATGACGTCCATCAGTGATCAATCAGCTTCAGATTCTTTCCAAGTTCAGAATATGGGAAGATTGATACACCGTCCGGACGATGTGGTTTCCCGTTCGGACGCACTCATAAATAAGGCAAGAATTGCAATTCAAATATCACCGTCCGGACGTCAGTCATCATTGTCCGGACGTACGCTCATCAGTTAAGGAAATTGTCGATTCGACTTCAACTGTCCGGACGTCTGCCTCTCATGGTCCGGACGCACGCATAACAGATATGGAAATTGCGTGTTGAAGAATTGACGTCTGGACATTCATCCCTCTTGGTCCGGACACGCGAAGCCTTATATGGAAATTACTTGTAGTGGACGTGCGACCGTCCGGATGTTAGTGTCTCACCGTCCGAACGCGGCTTTTAAACAAGAAAGATTTTCAGCGAAATTTTTCAGAAAATCCTGTTGCACAGATGTCCGTCCAGACAGCTCAGGTTCACCGTCCGGACGGCGTCCGTACATATTACAACAGTCGCCCATTCTGCACCTCGGCCTATAAATAGAGGCCCCTGGGCATTGAGAATTGCAAGAATTCGGTATTGAATTCCACAAGAGCTCAGAGAAGTTCAAGATCCTCTGAAGCCGTTACAAGTGTTCTGCGCTACATCTGAAGTCTATCTTAGGGGTTGGCCCTAAGGTAAAGGATTCCATTGAAGACCCTTTCAGGTAAGAGACCTGGTTGGGAAGCGTTCGTGTTGGGTTACACGTCAGAGAGCAAGGTACGACCACTACATCGGGTATATGTGAGTGTTACTATCTTGTATCTAGCTTTGTCTTCTGAATAGTGGAATTCCTGGGTTTGGCTGCCCCGAAGTGGTTTTTCTCTTGACTGGGTTTCCACTTCGTCAATAAAATATTTGTCTCCTTTAATTCCGCATTTAATATTTTGTTGCACACTGTTCACACACTTTTTAAAATTAGAAGTCCAATAATTTTTCAATTGGTATCAGAGCAGGTACACTCTGTTTAGGATTTATTTCTTGAGTGTGATCCTCATCTCTTGTGATTTTTTTTATTACACCTTTTATCATGAATTCTTCTCAATTATCTAATGAGGATTCTGATATTAAGCTCTTTAAGGTTTTTAATAAATTAAAGAATGCTCAACATTCTAAAATTTCACATAAAGAGCTTAAAAAGGTGAAGCAAGAAAAATAGTCATTAATTATGCAATTGTCTGAATCACATGCTTTGATTGACTCTTTGAGATCTGAAAATACCATGCTGTTTAACATTATTGATACACTTGAGAATAAATTAAAAGAATCTGATGATCTTTTGAAAAAAAAATTCAAGTGATAATTTGAAGAGCATGCTTTGTATTCATTCAGATGTTCCTAACAAGCCTAGTTTAATTGTTGATGATTTGAGTGCTTCTACTTCACATGCTTCTGATTCTGAATTAGATTCCATTATTATTAAGCCTGTGATAGTAGACACTGCTTGTTTGGATAATTATTGCTTGAATAATTGTGTGATGCCCAAACCCAAGGGATCAGGAACACGCGGTAAGTTTGTTCCTACTTGTCATAATTGTGGGAAAATTGGTTATATTAGGCCAAATTGTTATTTGTTGAAATCCCACAAGCCTTGGATTAAGCAGGATGCTATGAGGAAAAGTGAAGTTGATGATTCTTCCTCAGCAAAATATGTCCCTCCGCATAGGAGACATATAAAAGGTAAAGGCAATGTTATTTGTAAGAATGCTAATCATAATTTTGCAGAGAATACAAAGAAGCATTCAAACAAAAGAAGCTTGCCTACCTATCATCACTACGGCATCACCGGTCACATCCGATCCAAATGCCCACAACTCCAGAAGTTGAAGGTACAGAGGAAGCTGCCAACTAGAGCTACATCAGGCACTCTACCTCCTACGTCGCTTCAGGCTCCACGGCATCAGCAGCAGTTTGTTCCTGCCTATCAAAGTGGCAAATCAAAGAAGAATAAATCAAGGCGCTACAAGAGAAAGCCGCAGAAGCCCATTAGCTACCATGACTATGAAGGGTTTCTGAGCCTGATGCAAGGTATGCTAAGGAGAATGGACAACATGGGCAAAACCTGCAAGCTACCGCCACGAGTCAAGCAGGTATGGGTCAAGAAGGATGAGACCATTCACCCCTTGAGGGGGAGTGGACTCACCTAGTAAAGGTGAAGTCTTCCCATGCCTAGGAATTTGGTTACTAAATCCTAGTGCATGTCAAGTATGTTTGCATTGCATCGTTTATCATGTCATATCTTATTCATGCCTTGCATTCTATTTGAGGAACCTTTTTATTCTATCCCCATATTTTCTCTGGTTTTCTTGAGAAACATCTGCAAATATTTTTTGGGGATGACAGTTAAAGCACGTCGGACGGCTGCTTTTCTGTCTTGGTATTTCTAAACCTCTCTCCATGAGGACAGGTTTGGTTTTACCTTACATGTTGGGATTAGATGTCATTTCCTTTTCCATAAGCATGTCTTTGTTGTTTTTTTTTTGTCTTATTTTTCAACAAAAAAAAAAATTGGGGAGAAGATGCGGAACTTGATTTCTTTCCTTTGATAGCTTTTCAGATATTGCATGTGTTTTTGGCTGATAGCTCAGTTCATTGTGCATTGATTAAATATGCTTATATATGATTGAGAGTTTATGCATGATATCTGCTAAGTTTTCCTATTGCATCTTAATGATAGATAGTTACTTTCCTCATGCGATGAAAATGTGCACTATCTAAGACTCCCCTCAGGTACATCTTTTCCTTCTCTGACTTTTTGCTTCTAGAAATTCTAGATAAGAGAAGAGGTCTTTGATTAAGATGGTCAAATTGACCACATGCTAGTTGAACCTAGAGCCTAAAAATTCTGGCACTATCTGGTTGCAGCACCATAAGAATCATGCAGTAAATCATATGCATTATGTGCTTTTAAATTGTATACTCACTGCTTATGTGTTGAATTTGCTATATGCCTTGCCCTCTACGTGCAAGTAAAAATTTTACTTTGTCCTTCATGGTACAAGTAAAACAATTAGGTGCTGCATCTTAGGAGGAGTGTATCAGATGAGGGTGGCTAGGCCCTAGTAAGATAAGGTTTGACTTTTGGCTGATCTTTCATTGATTTTCTCTCTTGTTTGGAAAATTTGGTTGCTTTTTGTCATATCAGTGAATTTCATACCTTATTGAGAAAGTCTTCACACACACACACGCATTGCATGAGTTGAGTAATCTATTTAAAATTTCTATCTACAGGGAAATTTGTGCTTATTGAATACTTAACTCTCATTTATATCTTTGCACATTTTTGCAATGCTATTTGACTGCTTTATCAGCTGATTATACATGCGTGTTCTGAAGCTAACTTTTGGGAAAAATATTTTTCTGCATATTTTCCTCAAGTTTCAGATTTTTAAGTGAGAAGCATTCGAACGGACCTATTCTTCGTCTGGACAAGCGTAGTCTTACCATATGCTGACCTAGTAGTTGCCATCCGGATGGTTAAGTGACACATCCGGACAAGATCTCTACAGGTTTAAGACTTGCGTCTCTTTCTCTGCCATACACACATCTTTGCATTTTTATTGATTTATCATGGCATCTTGTGTGTTTTTCTAGTGGATTTCTCCCGAGATTTTGGCATTTTTTGCACATCTTTTCTCATCCCATGATCTTCATTATGTCTTCCGTTATTCTTTTAAGTCTTTGTGCTTTTAGAATATTGGAATATTTGTTGGGATATTTTCTTGAGATAGTGTGCATGAAAATCCTTCTCTGTCTGTGTGTTGGGCTGATCATGATATATTTATGCCTTATGAGTAGCTGCATTGCTTATATTTCTCTTTGGCATCCATTTGACAGCCGTGTTAAATACCACATTATTTTTAGAACTAACATGATCTAATGGTATTTCTGGAGATATTTCTAGTTGGTTTTGATTCAGGAATATGATATCTAGTGGCTCCCAGCACAATGTTTGACAAATGGATCCTTTGGAAAACTGACTGTTGTCGAAGTTGGATATTCAAATTCCAAAGGTCTCAGGATTAAGATGAGCTTTTTCCCCCTAGCTCATGCAGAGCCTTCTGTAGCATTCCCTTAGATCTGCATCAGTTTGAGGTTCAGTGATGACTCTCCTCAGTTATCTTGCAGACCAGTGGCTTAGAGGATGTCAATCTGCGGATAACCAGTTTCAGGCTTTGCCAAATCAATAGAATGAAGGATTTTCAGTTCGTGGTTCCCGGCTTCCTGAGCTAGAAGCCGAAGTAGTACAAATCCAGCTTTTACGGATTTCTCTCCGTTACTTGATTTTAGTGGATCAACAGGATTTCGTACTTGGAGGATTTATGTTCCTCTCTTTTGAGCCACTTGCAGAGTTTTCTCTATTTTCCTATTGTTTTAGATTTTAGAAAGTTTTTTTTTTGTGGATATTATTACTCTGTTTACCCTTGTACTTTTGAGACTTTGAGGGGGAGTAATTGTTGTGTGGTTTTTCTCATTACTCTGTTTTACCCTTTGTCCCTTTGTGATAAAAAGGGGGAGTAATTTTTGATTTGGACCGGGAATGTATTTCCAAACCGGTCAAGTGATTTTTGTCCCAGAATGGCCAAAGGGGGAGTTTGTTAGTATTTTGGCCTCATTCTGTGTTTGGACAAAATCACTTATGTGTAAAGATGCTGTAAACAGGGATTCCACTTGTCAGAGCATTTTCAGAAGACTCTGCACTGCGAAAAAGATAGAAGATTTCAGATTCCCTGTCAGCGGTCTGGATGACGTGTCATCCCGTCCGGACGTCCATCTGTCCACTGTTCCATCCATCCGGATGACGTGTTCATCCTGACCGGACGCCAGATAGACCAACATCATCCGTCCGGACCCTCCACTGTATCGAGAAGCTTTTGTTCCAGCTTGCATCCGTCCGGACATCTCAACAGCCCGTCTGAACGTCCATTAGTGATCGATCAGCTTCAGATTCTTTCCAAGTTCAGAATATGGGAAGATTGATACACCGTTCGGACGATGTGGTTTCCCGTCCGGACGCGCTCATAAATAAGGCAAGAATCGCAATTCAAATATCACTGTCCGAACGTCTGCCTCTCATGGTCCAGACGCACGCATAACAGATATGGAAATTGCGTGTTGAAGAATTGCCGTCCGGACGTTCATCCCCCTTGGTCCGGACGCGCAAAGCCTTATATGGAAATTACTTGCAGCGGACGTGTGACCGTCCGGACGTCAGTGTCTCTCCATCTGGACACAGCTCTTAAACAGGAAAGATTTTCAGCGAAATTTTTAGAAAATCCTGTCCCACAGTTGTCCGTCAGGACGGTTCATGTTCACCGTTCGGACGGCGTCCGTACATATTACAGTAGTTGCCCATTCTGTTCTGCACCTCAACCTATAAATAGAGGCCCCTGGGCATTGAGAACTGCAAGAATTCGGTATTGAATTCCACAAGAGCTCAGAGAAGTTCAAGATCCCTCTGAAGCCGTTACAAGTGTGTTGCGCTACATCTGAAGTCTATCTTAGGGGTTGGCCCTAAGGTAAAGGATTCCATTGAAGACTCCTTCAGGTAGGAGCCCAGGAGTGGTTTTTCTCTTGACTGAGTTTCCACTTCGTCAACAACATATTTGTCTCCTTTAATTCCGCATTTAATATTTTGTTGCACACTGTTCACACACACTTGTTAAAATTAGAAGTCCAATAATTTTTCAGGGTGGATGAACATGTCTGAGATGAACTTATAGGGGTAGGTATAACACCACACCCCATTCCTCTTACATGATCCGAGCGTTGGCCCCCTTGCACTTTTGTGACATTTTCATTATTTCCATTTGTTTTTATTCTTTTGTAATTTCCCTTTGCATGGTGTTATCCTCACCCTCGTTGTTTACTAATTCATGCATCTCATTCTGCACAAGCCATATATTCATGTATCAAAATATAGACTAAATGTTCTTCATTAATTAAAATAACGATCACAAAAAAAACATTTCATTTACTCACATATAAACCCTCAACTATTGGCTTCATAAAAGAGTTGTCTTTCTTCGTATGGGTATCCCTATAAAGATCAATAGGTTTGAGAGGCACTCAAGTTTCTTGTTCCTACACATAATACACATAATTAACGTATACACTAAATAATGTAACTTTGATAATATTATGCAATAAATTTCTTACCCTTTTGTATATTACATTAACGAATGAGAAAGTGCCCACCGAGTGAGCCGTATAAAGTTTGCTTTTATTCTTTTTGTTTCTTTTTGACTGTTTAAGAAGAATTTCAACCAACAAAAACAAAAATATTATTCTTAAGATTTCTTACACCTTTATGCAAATCATATAAAATTTAATTGTATAGTTAGTTTAATCAGGTTTATTTACCATCCATGAATCCGCATCATATGAGTCTCATATTGATTTCCAAGCATCAGGATGGATATCATTCGGGTGTTTTTCCCTCGCAGCAGCCTTAACTATGGCCATCGCTGCAGCACCATCTACAACAACACTTTGAAAATGTATTTTGTACTTGTTCTTATACAATTTGGTGCGAATCCTAGCATAGGCACAACCCGTTTTATGGTATACGGCGCTTACTTCCTCATAGCGATCAAATGTTAGCTTGAAGAATCTCTAAGACAATAATTAAAAGAAAAATGGTCAAAGCTTTGTCACGTCATTTATAGTAACATTACCTCAAACATTGTCCCTCGTACCTGAATATGCTTAGGTGCCTTATCCTTTGGTTCCTTTGGCACCACAATCCAACAATCATGATGCATTTCACACATTCTGCCAACAATCTCACTGATTTTCAATGAGAACATCGACACATTCTAGACTACGGGAGTCTGGTGGCCGTCGTATTTCTATTGGGATGGCACCATGCACAAGTACCATGTCATTCAACTTCTTACACTTGGTCTTATCCCTAACTCGTCTAACAAGCGTGCTAGCTGTTATCTCAAAACATGATAATGTAGTAAGTTCTATCAGGCAAAGTACTTTGTAAAATGTCCATAACAAACACAAACACAACAACAACAACAAAAAAAGATACAATCTAATACACATATAATTCATATGCACTTATAGGATGTAGTAGGGGCGAGTCCTTGTGAATCCAATCCTGCAACTGTCCGAATGTGATCAGAAGACTCCGCCGACTCATAGGGGACCGTCATCGGCATATTCATAGCATTAACTATAGAATTAGAAGACCATCTAGCAGTTGAAATTATGCCCTAACCTCGGCCACCGCCTCGTGCGCGTTGTCCCACCCCCTAGCCATGGTCAATCTGCTCATAAATCAAAAACCAAAAAATTATATAAGAAAAATTATAACCATGATATAATTCATTACAATAAATTTTAACAAACAAATATGATAGTGTTTTACTATGCACATAAGGTAATTTACAAAAAACAAAACACCAATATATATATAGTTAATAGACTTTCTACTTATACCAAAATCGTGCTTACATTCAACACATATCATCATCAGAGTCAGAGTTTGTATCAGTGTTGCTTGAAAATGATTGTTCGTGTTCATAGTCTGTATCGTCATGGCTAGATAACTCTTCTTCATCATCCGAGTTTGTGTCATGGTCCTCATTCAACATGTTATCGTCGATGAACATGCTTCCATCAAGTTGCACATATAATTCATCAATTGCTATGACACATCATCTCTATGTAATTGAGTGGATTCTTCAACATTTGCATCGTCAACATGGACAACATTACCCCCAACACATTCATCTTCCTAGTATGCATCATCTCTAATACCTTGATCATCTTCTTCATTATCTTCTTCTTGTACTGTTGGAATGTCTTATATATTTCTATTGATCAGCTTTTGCACCACTTTCCAATTACCATCAAGTTTGGGATTATCCAAGTAAAACACTTGCGAAGCTTGGCATGCTAAGATGAACGAGTTGGACTCATACCATTTACGACTGGTATTCACACTCGTGAAGCCTTGGTCCATTCGTATTCCTATTGAATTCCCAATGTTCCACCAATCGCACTCAAATAAATACACGGTATTTGGTCAGGGTAACACAAATCCAAAACCCTCTTCAACTCACAGTAGTACTCAATCAACAAAGTGTTGTGCTCACCTTTTACAACAATGCCACAGTTCTGAGTAGTATGAGTCTGTTCACATTCTTTCATTTGGTACCTAACCCCATTCACAATGCAACCTCTATACGATCTAACCTGATGACCAGGCCCGCATGCAAGATAATATAATTGGTTTGAGACATTCTCTGCATTACGCCATAATTGTATAAATCTTTATGAAACCAACGTTCAAAGTTTGCCTCATGCTTTTTTTCAATGTCAATGCTGCCTTCTCTTTTGATCATATGATAATGTTTAGTACATCAAAAAATAAATGTATTGGTAATCATCCACACTATGAATTGGACATAACATAAAGGTAAAAAAAGAAGGTCAAAATTAAACTTACTCCTTGTATGAAGCCGTTTCCTTACAATTGCCAAGTACATACCATCGTGCCTTAGCAAAACCATTATGATCTAGTGTTACAGTTGATGCTCCAAATGGCCAAACTCGTTAAGAGAACACATCCAAGCATTGTTATGTTCCTTCCACCCCACTGTCAACATCTCTCTCTTCACGATTCCATCTTGTCTCAATCCCCCTAAGATACATGGAGCAAAATTTGGAGCACTCATTAGCTACGTAACCCTCTGCAATGCACCCCTCTGTTCCTATATTTTTTGAGTGTCCTTTCAATCGGATACATACAATGAAATTGTACTAGACTAGCAAGCTCAACCTCCCGAGGTAAATGAACTGCTACATGGATCATAACATCAAAAAATGATGGCGGAAATATCTTTTTCAACTTGCATAAAATCATAATGATGTCTTCCTTCATTTTTTTCAAGACATCTACTTTCTATATCTGTGCGCATAACTGGTTAAAAAAAGTACTCAACTCTGTCAAAGTTGTTCGTATTTCAAGTGTTAAAAATTTCTGGATTGCAACTCTCATCTAACTTTCAATGGCCACAAAATTGTTGGGGTCAAGTAGTTACAGAAATTTAATAATTTTTATTCATTATTCGTAGTTACCTTTTATTACACTGGAGCAGAAGTTCCATCGAATTCATAAGAAGCCTGGAGTTACTGAGTATGAATTAAAAAGAAAGAAACATAAGTAGAAGTTCTTTTAAGAATTAAGAAATGGAGCCAATGTTGTCTCTCCTCTTTATCATATATTATAGTTTTGTAGGTGGAAGAGAGATGCACTGATGTAGGCTGAGTTGAGGCAGTGCAGCACATTTACTAATCAAATTGAAAAATAAAATTGACTTCTAATTTACCAAGTGTGTGATAGTGTGCAACAAAATATTTAAATTGTGGAATTTAAAAGAGACAAATATTTTGTTGACGAAGTGGAAACTTAGTTAAGAGAAAAATCACTCCAGGGCAGCCAAACCCAGGATTTCCACTATTCAGAAGACAAAGCTAGTACATAGAAAGTAACACTCACATACCCCGATGCAGTGATCATTCCTATTACTCTAACACGAAACCCATCGTGAACGCTTCCCAACCAAGTCTCCTACTTGAAAAGGTCTCCAATGAAATCCTTTACCTTAGGACTCCTCCCTAAGATAGACTTCAATTTTAGACAACGGCAACGACTTGAGAGTGAGCGGATCAACACAACAACTCCTAAAATATACTCTCTAAGATTTACGGAATTCAATACTGAATTCTTGCAATTTACATGCCTAGAGGCCTCTATTTATAGGCTACAAAAGACCTAAACAAGTCTAATACGATTTTCCTAGGCGGCATCCAGACGATAGCTAAGGGCGTCCGAATGAAAAACTGTGCAATCGACTTTCCAAATTCACTGATTATTCTTTCCTAAATAGGGCTATGTCGGGACGGTGTTGTCCTAGCATCCAGACAATTACACTTCTGCAGCACTCAATTTCCATATTAAGGCCTGAGTGTCCGGACAGTGGAGTCTAACATTCGGTCCGTTGAACATTTTCTGCACGACTTGCCTTATCAAGGATAGCGTTCGGACGAAATAGCCACGTCGTCCAAACGGTTGCAGCTATCTTCCCATATCTGTGTTTTGGAAAGAAATCCGTTTATTTGTCTAACACTAAAAGGCGCCTGGACGTGTTGTTGAGACATCCAGACAAATGCAACCGAGAATAGTTTGAAGTTTCTAGACACAGATGGGAGGTTCGGAAAGGAAGTTCTCGTCATCCAAATGGATGATGCTTTAGAGATGAGAGTCTGGACGGAATACCACGTCATTCGGATGGATGCAAGGGAACTGAACTAACTGTTTTGAAATCCGCACAGAGTCTTCTTGAAGTACATAACAGAAGTGTAGACTCTGGATATAATCAACATCCCTATTTAATCAACATCATTACATAGAAGTGATTTTGTCCAATAGAATGCATCCAATCACAAACTAACACAAATCACTCAAGTCCCCACACAAGAATGAAGAATCAATGGGAAATTCCCAATTCCAGATAATAGAATAAATGGGTGCAGTTGTGTATTTGTCTTTGCCTACTCTTGCTTCCCTTAATTCAGATTATTCAACTTTACCTTGTAGATTTTGGCTTGAACACCACAGACCACTCACGCTCAATCCACCGGAGATAGATCGCTAGGAACAATGTAGTGGATATGTGTGTGTGTGTGTATGTGTGTGTGTGTGTGTGTGTGTGTGAGAGAGAGAGAGAGAGAGAGAGAGAGAGAGAGAGAGAGAGAGAGAAAGATATGACATTACCTAGGGCGTGAGAGATATTAGATGGGCAAAGGAAGGGGATGCACCGAAGATATTAGAGAGAAAAGGGACAATTGATCTTGTTGGAGAAAATGAGGGAGATAAGGATTTCGTGCGGAAAATAGTAGCACCAAGAACACCCGCCTAAATTTTTTTTCCAAAATGACGTAGTTTATATATCAGAGTTGACTAAAGTCATATTAAAAATTTAGAAAAATAATACCTATATAAAAAATATATTTAATATACATACACCGAATATAGGGAAAAATATAAAATATATACTTCCTTTTATTTTTGATCGAACTCTATAGATCTAGCATTATCCTTGTGAACTAGTTCAATTGATCGAAAAATGCATTATGATCGATCAAATGTTTGATAGAACCTTCAATAATGTCAAGTTCGATCGATAAATTGATCTTATCAAGATTGGATACTTCGAGGGAGCCAAAGCCTCCTAAATTCCATACAAGATGAAATTTGCTGAATAAGTTGTACAGTGCTCTTATTCAATAACTCTAAGGGTTTTGTAGAAAATTCCTTACAAGCTATAGAGGTAATTAGGGAAAATATCCCTAATTTTCTACATAGTTCTCAAGAAAAGATAAAGACAAATGGAGAGTTTTAGAGCTACTCTAAATGATTATGGCTTAAAGGACCTGGGCTTCAAGGGCCCTAAATTTACTTGGAGAAACAAAAGAGCTTCGGCTAATTACAAAAGAGAGATTGGACAAAGCTTTGGCAGATGGAAGATGG
This sequence comes from Alnus glutinosa, assembly GCF_958979055.1. Taxonomy (NCBI): domain Eukaryota; kingdom Viridiplantae; phylum Streptophyta; class Magnoliopsida; order Fagales; family Betulaceae; genus Alnus; species Alnus glutinosa. The sequence continues at coordinate 18,721,696 of NC_084893.1, read as the reverse complement.
TGTGGTAGATTTCTGAATTTTGCAGTTGAGGTTCTAGCAACTCAGAGCTCAAACCATAATCCATTGTGGCTAAGTTTCTATTCCCCATCGGCTCATCTGCATAGAACTCGCTCTTTCAAATTTGAGGCTTCTTGGAACATTGATTTGGAGTGCTAGGAGGTGGTTAAATCGGCTTGGGGAGATGGGATGCATGGAGCTGACTCTATGAACAATATTAGGGCAAAGCTGGGGAGGTGTCAAAATGCTCTCTGTAAGTGGAGTCGTAGGAAGTATGGGCACATAGGGAGGGGACTTAGTTTTCTGACAAGACAGCTCTAGAGGATGCAACAAAGGGAACACCCCGGGAATCTAGAAGCCATCAAAAATATCCAAGAAGAGATCCACTAGCTGCTGGAAATGGAGGACTTACACTGGAAACAGCGGGCAAAACGCAACTGGTTCGAGAATGGAGAGACCGTAATACTAGGTCTTTCCATGCTTGGGCTACTCAAAGAAAGAGGAACAATTTCATAAGGACTATTAAGGATAAAAGGGTAAAGGAGTGGTCTGGTCAGGCAGATGTTGGCAGAGTGTTCACAAAGTATTTTCAACGGCTATTTTCCTCAAATAAGCCTGTGGGCATTCAAGAGTGTTTGTCAACGATCTCTCCTAGGGCCATTCATGAAATGAATGCTGGTCTTACTTGTCCCTACACTCTAGAAGAGGTTGATTTTGCATTGAGGCAAATGCAGCCCATGAAAGCACCAGGACCGGATGGTTATAGTGTTTGTTTTTTCCAACAACACTGGGAAACAGTGGGGCCTGATATCCGGCAGATGGCCCTTGATTTTTTGAACTTAGGCATGTTTGATCCAGCTTTGAATTCCACGCATATTGCTCTTATCCCAAAGGGTTCTAATGCAACCACAATTTTTGAATACCGGTCAATCTGTCTGTGCAATGTAGCCTACAAGATTATTGCAAAAGTCTTGGCAAATAGACTGAAGGTGGTGCTTCCAACTATTATATCCCAACAGCAGAGTGCGTTTGTGCCAAGAAGGTTAAAATTAGATAATATAATAGTGGCCTACGAAGCTCTCCACACAATGAATTCTCAGATGTGGGGAGAAAAAGGGTACGAGGCCATTAAGGTTGATATGAGCAAGGCATACGATAGGGTGGAGTGGGAGTTCCTTGAGGCAATCATGCGCAAGCTGAGGTTTGATGAATTATGGACTGCACGGGTGATGGCGTGTGTATCAACAGTGACCTATTCGGTCATTGTAAATGGTACCCCAACGGGCAAGATTTTCCCTAATAGAGGAATAAGACAAGGGGACCCCTTATCCCTTACCTTTTCCTTTTATGTGCGGAAGGATTGAGCTCTCTATTGTCCACTACTGAGCAACAGGGACTGATTAAAAGGTGTTCCAATAGCACACAAAGGATACAAGCTAAGTCATCTTTTCTTTGCGGATGATAGTTTGCTTTTCTGTCGAGCCAATTTTTAGGAATGGAGTCAGGTTTTCAAGTTGCTATAGGTGTATGAAGCCGATTCTGGTAAGAAGATTAATAGTGCAAAAACGACCATTTTCCTTAGCAAGAACACGGGGAGGGCATTCCAGAACAATATATGTTCACTGGTGGGGGTTGCAGCTATAAAAGGATATGACAAATACTTGGGCCTTCCTGCCTTTGTTGGCCATTCCTAACTGAAAGCCTTTGCAGTCATTCAAGGCCGAGTCAAGAAATTGTTGAATGGTTGGAAGGAACGATTTTTATCCAAGGCAAGTAAGGAGGTTTTAATAAAGGCAGTTGTTAGTTTTTGATTGGCTACATTTTGTCGACAAAATCACTATCATGTAATGTTGCTGCTTTCACAGGGATGCCGTATATTTTAGAGTCTTCAAATATTTAGAGTTTATTTCTCTGATATGGAAAGAGCCTTATTATGACAAGTTCTAGTGTCACAAGCTCCAAGAAGGCTATTTCAAGTGTTCAAGAAAGATTTTGTGCAGATTCCAACTCAGAGAAGTCGGATCCCATGTTTCCATTCGGACGACCCAGTAAAGCGTCCAGACACTCATCAGTCAACAACATCCATCCGGACGACGTAGCAATACCGTTCGGACTCCCATCTATGTCCAGAAGCTTCGAACTGTTCCAAATTGTATCTGTTCAGAAGTCTCAGCAACACGCCCGGACGCCTTTCAGTGTTCGACAAGTAAAAGGATCTCCTTTCCAAACACATATATAGGAAGACAGCTGCAACCGTCCAAACGATGTGGTTATTCCGTCCGGGTGCTATCCTTGATAAGGCAAGACGTGTAGAAGATTTACAACCTTCTGGACATCAGTCTGCACCATTCGGACACTTAGTCCTTATTATGGAAATTGTGTGCAGCAGAAGTGCAACCGTCCAGATGCTAGGGCAACATCGTCCAGACGTGCCCTATTCAGGAAAGAATATCAATGAATTTGAAAAGTCGGTTGCACAATTGGCCATCCGGACGCTCTCAGCTACCGTCCGGACGCCGCCTAGAGAAAATCGACTCAGACTCGATTTAGGTCTTCTGTAGCCTATAAATAGAGGCCTCTAGGCATGTATTATTTACAAAATTCGGTATTGAATTCTCTATAGCTTAGAGAGGGTGTTTAGGGAGATTTGAAGATCTGCTAGCTCTCTAACTGTTGCCAGTGTGTGATTTGATCAGCTGTGAATTCTATCTTAGGGAGGAGCCCTAAGGTGAAGGATTCTATTGAAGACCCCTTTAGGTAGGAGACCTGGTTGGGAGGCGTTCGTGAATAGGTACACATCAGAGTTTAAGGTACGATCACTGCATCAGGGGTATGTGAGTGCTACTGCTTTGTAACTAGCTTTGTCTTCTGAATAGTGGAAATCCTGGGTTTGGCTGCCCCGGAGTGGTTTTTCTCTTAGCTGAGTTTTCACTTTGTCAACAAAATATTTGTCTCCTTTAAATACCGCATTTAATATTTTGTTGCACACTGTTCACACACACATGGTTAAATTAGAAGTCACTTTATTTTTCAATTGGTATCGGAGTAGGTACACTCTGTTTAAAGGATTTAATTCCTAAGTGTGATCCTTATCTTCTTGTGACTTCTATTTTTTGTTAACACCTTATTATCATGAATTTTTCTCAGTTTTCTGAAAAGAATTCTGATAGTGAGCTCTCTAAGGTTTTTTATAAATTGAGTAAAACTTCTAAAAACTCCAATAAAGAGCTTAAAAAGGTGAGCAAGAAAAAGAGTTTTTGATTTTTCAGTTATCTGAATCACATATTTTGATTGACTCTTTGAAATCTGAGAATACCATGTTCCTTGATACTATTGATGCACTTGAGAATAAATTGGAAAAATTCTCCAGTGATAATTTGAAAAGCATGCTTTGTATTCATTCAGATATTTCTAACAAGCCTGCTTTAATTGTTGATGATTTGAGTACTTCTACTTCACATACTTCTAATTCTGAATTAGATTCTATTGATATTAAGCCTATGATAGTAGATACAGCTTGTTTAAAAAATTCTTGCTTAAAAAATTGTGTGAAGCCAAAATCCAAAGATACAGGCATACAAGCTCATGGTAAGTTTGTCCCTACTTGTCATAATTGTTGGAAGATTGGTCATATTAGACCAAATTGTTATTTTTTAAAATCCCATAAGCCTTGGATTAAGCAGAATGCTTCGAGGAAAGGTAAATTTGAACATTCTTCCTCATCGAAATATGTCCCTTCGCATAGGAGACATATTAAAGGCAAGGGCAATATTATTTGTGAAAATGCTAACCTTAAATCTGCAGAGACTATTAAAAAGCATTCCAACAAAAGAAGCATGCCCACCTGTCATCATCGATCACATCCGACCCAAATGTCTACAGCTCCAGGCTCAAAAGTTGAAGGTTTAGAGGGAGCTGCCAACAAGAGCTACATTAGGCACTCTACCTCCTACGGTACTTCAGGCTTCACGGCATCAGCATCAACAGTAGAAGTTTTTTCCTGCCAATCAGAGTGGTAAACCAAAGAAGAACAAATTAAGGCGCTACAAGAGAAAGCCGTAGAAGCCCAATGGCAGCCATGGCTATGAAGGATTGTTGAGCCTAATACAAGGTATGCTAAGGAGTATGGCCAACATGGACATGACCTGCAAACCATCTCCACAGGTCAAGCAAGTATGGGTCAAGAATGATGAGACCATTCACCCTTTGAGAGGGAGTGGACTCACCTAGTAAAGGTGAAGTCTTACCATGCCTACGATTTTGGTTCCTAAATCCTAATGCATGTCAGGTATGTTTGCATTGCATAGTTTATCATGTCATATCTTATTCATGCCTTGCATTCTGTTTGAGGAACCGTTTATTTTATCCCACATATTTTCTATTATTGTCTTGAGAAACATCTGTAGGTATTATTTGGGGATGACAGAAAAAGCAAATCAGGCGGCTACTTTTCTGTCTTGGTATTTCTAAACCTCTCTCCCTGAGGACTGGATTGATTTTACCTTACATGCTAGGACTAGATGTTTTTTCCTTTTCCATAAGCATGTCTTTGTTGTTTTTCTTTCTATTTTTTTCAACATACAAAAAAAAAAAAAAAAAGATGCAGAATTTTATTTTTTTTCTTTTGATAGCCTTTCAGATATTGCATGTCTTTTTACCTGATATCTCAGTTCATTGTGCATTGATTAAATATACTTGTATATGATTGAGAGTTTATGTTTGATATCTGCTAAGTTTTCTTGTTGCATCTTAATGATAGATAGTTGCTTTTCTCAAGCATGAAAAATTGTGTACTATCCAAAGCTCCCCTAAGAAATATTTCTTTTTCTCTGACTTTTAGCTTCTGGAAATTCTGATAAGAGAGATTTTTTTTTTTTTTTTTGCTAAGATAGTTAAATTGACCAACTTGCTAGTTGAACCTAGAACCCATAAATTCTAGCATTCTTTCTACATTGTAGCACCAAGTGATAAAAAAAAAAAAAGCATTTAAAACTGAGTAAATATAGATAAATAAAAATATCACTGCTTTTGTGCTATAAATCTGTTCTTGAACTTGTCCCTATAGAAATAGTCAGTGACCAAATCATTGCGAAAATAGATGGTCACTAAAGGGCTAAGTAAAAGAAAAGTGCTACAACTTATGGGGAGTGTATCAGATGAGGGTGGCTAGGCCCTATTAAAATAAGGTTTGACTTTTGACTAATCTATCATTGATTTTATCTTTTGTTTAGAAAATTCGGTTGCTTTAACTCATATCAGTGAACTTCATACCTTATTGAGAAAGCTTTCACACACATACACACATTGGATGAGTTAAGTATTCTATTTAAAATTTCTATCTGCAAGAAAATTTGTGCTTATTGAATAATTAACTCTCATTTATATCTTTGCATATTTTTGCAATGCTATTTGACTGCTTTATCAGTTGATTATATATGTGTGTTCTAAAGCTAACTTTAGGGAAAAATATTTTTCTGCAAATTTTTCTCCAGCTTCAGATTTTCAGTGTGAAGCGTCCGGATAGAACTATTCTTACGTCCGGACGAGCGTAGTCTTGCCGTACGCTAACCTAGAGGTAGCCGTCCGAACGGTTAAGTGACATGTTTAGATAGGATCTCTACAGGTTTAAGACTTGCATATCTTTCTCTACCATACACACATCTCTGCATTTTAATTGATTTATCATGTCATGTTGTGTGTTTTTCTCGCGGATTTCTCCTGAGATTTTGGCATTCTCTGCACTTCTCTTCTCATTCCATGATTTTCATTGTGTCTTCCTTTATTCTTTTAAGTTTTTGTGCTTTTAGAATATTGGAATATTTGTTGAGATATTGTGCATGAAAATCCTATTATGTCTGTGTGCTGGGTTGATCTTGATATATTTATGCCTTACGAATTGTTGCATTGCTTATAATTTTCTTTGGCATCCATTTCACAGCCGTCATAAATACCACATTGATTTTGGAACTAACAGGATCTGATTTTTCTTGGTAATGGTATTTTTGGGGATATTTCTGTTTAATTTTGGTTCAGGAATACGTCATCTAGGGGCTCCCAGTACAATGTCTGACAGATGGATCCTATGGATCCTTTGGAAAATTAATTGTGTTTGAGGTCATATGTTCAATATTTCCAATGGTCTTAGGATTTAAGATGAGATTTTTTCCCCAGCTCATGCATAGCCATCCGTAGCATCTTCCCCAGATCTGTATTAGTTAGAGGTTCAGTGGTGAATCTTCTCATTTATCTTGCAAACCAGTTGCTTAGAGGATGTCAATCTGCAGATAACTAGTTTCAAGCTTTGCAAAATCAAGTGACTAAAGTTTTTCAGTCTATGGTTTCTGGCTTCAAAAGCTAGTAGCTAAAGTAGCACAAATTCGGCTTATTGCGCGGATCTCTCTCTGTCACTCATTTTCAATGGATCAACAAGATTTGGTACTTAGAGGATTTTTGCTACTTCCTCTATCAACTCTTCTACAAACTTCTGATTATTTGGGCTACTTACAGACACTTCTCTTTATCCCTATTATTTTTGGATTATTAGAACTTTCTATCTGGGATTTTACATACTTTGTTTACCCTTGTCCTGTTGAGACATCAAGGAGGAGTATGTTATAGCTCTGGTTTTCATACTCTATTTTACCCTTTGTCCTTTTGAGATAAAAAAGGGGAGTATGTTAGTTTATAGGCCGAGATTGTATTTTTAAACAAGTCAAGTAATTTTTGTCCTATAATAGCCAAGATGAAGTTTGTTAGTTTTTGATTGGCTGCATTCTGTTGACAAAATCACTATCATGTAATGTTGCTACTTTCACAAGAATGCCGTATATTTCAGAGTCTTCAGATATTCATAGTTTATTTCTCTGATATGGAAAGAGCCTTATTATGACAAGTTCTAGTGTCACAAGCTTTAAAAAGGCTATTTCAAGTGTTCAAGAAAGATTATGTGCAAATTCCAACTCAGAGAAGTCAAATCCCATGTTTCCGTCCGGACGACCCAGTACAGCGTCCAGATGCTCATCAATCAGCAACATCCGCCCGAACGACATGGCAATACCGTTCGGACTCCCATCTATGTCCAAAAGCTTCGAACTGTTCCAGGTTGCATCCGTTCGGACGTCTCAGCAACACGCCCGGACGCCTTTCAGTGTTCGACAAGTAAAAGGATCTATTTCCAAACACAGATATAGGAAGACAGCTGCAATCGTTCGGATGACGTGGTTATTCCGTTCGGACGCTATCCTTGATAAGGTAAGACGTGCAGAAGATTTACAACCGTCCGCACGTCAGTCTACACTATCCGGATGCTCAGTCCTTATTATGGAAATTGTGTGCAACAGAAGTGCAACCGTTCGGACGTTAGGGCAACACCGTCTAGACGCAGCCCTATTCAAGAAAGAATATCAACGAATTTGGAAAGCTGGTTGCACAATTGGCCATCCGGACGCTCTCAGCTACCGTCTAGACGCCGCCTGGAGAAAATCGACTCAAACTCGATTTAGGTCTTCTATAGCCTATAAATAGAGGCCTCTGGGCATGTATTATTTACAGAATTCGGTATTGAATTATCTATAGCTTAGAGAGGGTGTTTAGGGAGATTTAAAGATCTGCTAGCTCTCTAGTTGTTTCCAGTGTGTGATTTGATCAGCTGTGAAGTCTATCTTAGGGAGTTTCCCTAAGGTAAAGGATTCCATTGAAAACCCATTCAAGTAGGAGACATGGTTGGGAGGCGTTCATGTATAGGTACACGTCAGAGTTCAAGGTACGACCACTGCATCAAGGGTATGTGAGTGCTACTGCTTTGTAACTAGCTTTGTCTTCTTAATAGTGGAAATCCTGGGTTTGGCTACCCTGGAGTGGTTTTCCTCTTAATTGAGTTTCCACTTCGTCAACAAAATATTTGTATCCTTTAAATTCCACATTTAATATTTTGTTGCACACTATTCACACGCACACGATTAAAATAGAAGTCACTTTATTTTTTAGCAGTTATACAGGCAGTCCCTACGTACAGTATGTGCATTTTTCAGATGCCTAAAAAATTATGCAACACCTTGAATGCTATGATTAGCCATTTCTTGTGGGGGCATCAACACAATAAACACAAGGCAACCTGGGTAAAATGGAACAAATTGGGTGCATCCAAAAGAATTGGTGGCATGGATTTCTACGATTTGGATATTTTTAATTTGCCCTACTTGCAAAGTAGAGCTGGAGGTTAATAAATAATCAAGATTCTTTGGTGGCTCAAGTTCTAAGGGAAAAAGATTTCCCTGTTGGTTCTTTTCTGACTACTCAATTAGGTAGATCAACCTCATTGGCTTGGAGAAGCTTATATGGGACCAGGGTTGTGATGGAAGGGGGCTTACATTGGCGAGTGGGGAATGGGGAATGTGACAACCCTTTTTTTTTTTTTTTTCTTGAAAATATAAATGAGTCATCACAGTGGCACGACAATATGTCGCTCAGCCAACATACGGTACACATTCCATAACATGTACCTGATAATTAGAGTTACATTTACCCAACAAATAACATATAATACCATTATTAACATAGCGGAAAGTACGTCTATAAACAACATTCAATTACAGCAAAAGAGCCAATGATATGTCTATCTGTTTAAGACTTTAACATAGTTATTAAATACATACCAAAGGACTGGCTCATAAATACAAGTGTCACAAGCGACACGAGCCATAAACAAAGACTACTAAACAGTGGACAACCCATGGTCCAATCACTACAACTGTCGCGTTGAGCTTCAGTCATAACGTCCCAAGCACTATGCTACGGCGTCATCCACTAGATCCATTGAACCTGCAGCCAAAGCATTAGAGTTTGTACGGTTGTGGGGTTAACCATACAGGTGAAAGTATGAGTTCACTGCCTCAGTAATGAATTACCGAGGTCTCAGTGGTATAGACTCACTTCAGAGTTAACAAAGTGCACAAACATAAATACATACAAGATTCATCAATATCAATCTCAATTTACCAAGTCCACACCATTCATCACACACTTGTTGTTTATCTCTAATCCAAGACTGGACTTACCAACACCGCAGCTAGAAGCAACAACTCTAGAATTATGCATAGAATACCAGAATATCAACACGCACCGCCCGTAAAGCCACATACCTGCAGGGCAAACAACACACAACTGCTAGAGCCACATACCCTAGGCTTACCTTGTATAACACTGCCAGTAAAGCCACTTACCCACAGGGCAAACAACACACAAGTGCTAGAGTCACGTACCCTAGGCTTACCTTGTATAACACCGCTCGTAAAGCCACATACCCGCAGGGCAAACAACACATAAGTGCTAGAGCCACATACCCTAGACTTACATTTAACACTGCCCGTAAAGGCACATACCTGCAGGGCAACAATATACAAGTTCTAGAGCCACGTGCCCTAGACTTACCTTGTATACTAAGTACTCATATACTACCATTATCACAACATATTCAATTCCTACGTTCCACAACTCAATCACATTATTCTCATTCATCTTCCTTCCGACGCATACCACATTCATAATATAATTTCATCTTACTCAATCCCCAACAATTCCAAACATATCAATTTCAATCATCTCAACATTAACTTATCATCATATTCTCAATTCACACACACACACACACACACACACACACACATATATATATATATCCAATATCACGTTATCCATCCACATGTAGTTTCATGCATGCATATCTCTACATTATATCATTATCACATTTTCATTCACAATACAAATATCATTCATTCTTCAATATCAAGTCATCAACATATATCATATTCATAACACAAATCTCATGCAATACTCAACATCAATTCAATGTCATGCCATCATTCATAATACAAATCTCATGCATTTTTCAACATCAATTCATCAACATATTTTTTTTTCACAATATAGTTCATAATTAGATATACCAAATCATCATCATAGAGTTAGCATCAAATTAAACCAAACATAGCAATTCATATATCTAAATTCCTAAGGTCCCTCAGTGAGTAGAATACTCACCTGGCTGTGTGGATATCAAGCTTAACCAAGCTTCCTATTCAACTTCTCACAATGTGCCACTATAAAAATAACACATTGCAATTACTTAATATTCTGCTAACATTATACTAACATTTAGCTATTAAATTACTAAAGAGCTATCCCATGGAAAACCCATAGAATTTTTAGGGTTCCCAAATACTTACCATAATATTGAAAGTGTTAATCCAATCCAAATAACACTAACCCAAAATATTTACTTAGGGTTAGACATTAAAATCACATCCTAATCGCATACCCATAAATTATATTTGCTAACCTATTCACTATTAAAACTAACCCATCAATGTAAAACACCAATGTATTCAAAATAACATTAACTCGTACAAGGATCTTAGGGTTAAACTCACAAGATATCAACTAAAATAAATACCCATAATCTAGGGTTTAAGGAACTTACCCCAAGATTTGCCCCAATGAAATCCAACACTTGGGAAGTGTTTGGGAGGCTCCAAACCGTGAAATTCCTAAAGAACAACAAGATTAAACTCCACATTTCAAGATTTAATCCAAAATCTCAAATGACAAGAGTTTGACGTTTTACCTCAAACCAATCTGTAGAAATGTAGATCGGGCTTCGTTGATCACGTTTCTAAAGTAGGATTTGAGTTTGGATGGTTGGATCTCCATAGATCACAGTTTCAAGGTGAAAAACTGAGAAAGAGAGGGGGAAGAGATTTGTCGAAATGGCGAGGAAAAAGCTTACAGTCCGACTTAATACAGAAGCCGTCCGGACGAAATTGAACAGCTGTCCAAACACGATTGGGATACCGTCCAGACATGCACACATTAGATGCTGCGTGATTGGTGAGGCAACCGTCCGAATGGGCTTAAGTAAGAGTTCGAACGCCCACCCAGAAACTCCACTTCTAGGATTTTCTAAGTGTTATCTATGCGTCCTATTACATTTTCTAGACATCTAGTTAATCTTAGTCGTTTATCCTCTAGATTTTATTCTTAAAATGTTATTTAAAATTTGGGACATTACAGGGAAAGCATCAAGATATGGGGGGATAAGTGGCTTCCATCCCCATCCACTTACCAGGTGCAGTCTTTAGTATAGGTTTTGGACCAGGAAGCTTGTGTGTCTTCCCTGATAGAGTCGGGTATAGGCTGGTGGGATGTGGCGTTGATAAGATCAATGTTTCAGCCAGAGCAAGCCGAAGTCATATGTGGAATGCCTCTCAGTCCTTTGATTCAACCTGACAAGTTGATTTTTTTTTGGGGGGGGAGGGGGGGTGGGGAGGTCAAAGCAAGGGTGCTACACTGTAAAGAGTGCATACCACATGGAATTGTTAAGACGTACTTAAGCTAATGGTGAAAGTTCTATTGCCCAGGAAGAATAGGGGTATGGAAGTTGCTTTGGTCTTTGTAGCTGCCGGGAGCACTTCAACACTTTGTATGGAAGATGAGCAACAATGCACTGCCAATGAAAGAAAACCTTTCTAGGAGGAGAATAGTAAAGGATCCTCTGTGCCCGCTTTGCTCAGCCACAGTAGAAACAATATGGCATGCTGTTTGGGCTTGCCCGGCGGCTATAGATGTATGGCAAGAGTGTGATAGGCAGATTCAAAAACTTGCTTTGGAGGAAAGGGATGGGTTTGGGTTGGTATAGCAGTTGGTGGACAAGCTGGACACCAAAGTCTAACGGGAAGCCTTCTCGGTGGCAAGGTACGTATGGCTTAGGCGTAATGGCTTTGTTTTTGGTAGTGTTTTTACTTCTCCAAAACAGTTGGTGGCTCAGGCTAGAGAAGCAATAATTTCCTTTGGTGAGGCAAATACCATTGCAGATGGTGCGAACTCGGGTAGCATGCCCAGTGCATCGAAATGGTTGAAGCCTTCCCCAGGTTGGGTAAAACTGAATTGGGATGCAGCGTTGAGTCCCTCTGCTAAGACTGTAGGAATAGGGGTTGTGGTGCAGAATGATAGGGGTGATGTTCTGGCTGCTTCAGTCCCATGTGTTTCGGACCCCACGTCGGCTGAAGTCTTGGCAGCTTGGAGAACAGTGGAGCTGGGGAGAGAGTAGGGATACCAGAGGCTTATTTTGGAAGGCTACTCGCTGACTACTGTTAATGCTTTAAATCAAGAAGCTCATTGCCTCATCATCTATGTTCAGTTGGTGGAGGACATCCGGGCTAGGCTAAAGTATTTCTCTTGCTGTAATGTTCAACAGGTAACCAGAACTGCTAATACTGCCGCACATTCTTTAGCGAAATTTGCTCTATCTAAATCATTTGATGTTGTGTGAATAGAGGAGTGTCCGCCTCCTATCCATCATATTGTAATCACTGATCAACTTTCTTCGGATTAATACAATGCAACATTCTCATTCAAAATAATAATAATAATAATAACTATAAGGTTTTTATAGAAAACTCCTTACAAGTTGTAGAGGTAATTAGGGAAAATATTCCTAATTTTCTAGATAGTTTTGAAGGAAAGATATTATCTAAATCAAGAGGTTACATTATAGGAAGATAAGGATACTCCCCAAATTTTCCTAATTCGAGATTACATGATTTGAAAGGAAAAACATACTTTATTCTAGCCAACTTAGCATACTTTCTTCTTACTAGATGAGCTTGATGATTACAGAACTGGTGATATTTTTATCATCCACGTAGGGGACTTTGGTTTTTGCTAAAGCTAAAAGAGACATTGAAACATAATTTTTCGCCAAGCATGCAAAACACCCTATTACTTTGATTCGTCTTAACCATGTTGAGTGGCACGGTGGCAATGCTTTTCTCATGGACAATGTGGCCAAGGTTATGCTTGTAAGGATTGCAAGAATTGTGAGAAGGAATACAAGTTTTAACTTCATAGGAACGGCTTCTTAGGGTGACAAAAGGAAATTGTGTAGGATATCTTAAGGTAATTATATGAATAGTAGTTTTGTGTGCCAATCTATTTATAGGGGAGTGGGAAGGCTAGCTAATGTCAATATCTTTTGAAAATGATCATAGTTTTTACGAAGATACGTGTTTGTATCATTATCTTACATATCTTTTTTGTAAATCCACCACTAAATTTGTAGAACCCACATGTGGTTCCACAAATTCAATTGTGAATTTACAAATCTTTTGTAAGGAAGTAGGAACGAGAATTAAAAAAATAAATAAATAAATAAAATAAAATAAAATCATTTCTCTTGTGGACCAATTAAAACTAAAGGGATACGTCCCATTTACTTTCGTAGCGAATTATGAAAAGCAAAATGTTAATGGGTGCTAAAAAAAATTTATTTGGACTTTTGAACAAATCAAAATGATTAAACCAAAATCCAATCGTGGAGAGCCAAAACAGAGTAGGAAAAAGTTGTATCCCCCTTCCTTATCTCTCACAAACGCAATTAGTCTTTGTTTTGGCTAATCTATATGATATTATAATTAATCTGCAAAATGCTTAGTAGATGATTAAAATTGTTATCCCTCATGTTCCTTTTTTTTTTCTTTTTTTCTTTTTTCCTATGCCTTTTCACTTTGCTCAAAGGACAATAAATCTTATTCAGAAAACCCTTCATTTGAACTTCAACGACTAAAGCTTAATATGTTTACAATATAAAAAACAAAGGGCTAAATACAATTAGGAAATACCAAAATTAGAAAACCATAATTTTTCTCTCTTAGTTGACCTTAGTTTAGCCTAATTTGCAGCCATTTTAAATTGATTTATTATTTACGTTTGATTTTGTTTTTGCATGCTATGTTATTTTACCATTGAAATTTAAGTTGGTAAGAAAACCACATGCAACAAAATTGGGACCTAAATATTGAGTCCTTAGTAAGATATGTTACCATTTAAAAAATTAAGATAATGAATTTATTTTTTGCTGAGCAACTGGAAGTTTAATTGGTTAGAGATGAACTAGACAAACTAATATTGACTTATTACCATTAGATCAGTTTTGGACTGGACCAATTTTTTTTTTTTTTGGGATAACTTTACTTTACCCCTTTGAACTAACAACCATTTTTTAGTTAGCCCCATAAACTAACATATGTGACACTTAGATACATAAAAATAAAATTTTGTTGCATTTAGCCCCATCCACTATTGTTGACTGTTATATTTGACGAAAAATCAAATTCGACAAAATTCTTCCAAAAACACCTTTATTTTGACCATTGAAAAACCGAAATTACCCTTTTAATTATTAATCAGTAGAAAAAGGCTAAGTCTTTTTTTAAAAAAATAAAAAATAAAATAAAATTACTCCTATTCTATTTTTGGGATAAATGCAAAATCAATCTCTGTGATTTGCCTATATTACAAATCACTTCTTAGGATATAAAAAATAATTTAGAGGTTCACATAGTAGGGCAAAATAAGAATTTAATCCCTACAGTCAAAATTCTTCGAAATACTTCAAATTCCATTAGTGTACCATGTCAGTACCAATAAAATGATGACATGTGTCACTCTTAATAAAAAAAAAATGAAAAAATTATAGTTTAGCCCCTCAAACTGCCACATATTTTGCAAGTAGCCTCACGAACTATCAACGCTTGGAATCTGGCTCTCCAAACTACCAAAACGTTTCAAAAAAGCCTATTTTGTCAAAATATGCCTATAATACCCTAACCACGTGTCATTTTTCAATTAAAATAATAAAAAAATAAGAAAAACTAAAAAAATTAAAAAACTAAAAAAAAACTAATTTTTTTTTTTATGTTTTTTTTTAAATGTGTGTTTGGGGGATGGCTGCCAGGGGGTGGCCCAAAAGCCACTCCAGGGGTCGCCGGCCACCCCCGGCCCTAGGGGATGGCCACGAGCCACCCTAGAGGTAGTAGTAATTTTTAATTGAAAAATGACAAGTGGCTGAGGTATTATAGGCATATTTCGACAAAATTGGCTTTTTTGAAACTTTTTGGTAGTTTGGGGAGTCAAATTCAAGTATTGGTAGTTCGTGCGGCTACTTGCAAAACGGCTGACAGTTTAGGAGGCTATTGTAATTTTCCCAAAAAAATATTAATATATATAAATATATAACCTAAAAATTAAAAACTTAAAAAATTAAGGGAAAAAAAAAAACTAGTCTTTTCTACTAATTAATAAATACAAGGGGTAATTTTGGTTTTTAATTTCTCAAAATAAGCGTATTTTCGAAAGATTTTTATCAAATTTGATTTTCCGTCCAACATAACGGTCAAGATTGATGATTGAGCCTAAGTTGCAACAAAGAGGCAGTTTGATTTACCAAAGTGTCACATCTGTCAGTTTATTCGTTTTCCCTATTTTTTTTTTTTTTTTTAAAAAAAAAAAAAAAAAAAAAAAAAAAAAAGCTCCAAGATTTTATTTTATATATATCTTGCATCCATATCGGTAGTTTTTGATAGTATTGAAGGTTCATGGCTAAGTGTTACATAATTTGGGAACAAGACAAGAAGAAAAGTGAAATTAATTTTGTGGTGTTTTCCGTTGATCCTTAAGATGATACTTTTCATCATGAATTGGCCAATTTTTCGAAAATTATATGGGTAATTTATTTTAAAAGATTCAAACATATATCAATATCTTACCTTTCAACAAATTATGTAAATGTAGTATTTTAAATGATAAATAGTTGGCTGAGTGCATGTTGAACATCAAGTATTTTATACATACACTCACATAGATATATGTGTTATATATAGTAATACACACTCTGACACATACACATATGTATAATTTTCTATTTTATGCTTAGAATAGCATTAACTCAAACTTTTGTTTCCATTTTTTAGTTTTGTGTAATGTGCTCGATCCTTTCTCCATTTTGTCTTTTTCTTCCTCTATTTTTTTATTTTTTATTACAACCTCTTGTGCCACGCACGACTCATTTCCCTTTCCCTTCCTCATCCTACTTGTGAGCATCTCTCTCTTTCAATTTCCTTATCCCACAACCCTCCCATCCAACAAACCCCCACCACGCATGTGGGTGCGCTCCTACTCTTTCCCTGCCCACAACCCATCCATTGTGAGACAAAAAATCCTCGAGGACCAAGGAGATTCCTGATGTGTTTCTCTTTTTCTAGGTCAAAAAGAGAGAAGCCATTCCCAATAAGTATTCTGAGATTCACCATCAATGGCTCTCATTAAGGACACTTTACTCGTGGTCTCATTATTATGTAAACACGTAATGAGATAAATTGAGTGGACCCATAAAGCAAATTTAGATCTTTAAATTCGTTAAGGGAACCTAAGACTTTAGACTCATGATCAAAACACCACAATCATCAAACCTCAATGATAATTCTGATCTTACAAATACATAATGCTAAAACTCCAAAAACAAACTGATTGAAATCATCATCACATCAAAAGCTATGTTTAACAGAACAAACAATAAAACTATTCCTAATACAATATTCTAATGACTAAGACATACTAAGAACACGCACACACATACTGACCTAGAGAAATGACTCACAAAACACGAGAGAACAAAAAATGATCTTCTCACCTTACAAGGCATTGAAACTCCCAACACAACCTTTGGAACTACTATATTTCGCCTTTTTTGCTCTTATTTTTGCTTCGCACTCTCAAAACGCTACAGAAGGCTTAGGAAAACAAAATGAAGGCTATGCTTACGTTAAAATATGGTATTTATAAGATTAGACCACTGTTCAGGAGCCCTAAAAATCACATGAAGTCTGATCGAGATTTATTCCCTAAACGATGGGACTGATCCCTAGGGTTTCTAAGACCCTGAGATCCATCATGGGGTCCCTCGGTTGTTTCAGGTCCAATCTACCATCTACTTAACTCAAAATTGATCATCACTACCTTTAATGTCCAAATTACTGATCTCTTCTCTGTGGTTTAGGCCGGGGCGTTACAAAATACCTTATCTAATCCAATCGTACTTTGTGGATTAGAATCTTAACATGAGTCAAAATCTACACACACACACACACACAAACAAAAACTAGAGGATTTTTTCAAAATTTGAAAATTTGGTATCTACTTTTCAAATTGTAAGAAAATGTAAAATCTCCAAATTTTATCTATACGATCTTTTCTTTTTTAAAAGTCAGTCCAGTGTTGTTAAAATGAGAACTTAGCATTTATAAATAAGTGAAATGCCTTTAGACTTTAAGCATAGTGCTCTATACCTTTGAATTAGAATATAAGAATTCTAAAGTTAACGATTATTAAAGAGGGGAGAGAAAGTCAAACATTTTAAAAATAAATAAATAAACAAATCACCTCTATCAAGAATTTGACACATCACAAGTGACTACATTAATAATAAGAATCATTAATCCCACATATCATACATACACAATAGATTGACCCCAAATATCATATGCCTTCATTTTCTTTTTAATTTTATTTAATACTTACATTATTCTTTAAAAACATAGCATCAAATGGATCCAAGATCATAATATTATCCTAGATCCCACTTCTCATCTATGCTTTTGTTTTCCTTGTTCTCCCTTCACATATTAGTTAGTATTTGAATTGTTGCAACTGATGCAAGGTAGGCTAAATAATGTGGTACCATCCTTTTTTAAATTCCTCTCTTTGTAGGATTGATTAAATGTCTCTTATGAAGTGGGTACTCAAATTATGACATACACCTAGTAATCCACGATCATAATCTGTGGAATCAAAAGTGATTCATTTTGTTCAGACATCACGAAATTATGGGAGTCCAAGTGTTTAACTTAACATAGAGAAAGAGAGCTATTCAATTATATGAAGGCTCCGAAGATTGACATAAGTTTCACTAACCATAGCACAAATCAATCACACATACACCCATAAATAGTTAGAGATGCCTTGATATATCCTTCAATGGTGATGGAAATATCAAATCGAAAAGTCGATTGGATACTTCGAGGGAGACAAATCCTCCTAAAATTCATACAAGATGAAATATGTTGAATAAATTGCACAATACTCTTATTCAATAACTCTATGGTTTTTATAGAAAACTCCTTACAATCTGTAGAGGTAATTAGGCAAAATATCCCTAATTTTCTACGTAGTTTTTTTAAGAAAAGATACTATCTAAATCAAGATATTACATTGTTAGGAAGATAAGAATACTCCCCAATTTTCTCCTTATTCGAGATTACATGATTTGAAAGGAGGGGAAAAAAAATAAAAAGCCAACTTACCATAATTTCTTCTTACCATATGAGCTGGTTGATAACAGAACTGGTGATATTTTCATCATCCATGTAGGGGACTTTTATTTTTGTTAAACATTAAAAAGAGACATTGAAGCATAATTTTTCCCCGAGCATGCAGAACATCCTATCACTTTGATTGGTGTTAACCATGTTGAGTGGCACGGTGGCAATGCTTTTCTGATGGACAATGCAGCCCAAGGTCATGCTTGTAAGGATTGCAAGAATTGTGAGAAGGAATACAAGTTTTAACTTCATAGATACGACTTCTTAGGATGACAAGAGGAAATTGTGTGGGATATCTTACGGTGATTATATGAATTACAATTCTGTGTCCCAATCCATTTATAAGGGAGTGGGAAGGCTAGCTAATTTCAACCTCTTTTGAAAATAATCAAAAAATTTACGAATATATGTGATTGGTGTCCTTATCTTACATAACTCTTTTGCAAATCCACCACTAAATTTTTGGAACCCCATATGATCCCACAGATTCAATGGTGGATTTGGACATCTTTTGCTAGGAAATGGGAACGAGAATAAATAAATAAAGTCATTTATCTTGCAAACCAATTAAAACTAAAGGGATACATTCCATTTACTTTCTTAGCGAATTATGAAAATCAAAATGCTAAATAGGTGGTACAGAATTTTTATTTGGACTTTTGAACAAATCAAAACGATTAAACCGAAATCGAATTGTGGAAAGCCAAAACAGAGTAGGAAAACGTTGTATCCCTCTTCCTTGTCCCTCACAAACGCAATTAGTCTTTGGTTTGGCTAATCTATATGATATTATAATTAATTAGCTAATTGCTTAGTAGATGATTAAAATTGGTATCCCCCATGTTCCTTTTTTTTTTTTTTTCCTATGCCTTTGCACTTAGCTCAAAGGACAATAAATCTTATTCAGAAAAGCCTTCATTTGAACTTCAACAACTAAAGCTTAATATGATAACAGTATAAAAAACAAAGGGCTAAATACAATTCGGAAAATCCATATTTAGAAAAATCATAATTTTTCTCTCTTAGTTGACCTTAGTTAAGCTTGATCTACAGCCATTTTAAATTGATTTATTATTTAATTTTGATTTTGATTTTGCCTGGTATGTAATTTTACTATTGAAATTTAGGTTGGTAAAAAACCATATGCAACGAAATTGGGACCTTAGTAAGATATGTTACCATTTAAAAAGTTAAAATAATGAATTTTATTTTTTGCCGAGCAAAATTACTTATTGGAAATTTAATTGGTTAGAAATGAACTAGACAAACTAATACGGACTCTATTACCATTAGATCAATTTTGGACTGGACAATTTTTTTTTTTGGATAAATTTACTTTAGCTCTTTGAAAATTGAAATTGACTTCAAAAATAAAGTGTGTGTGCACAAGTGTCAACAAAAATTAAGCACAGCGGAAAATAAAAGACACATAAATTTTTGTTGACGAAGTGAAAACTTAGTTAAGAGAAAAACCACTCCGAGGCAGCCAAACCCAGGAATTCCACTATTCAAAAGACATAGCTAGATACAAGACAGTAACACTCACATGTACCGATGCAGTGGTCATACCTTGATCTCTGACATGTAACCCAACACGAATGCTTCCCAACCAGGTTCACTTACCTGAAGGGGTCTTCAATGGAACTCCTTACCTTAGAGCCGACCTCTAAGATAGACTTCGGTTTACAGCACAGCACACTTGTAAAACGGCTTCAGAGGGATTGATGACTTCTCTGAGCTCTGATGGAATTCACACCGAATTCTTGCAGTTCTCAGTGCCCAAGGGCCTCTATTTATAGGCTGGGGGCTCAAATGAGCGTCAGGAAAAATATACCTGGGCACCGTCCGGACGGTGGACATGGGCCGTTCGGACGGACAACTGTGCGACAAGATTTTCCGAAAATTTCGCGGAGAAATCTTTCCTGTTTAAGGACATCGTCCGGACGGTCGCACGTCCACTGCAAGTAATTTCCTTATAAGGTTCTCGAGCGTCCGGACCATGGGGGATGAGCGTCCGAACGGCTATTCTTCAACAAGCAATTTCCATATCGGTAATGCGCGCGTCCGGACCATGATAGGCAGTCGTCCGGACGGTTGAAGTCAAATCAGTAATTTCCTTCTTTGATGCACACGCGTCCGGACGGTCATATTTGAATTGCGATTCTTGCCTTACGGAGACGCGCGTCCGAACAGGATACCACATCGTCCGGACGGTTGATTGATCTTCCCTTTCTTGAAACTTGGAAAGAAATTAGAAACTAATCGAGTACTGGGAGGCGTCCGGACAAGCTGGTAAAACGTCCAGACGGATGCAATCTGGCACAAAAACTTCTCGATACAATATGGGGTCCGGACGGAATGAACACTTCGTCCGGACGGATGATGCTGGTCTGTCTAGGGTCCGGACGGGATGACATGTCGTCCGGACGAATGGAACAGTGGACAAATGGGCGTCCGGACGGGATGGCTCAATCGTCCGGACGGCTGACAGGGAACTTGAATTCTTCTGACTTGCAAACTCTGAATAGTGGAATCCCTGTTTACAGCATCTTTACACTTAAGTGATTTTGTCCAAACACAGAATGAGGCCAAAATACTAACACACTTGAACTAACAACCTTTTTTTGTTTAGTCCCATGAACTGACAAACTACCATTTTGTTGCATTTAGCCCCATCTGTCAGTGTTGGACAAAAAATCTATTTTGATAAAAATCTTCCAAAAACACCCTTATTTTGAGCATTGAAAAACCAAAATTACTCTTTGTAATTATTAATTAGTAGAAAAAGACTAAGTTTTGTTTTATAAAAAAGATTGAAAAAATTAGTCTTATTAGATTTTTAGGATAAATGCAAAATCAGTCCTTGTGATTGGCTTACATTAAAAATCGCTCCCTCGATATAAAAAACTAATTCAAAGGTTCTCAAGGTAGGGTAAAATAACAATTTAATCCTTACAGTCAAATTCCTTTAAAACATTTAACAGATTCCGCTAGTGTATCACGTCAACACCAATAAAATGATGACATATATCTAGAGTTGGCAATTTTTGACACGACCCGCGAACCCGATACGAACACGACACGGGAAAATAGGGTTAGGGTTTACTGTAATCGGGTTCGGGTCATAATCGGGTCAACCCGATTACAATCGTGTCTGGCGGGT
Source organism: Alnus glutinosa (assembly GCF_958979055.1). Taxonomy (NCBI): domain Eukaryota; kingdom Viridiplantae; phylum Streptophyta; class Magnoliopsida; order Fagales; family Betulaceae; genus Alnus; species Alnus glutinosa. The sequence goes on along the minus strand of NC_084893.1, from coordinate 18,700,327 downwards.
CAACCCGCGGGTTGACCCGCCAAACACGATTGTGACCCGGTTATGTTTTTTTTAAAAAAAAAAACTAGTCTAAGACAGTAAGAGTAAGACTCTAAAACTCTAAGTGTCTAACGACTCTAACTCTAACACTCTAACCCGGCTAACCCGAAAGGAGAAACTGAGAACTAAGAAGTGAGAAAGCGCCGAAATGGTGGAACCCTAGCCTAGTAGCCCGCAGCCCGCCCGCCCGCCCGCCGCACTCCGCACTCCCGACCGCCAACCATCCGGCCTTTTCCCCCTCTTTGGCTCTTTCTACGCCAAACTTTTCAGTTCCTCCTCAAGGTATGGGTGTTGGTTTGGTTTCCTTTTGAGATTTAGGTTTGATTGGTTGGTTGAAGAAGCTCTAACTGAATGGTGTTTAAAGGAAAATATTGTGGGTTGTCTATTAATTTGATTTTTCTTCCCCTGTTTCGGTTGTCTATTAATATGAATATTCATGTAAGTCATTTCATATAATTTCTTAGAAAGTAGCAGATTTTAGTTTTGCACTTCTTCATACTTGCCCATGTATATTTTCTTTGTTTTTCTGTGGTTGCTCAGAAATGCAAGGAACAAAAAAAAAAAAAATCAAAAATCAAAAATCAAAAATCAAATCAAATGTTTTATGAAAATTAAAGCATAGAAATCAAATAATTTAGTTTCTTTTTTCTTTTCCTTATTTTTCTTGGCTAGTAAGTGGAGCCAAAAAGGAAGGTTTAGATTAGAATTTTTTTAGCTCCTAGAGCAAGGAAAATGAATAGATAGAGAAATTCCGATTCTGCTTGTGTAGCTATATCAATATATCATATAGTATTGAATCGTCAACATCATGAAGTTATATATATGTTTTTGGCTGCACAACTTTGTGGGATTGGGACATTGGGTGTTTGATGGAATTAGTTGCTAGTAGGACTACCTTCACTGATTAAAAATACTGTTTTCTTATGAAAATTGACAAATTTTTATAAAGAAAGGCTGCTATAATAGAGCTAATTGCTAATACTCTTTTGCAATTTGTGTAGCTTTTATAGACAAACGAAGTAGCATACACAGCTCATCTATTGTGTGACTTGTGTCCAATCATGAATCAAGATCAAGAGCAGCCTGAGCAGGAAAGATTATTAGCCTTTTAAGTTTCAAGTTGTCTTTTTGAGCTAGATTTTATGTACTATCTAATTTGGATTGAAGAACTAATTTACTAATAATGATATCTGCAGATGAGTAATGAAGTACTTGGTGATGATGATATTGTTAGAGACTTTGAAGATGATGTGATTGAATTGACTACGATAGAAGAAGAAAATGACTCTGTTTGTGCGGAGAAAGAGAAAAAAGGCCACAAGCGTAGGAAGACTTCAACTGTTTGGGATCATTTTGATGCCATTCATGGTAAAGGGGGTGAGAAGTTAAAGGCAAAATGCAAGTTGTGTGGTACTGTATACTTGGCTCCAAGTACTTATGGAACTGGAAATTTGAAGCGCCACATAGAAAATTGTCCGAGGAGAAGCACTCGTGATGTTGGGCAGATGCTTTTATCTAGAAGTCAGGGATCTCTGTCTGTAAGTAACTCTAAATTTTGTCCCAAAAAATTTAGAGAACTGTTGGTTGCTTTGGTCATTAAGCATGATTTTCCTTTTCGATTTGTTGAGTATGAGGGCTGGAGAGAGATGATAAAATACTTGCATCCTGATGCACCTCTTATCTCTAGGAATACCCTTAAGGCTGATTTGAAAAATTTGCATATGAGGGAGAAGCAAAAGGTTAAAGTTATGTTGAATGGTTGTCCTGGTAGGATTTGTTTAACATCTGATTTGTGGACTTCTTTGACTACTAATGGATATATGTGTCTCACAGCACATTTTATTGACAAGAATTGGGTTTTAACTAAAAGGGTGTTAAACTTTTCATTCATGCCCCCACCACATAATGGTATATCTTTGTGTGAAAAGACATATAATTTGCTAGAAGAGTGGGGGATTGAGACCAAGGTTTTTAGTATAACATTGGATAATGCTTCTTCTAATGATGTTTGTGTTGGTTTATTAAGAAATCAATTGAACATAAAGAAAGCCCTTGTTTGTGAAGGAGGGTTTTTTCACATTCGTTGTTGTGCACACATTCTTAATTTGATAGTTCAAGATGGTTTGAAAGAGATTGATAGTGCTCTTCAAAAGATCCGTGACAGTGTGAAGTATGTTAGAGGATCACAAATGAGAAAACAAAATTTCCTTTTGGCTGTGAATAAAATGTCATTGGATAGTAGAAAGGGGCTAAAACAAGATGTGCCAACCAGATGGAATTCTACATATCTTATGCTTGAGACTGCTATTCATTATCGGAGTGCTTTTAGTTATTTAGAGATGATTGATTCAAACTATAAGCATTGCTCTACTGCACCTAAGTGGGAACAAGCGACTCATATATGTTGTTTTTTGGCTCCTTTTTACCATGCTACATGTGAGTTTTCTGGTACCAAGTATCCCACAGCCAACCTCTACTTTCCTGTGATTTTTGACATTTATGTAACCTTAAAGGAAGAAGTTGAGAGCGAAGATGAATATAAGAGATTAATGTCAACACAAATGCTCTCTAAATTTGAGAAATATTGGTCAGAATTTAGTGTAGTATTGGCTATTGCAGTTGCGTTGGATCCTCGTTACAAGCTTGAACTTGTAAATTTTTGTTATACGAGGCTTTATGGAGTTAATAATTCTAGAGAGTATTGTCATGTTCGTGATAAAATGATCTATCTTTTTTTGGAGTACGGTGGTTCCTCATCTACATCTTCAAGTGCCATATCTCTTGATACAAGAAATGTTAATTCCCAAGTATCCCAACCACAAGTCAAGGCTGTCAAGCGGACTTCCGCAACGATGAAGGTAAAATTATATGTTTATGTTGTGATTTATGTGTTATTGTTAGTAACTTATAATATAATATATATACTTCTAACTACTTAGTAAATTATGTTCACGTTAATTTTTTTTAATTGTAGGTGTTTTTTAATTCTGGCGGGAATAATGCTCAAGCAAATAAGAGTCAATTAGAACTTTATTTCGATGAACCCAGACTGATAATTGCTGAGGAGAGATATTTTGACATTCTTTCCTATTGGAAAGGAAATGAATGTCGTTATCCTATAGTAGCTGCTATGGCTCGTGATATTTTGAGCATTCCTATTTCCACAGTTGCTTCAGAATCCACATTTAGTGTTGGTGGACATGTAATTGATCAATATAGGAGTTTGCTCAAACCTGATATTGTTGAGGCACTAATATGCACTCGGGATTGGTTATTTGAAGAGGAATGTAATATTTGTTATTTGTATATTTATTTTTTTCATTAACTTATATTATTTTTTTTTATTACAGTAATTCATCTTATCTTTTGATTTAGAATTGACACAAATGAATGTTGAAGAGCTTGAAGAAGATATTTTGACTTTAAATCTCAATTCCAATGATGTTCCAGTTCCAAGTTCATCAGGAACAAATTCTATTAATATTCCTTGACATTGGCTTATATGTGGATGCGTTCTTTTTATGGGGTTTGTTTTAATTATGGGTTTTGTTTTGCCCTTACGAACTGAAACTGAATTATGTAACTTATGTTTTGCCCTTAGTAGTTGTAAAATTTTTAGTTATGTTTAGTTAACTTAAGTTTAACTTGAGAGGAATAGCTCAGCATTTTTCTTTTTGTATTCCTCTTAAATTTTAACAGAATATAGATAATTAAATATTAAATATTTGATAAAGAAGCTTAAATATGGTTGATGGGGATATAGCCGATTATTAACCCAGAATTGGCCCCCCTAGTTGGTAGATTCACTACCTAATGTTAGTAAAAGAAAATGCAATTAAGTAGAGTATTTTAATTGGTCAATATTGGAAATTTGAGGCTTTAAAAGTGCTCATTGAAGACTTGAAGTCTTGAAGGTAAAAACTAAAATTGAAGGTTGAAACATGTGAAATTGATGTCGGGTCGTGTCGGGTAAACAGGTGACACATTTATTAGTCGTGTTTGTCGGGTCGTGTTCGGGTCGCGTGTCACAACCCGATTAATAATCGGGTCAGTCGGGTTGACACGAACCCAACCCGTGAACCCAAATTGCCAACCCTGATATATCACTCTTAATAATTAAAAAAAAAAATTGAATATATATATATATATATATAACCTAAAAATTCGAAAAGGGGTGGCTATTGGTTAGGCAGCCACACCCTTAGGGGAGGGTGAAGGGGGGGCTTGCGAGCCACCCTTAAAATATTAAAAAACTAGTAATTTTCTATTAATTAATAAATGCAAAGGGTAATTTTGGTTTTTCGATTCTCAAAATAAGCGTATTTTCAGAAGATTTTTGTCAAATTTAATTTTTCGTCCAACATAACGGTCAAGACATACGAATGAGGCTAAGTTACAACAAAGTGACAGTTTGATGTACCTAAGTGTCACACCTTTCAGTTTATGGGTTTAAATAAAAAAATGGATGTTAGTTCAGAGGGCAAAAGTATATTTATCCATTTTCTTTTTCTTTTTCTTTTTCTTTTTTTAAGAAAAAGCTTTAAGATTTTATTTTATATATATCTTGCGTCCATATAGGTAGTTCTATAGTATTGAAGGTTCATGGTTAAGTGTTACGTAATTTGGGAACAAGACAAAAATATATGTGAAATTAATTTTATGACATTGTCCGTCGATCCTTGATATGATACATTTCATCATGAATCAGCCGATTTTTCGAAAATTAATTCAGGTTATTTATTTAAAAGATACGAACATATATCAATTTGTTACCTTTCAACAAATTATGTGCATATAGTATTTTAAGTGATAAATAGTTGGCCGCATGCATGTTGAACACCAAGTATTTTATACATACTGTCACAAAGATATATGTGTTATATATAGTAATACACACACGGACACATACACATATATGTATAATTTTCTATTTTATGCTTAAAATAGCATTAACTCAAACTTTTGTTTCCATTTTTAAATTTTGTGTAATGTGCTTGATCCTTTCTCCATTTTGTCTTTTTCTTCCTTTTTTTTTTTTTTTTTGATTCTACACTCTCTTGTGCCACGCACAACTGATCTCCCTTTCCTTTCCTCATCTTACTTGTGCGCATCTCACTCTTTCAGTTTCTTTATCCCACATCCCTCCCATCCAACCAACCCCTACCACGTGTGTGGGTGTGCTCCTACTCTTTCCCTGCCCACAAGCCCCATCCATTGCCAAACCAAAAACCCTAGAGGACCCATGAGATTCGCTTACAACAATGGCTACCAGGCCACTATTGGAATGCCACCCTATCAAAAGCGAGGAGCTAAGGAAGGAGATCATGAGCGAGGCAAGTCTATCATTATACACTGTGCATCTTGGAAGCACCAAGATGTACAAAGATCTGAAGACGACCTATTGGTGAAACAACATGAAGAGGTAGATTGCCAAGTATGTGGAATAGTGCCCCACATGCCATCGAGTTAAGGCAGAATGCCAAAGGCCAGTAGGAATGCTTAAGCCCCTACTAATACCTAAGTGGAAATGGGATTTCTACCAAGGAAATCGACCAGAGAAGATTCCATTTGGGTAGTAGTGGATCGTTTAATGAAAAGTGAGCATTTCATTCTTGTGAAGGTAAAGGACCTTATGGATAAGTTGGCAAGGTTGTACGTGCAGAACGTATTGTGTAATGCCCCGAATTTGAGCCAGCAAATTCGTAAGCAGAAACCTCCGGTTTCCACGTGACATTACTACATCAAAGATAAACTCTCACAGCGGAATATATTTTTTTCTTCAAAAGACTTAGGAATTGATAGCATAACACATATAGAGCTGACTGAAATACCTCGATACGTTTATTAAAAGTTACTTAGGTTTATCTTTACATCCTATATGCACACTAGGTGCATCAAAATTAGTGCCACAGGCGGCACATAAGCATATAACATAAAACATGTCGAACATGACATTGTTATAAATATTTACATGCCATAAAACAAAACACATATAAGTGCAACTAGTAATTTCTAAGCTAGCACATGATAGTTCGTTGATGGTTTCAAAAACCATCAAAACTGGCATATGGGTCCATGCCTTCATTCTCCAGATCTGCATCAGTAACTATGCAAATATGACGTCATCATATTTACATAGACAAACAAGTGAGTCATCCATTTTCATATCTAAGTTACCATCAGATTAATAATAGTTCATAAATAATACAAATGCAAAGGTTGTATGAATGTGCATCGTAGTAACCATTTAGTTTAGTGTTTTATGATGATCTTACTTCAGACCTCTCGTTCTTAGGTATCAAAACCCGTTCATGTCCTTTGCCTCACACTTAAAGTCTTACCTGTTTGCATTGGAATCCTACCGGTCCCAGCATTAGTTATATATTAGGACTTCGGAGACCCCTGGGTCACTATGAACCCCCTGGATCCACTGACTAGCCTTCCTTCCACTTGCTACTACATCAGCTTGTTGATGGCTATCTCATCAGCCGTTATATTAATTGGACACAACATGCAATGCATGAACAACCACATGCAATAAACACACCACACAGTCCTAATGAAACATAAAATCATTCCTCAGTAAGTACATCCATACTTACTCTCCTTGGTGTAGTTTCTTAGCTCCTTTTTTGTAACAATTATACAAAGAAGATGATATATACATCAGTCCTTTTTCCAATATTAAAAATGTGTATATTTTTACATCACTTTACTCATCGTTTTTAGTTATCAATTAAAAGGTAATTACTTCAACATGAATCCCACAACGATTCATGAGAAAATATTACAACGTTTCATGTTTAAGCACCGAAACACAACATAATGCTCTTGATAACATATCACTTAAACATGAATCCTAACAGGATAATACTTTTATGTAAAGGGATAGGGAAATTAGCGGCATAGCTACTTTGTAGGAATACAATAAATGATAAAATAAATATACGAAGGAATAGGGAAATTAGCGGCATAGCTACTTTGTAGGAATACAATAAATTATAAAATAAATATGCAAAGGGATAGAGAAATTAGCGGCATAGCCACTTTGTAGGAATACAATAAATGATAAAATAAATATACGAAGGAATAGGGAAATTAGCGGCATAGCCACTTTGTAGGAATACAATAAATTATAAAATAAATACGGGGGATTAAACCACTCCGTAGTAACGCAATAAATGATAAAATAAATACAGGGGATTAAACCACTCCATAGTAAGGCAATAAATGATAAAATAAATACGGGGGTTATTAAACCAACTCCGCAGTAACGCAATAAATAAACAAGTAAATAAATACGGGGGTTGTTAAACCAACTCCGTAGTAATAAATACAAATGAAATCAAATAGTAAGGAAGAGGTGTCAAGATTTACTCACCAATTTGATTTGGAGAAAAAAATAACTTCAAGAATACCAAAGTGGTTGTGTGGTAGAAGGAGAGAAAAAGGGAGAGAAAACCAAAGCAAAAGCTTTCTTGAAAGTTGTCTAGGATTTGTGTGGAAAAACAAAAGGGCCTTGCATGCTTATTTATAGGAGGAAAGCAGGGGTATTTATGCCCAAAATGTAATAAAAGAATTAGCTTATTGGATAATGTCTTGCAAATTTGGATTTTAGAATTTTCGTCCAACTAGAGGGCAGCCTACTCTGAGAATTATTTCGATAGTCAATCCTACTCCGATTGACGTGAAATTTTAAGGGTAGATAGAGGACTTCATGACAAACATTTTATCTTTTTGGTTCGTCCCATTTCGAGTTCGTTTTGACTTAGTTTCAATCAAGTCAAAGTTTCTGTCTATAAAGCCAAAATATCTTTTATCCACTTTCTGCGTTCACACTTGCTTTATTGATTTTTTTCTTTCTTGTTGAGATGTCCTATCCTTTCATCATTACTCTTGTTTTTTATACATAAATGTTTCTAGAAGCATGGAGATATTTTTCGTGACAGCTTTTCGTTTAATATCGACAGTTGGGTTATTTAGGCTCGGGTCAAAAAGTCAACTGGTGGACTTTTTACTAACTTTTGCCACATGGTAGATCTTTCTTTTGTAAGTACAACGGTCTTTGATTTATCTAAATTTGAGTTCATTTGACCTGTTTTCGGTTCAATCAAAGTTTAAAGCTTAAATGTAACTTTTGAGTTTTCAAGGGTTTTTAGGATTTGATCTTTAAGTTTTCAAAACAACTTTAGATTTGCTTGTAAAAACATGTGGATATTGTTTCCTCAACAATATCAATGATTTCTTTAAGAGTTGAAATTACTGGGCGTTACATAGTGCGGCTGCATGGAGTACCATCGGCAATCATTTTGGGCAGAGATTCACATTTTACTTCAAGGTTCTGGCAAATTTTACACCAAGAAATGTGGACAAACTTGAAGTTCAATACTGGATTTCACCCCCAAACTGATGGCCAATCTGAACGAGACAATCAAATCTGGGAGGATATGTTGCATGCTTCCGTATTGGAATTTAAGGAAAGTTGGATCCAATACCTTCCATTGATTGAGTTCGCTTACAACAATAGCTACCAGGCCACAATTGGAATGCCACCCTATGCAGCACTTTACGGACGGAAATGTCAATCGCTCTTGTATTGAAGTAACATCGAAAAATGACAATTATTGGGCCCAGAGATCATTCAGGAAACTAAGAACAAGATAGTCGTCATCAGGCAGAGGATGGCAGCAACACAATGTCAACAGAAGAGCTACACTGACAACCGAAGGCGAGCATTAGAGTTTGAGGTAGGGGATCAAATGTTCCTAAAGATATCCCCAATGAAAGGAGTGATGCAATTTGGCAAGAAAGGAAAGTTAAGCACTTGATTCAGTGGACCATTTGGAGTCACCCAAAGAATTGGAAAGTTAGCTTACCGAGTTGCTTAACCGCAAGACTTGGCAAGAAAACATGAAGTCTTCCATGTGTCGATGTTAAGGAAATACATACCTTTGGGAATAAAAGAGGAGCTAACCTACAAAGAGAAACCTATACGAATCATGGATCGCATGGGGCAAGTTTTGCTCACTATAAGAGGATTCCCATTGTGAATGTACTATGGCGCAATTATGGGGTAGAAGAAGCATCTTGGGAAGCAGAGTTGGATATGAGGAATTGCTACCCGCATTTGTTCAAGGATTATGTGCGTATTCTTTAGATAATTGAAGATTTTGTTGGGATTGATGGGAATAACCAAGAGGAAAATTTTCCTGTCCAGGAAGCAAAGCACTATGATGAGGATGCCTACGAACCCTGACCATGTATGGAATTACTCTTTCTATCAGGTAATGGATTTGGGAGTTGAGATAGATGAAGATTGGTGCAGTGTAGGCAATACTGATTACGATGGTCTTGATGACCTACGAGGCAATTACCCACACCTGTTTGAAGATGAAGCAAATGGATGGGACGAGATTACTCAAGAGACTATTTAGCATGGGGACAATGAGGCTTTGGATACGAGGTAATATTATTAATTCTCCTAAAGTATGTTTTTTGCAAAATTTTGAGGACAAAATTCTTATAAGCATAGGAGAATTTAGTGGCCCAGATAATTATCATAATTAGGTATTAAATTAGGATTTGGAATCTTTGACTTTTTGAGTTGACCAACCAGGAACGTTCGCGGTTCCCACCAAGAAAGTTCACAGTTTTTCTCTCAGGAATGATCATGGTCCCCACCACAAACGATCGTTGAAGTCTTGTACTATGTGTCGGAAAGTACATCTCACACCTTCAGTATGTGTCAAACAGTACCACGAACGATCGCAATCGTATGCCAAACGATCGTCTAACCCTAGGTTTTCACGAATGTTCGCTATACATTTGGCAAACGTTCACGAAAAGCCAGATCAGTTGATTCTTATCCACTTCGACTTCTTCACATATAAATACCCCCCCAACCTCGCCCTCTTCATCTCATTTCCGCCCATTTTCGTGAGTAAATCCTTGAATGAGACTGAGAGAGTGTTTTGGAGGAGTTTTGAACAAAAGGAAGGAACTCTCATGGTCTTTCACCTTCAAGAGAGATAACCTCCTTAACCTAACTCGTTTCTTATGTTGTTCATGCACTGATTAGTTAGTTTCGTAGCCTAGTTTACTGTTTTGGTATATCTCTAGCTAGTTTTACATCATTGCTTAGTTTTTTTTTTTAAGGCTAGATTAGCATTTGATTAGTAGGTTTAACGTACTTAGTACTACATGGAGTTATTACAGAGGTTAGGACTTTGTTAAAGATCATGCTAAGACCTTAGAACTTACTTAGAACCAGTTTTATGGCCTTTAGGTTTGAATTTGGGATTCTACCCAAAAGACAAATGTTCGCCCTTCACTAGACGAACGAACGACATCTAAGACAAACGTTCGCCATTAGTTGGACGAACGATTGTCAAATGGTAAGATAGCTTAATTTGAGCTGTTTAGGATTTTAAGACCTGTTTAGCTCGAGTGTAAGGCTGATGTTAGGTTTTTTTTTCAAATTTCGAGGTTGTGGAGCCTCAAGGAGATTTGTTGGAGGAGTCGTGCAATACAAGTGAGTAAAACTCACATGGATACTTGTTATTATTATTTTCCGCATAATACAAATATTAGTATATCAAAACATGCATGTTTACAACTCACATGAAATGCCATTTTATTACTATGAACTCTATTTTGTGAAAATATGTGATTAATGGCAAGATAACGAAATGTTGAAATTATAAAAACATGCATGTAAAATACAGTGAAGACTAAATTACATCATATGACATGGTACATCGTCTCGTGTGGAAAAATGGCCATGGGCTTACAATTATATGGGTTGTTCTTTATGGTCAAAAGTTTATAATGTTTTATGATGGACTTTGGATCCAATGGTTATTTTATGACTAATGCACCATGCTTGAATGGGGATCACGGTTACGGCTTTGCTAGTAGCATGGGCCACCACTCAGCCGAACTCGATCGGGCTGCTAGCATATGACAGTATGCGTAAATATCTAGGGCACTAGTGTTATATTACAAGTCCCTCGGGATAACGCCAACCTTGATGGGAATGGGTTAATATCCTGGGTAGACCATATAGAATTGAACTATGACATTATACTTTTGTTATAAGCATATATACATTATAGCTATATTACATGTCATCATTTTGTACAATGAAATAATACTCGCTTGCATGTGATTTCAACTTAAACTGAGTTCATCATTGATAACCTGTTTACCATGCATATTATTACTCACTAAGTCGTGGACTTACACTTGTATCTTTTCCACCTATGAAACATGTATTATTTTATAGATAGTTTTTGTGATTATAGGTTCAGAGCAGCATTTGGTCGTGTTAGAGAGAGTGCTCAAGATCATCTTTAAGGAGTTAGATCCCATTTGGTTTGTGGGAATGTGGTATGGACCTAGTGAATCCCATCGTGATATGATAAATGTCATCTTTATGTTGTATCTTGTTAAGTGTAGGCTTTGACCTTTGTTGGTGACTCTTAAACCTTTGGTTCTAGATCTGTACCTACTATTTTGATGACTGGCCTTTTGACAGTATTTTGGAAGCTTCATATATTGTTATTGATGAGTACCAAATATTGTATATTTGGACCCCTTGATTTACATTAGTTAGACCTTTATACTTGCTATTTTCTGATGTTTTTGTTAGTTTCTGTGTTTTTATATTTTATAGGTCAATAAGAGAGGAATGACAAAATTTCATGTAGAAATGCTTGAAAATTCGTAAGTCCTGAAAAGTCAATCGATCGAACTTAAAAGTCGATCGATCAAAATTTTGCCCGAAGTCGATCGATCGAAATTTCCCAAAACTTACTTTTGCATAAGCGCGCCAGAACACCCAATCAGGAGCTTCTCCATGACAAAAAGCAGTTCTCCCTCTGATTTTCACAGCAGAACACGCTGGTTTCGTGACCTTGGTTGTCTCTAGCAAGAGAGGAACCCTAGAGGGGGTTAGAGGAGTCATTTTACATGGGTTTCTAGCCCTAATTTCCTTCTATAAAGCCATAGCCATGCCTCCTTGTTGAGAGAGTTCAGAGAGCAGTAGATAGGTTTAATTTCGTCCATTTCATAGTGTATTCCAGTAGCTTTTGTTCTTAGACACCTTTTCTTTGTAAGGCTTTTCTTTTATTTCCATGTTTGTTCTTCATTTTCTTGTGGTGTTCTTAGTCATGGAAGGCTAGTAACCTCAACTAAGGTTGAGGATGAAACCTTTCCATTGATGACACTCACACTCTTGTTATACTACTTGCACATTTAATGCTATATCATATTTGTTGTTCAAGTTCCATTCATTTAATGCTTTATCTTTTGCAATGAATATGGTTGGTGGTAGATATAGGACATTTAATGTGTTTCAACCGATGGATACATTGTTTTATCGGTTTAAATGATGATATCCATTGTGATTTGTTCATTAAATGGATACATTGGATGATTTGATTTCAAATGGGTACTCTTTGTAATTTATCTTTGAATTGGATTCATTTAATGATTCTAGAGTTTGTGGTTAAGAAATTGAATGACATCCACAGCTTAATGTTCTTTGGGTGTTCAAGTGGGAACCAAGAGTGTGAGTTGTTGGATTTGGTTTGGTAGATTCCTTAGCCTTAGTACTTTTTTTACATATTTCATTTTTTCATTTTTTACTTAGCATTTTTGGTGCAGGTTTAACCCTAAAACTCTTGGAACTAGGTTAGAATGAGGTTGATTAAGCAAGACACTGATTGTTGACCATTTCCCTGTGGATTCAACCTCACACTTGCACACACTATATTGCAAACGATTCGTACGCTTGCGAGTACTCATTAAAACTCACAACAAGTTTTTGGCACCATTGCCGGGGAAATCGGTTCAAAAATTGGTTTTTGTTTGATTGATTTTGTTTTTCTACTAGTTAGATAGATTTTTGTTTCATTTTTCTGTTGTTTAGCTTCTATTCTGTGTTCTAAGTTTCTCTTTTGTTTCTCCTGGATTTGTTTCTGCAGCTGCTGCAACTTACTGAGTGCCTCGAAAAGTCGATCGATCGAGTCGTATTTCGATCGATCGACATTCGATCAATCGAGAGAACATTCGCCTGACGAAAAGTCGATTAATCGAGAAGAAATTCGATCGAGCAAAAATTCGATCGATCGAATAGAACTTCGATTGAGCGAACATTCTGCAGACAGTAGCAGAACGAAATCAGGTAAGTATTTCTTTTCTCTAGTCTATTTTGCTCATATTTTGTTTCTGTTTTACATCATTTTGCTGTTTGTCTGATTTCTTTTAGTTTATTTTAGTTTAATTAAAAATTTTGTGTAGTTTTATTCTTCATATTACTGTCTATTAGTTTTTGATTCGTGCAAAAACAAAAAACAAAAGAATTTCTGTTTTGTTTCTGTTTCTGTTCCTGGTCCTGCAAAGTTTCAAAGATTCGATCGATCAACCAAGGATTCGATCGATCGACAAATCGATCGATCGACTAGAACATCCGATCGATCGACTTCAACACAGGAGGCAGCTCTTGGATAAGTTCAATAGCAGAAATTTTTGCCAAAACATTTTTTGGTCCAATCTTGTAAGTTTTAATTTTTGCCCTTGCTACCTTTGTGTCATTATATGCATTTGTGTTAGTCTTTATTTCTCTTAATTTGTTTGTGCTATTTTTATTTTAATCATCAAAAAAAATAAATTTTGCTAGTGTGGGTTTACTTAGCTATCTAAAGGGCAATGTCAAGGTGAATTCTGGCAAGGAAAGGTCCTGGGATTTAAGTGTGTCCGGTGACCCCTCTCACCTACCTGGGAACTAGCCTAGATTGTACTTTGGAGAACTTTTCTCCCCATTAGCAAATTCTTTTCTTTATTTTTGTTTGTCTTTTGGTTAAACATTTCGGTATGTTTGGTGTATGCTTGGTAGTAGATCATTGAACCTAGACTTGACATCTTTAGATCCCAAAATTGAAAGAACTCTTAGGAGAAGGCTTAGAAATTCTGTTGAGATGGGAGATAACATGCATGCGGATGAGAATGAGAGGAATCGGGGAGAAAACGTTGATCATACTAGGACACTTACGGATTTGTTTGCACCCGTTGCAACAAATTCTCCTTCATGTATAGTGTTACCCCCAACCAATGCCACTCACTTTGACCTTAAGCCCCATGTCATCCAACTCCTACCCGCATTCCATGGCTTGGACCTCGAAAATCCTTATAGCCATGTGAAGAAATTCAAAGACATCTGTGCCACCTTCAAATTTCAAAATTTTTCTGAAGAGTCTGTGCATCTTAGGCTTTTTCCTTTCTCACTCCATGATAGAGCCAAGGCATGGTTGGATTCAAACATGCCTGGTTCCATCACTTCCTGGGAGAACTTGCTAAACAAGTTCTACAACAAATTCTTCCCCATGTCCAAAGTCAATGAGTGTAGGAAGGAAATAAGCTCATTTACTCAAGAAGAAGATGAGATATTTTCTGAGAGTTGGGAGAGATTTCAAGATATGTTGATTAAGTGCCCTCCACATGGATACGAGAAGTGAAGACTCGTGCAATTTTTCTATCAAGGATTAACTCAATCCAATCGTAGCATGATTGAGTCGATGAACGGAGGCACATTTCTGAGTTTGACGGGAGAGGAGGCGTACAGGACCTTAGATCAATTATCCGACAATTCCCAACAGTGGGATTTTTCAAGCTGTCGAGATAAAGCTGGTAGCATTCAGAAGAAGGGAGGCATCTACGAGGTCAAGGAGATGTAGAATTAAAAATGAAGATAGATGCCCTTACCAAAAAGGTCGAAGCCCTAGTTGTTAGCAAATCCATAAATGCTGCCAATCCATTCCATGTTGACTGCTGTTCCATCTGTGCTAGTCCCATGCACTTAGCACAGACTTGCCCATCATTGTCGGCTTTTGTCGAGTCACCAATGGAGCAAGTGAACGCTTTCAACGATTATCGGAAACAATCCAGTGGACCTTTCTCCGAATCATACAATCTAGGGTGGCGGAACCACCCTAACTTTTCTTGGAAGCAGAATCAGCCGATGACCCAAGGGGGAGCTCCACACCAAAGCCATACTTAATACCCCCCGGGATTTCATCAGCCGGTTCACCATCAAAGCCGTCCCTCCCAGCCAGCACCAACATACCAAGCCCCTGCTCAATCCTCTGCCTCTTCTTCACAGTCTTCTTTGGAAGACACTCTTAAGGCCTTCATCCAGCTCACAGGGCAATCCATCAATGATGTGAAGAATGCTACCATGGTGAACACTCAAGCTATTGCCAAGATGGAGACCCAGATCGGGCAAATTGCTAGTCACCTGGGGGAGAGAGAGAAGGGAAAGCTCCCTAGTCAGCCTGTGCCAAATCCAAAGTTGCAGTTCCATAAGGGAAGTTCATCAAATGCAGTACATGGGTTGGAGCATGTGCAAGCCGTTGTCACACTTAGGTCAAGGAAAAAAGTAGACAACCAAGTGGTTCACCCTGAGGAGAACCCTGCTACACAAGAAGGACAAGGAAGCAGGAGCGTAGAGAAGAGAGATGTCGAGCCATCTACATTAGCTCCGACCATAGAGACTCCTCCTAGGTCGTTTATACCTAAGGCGCCTTACCCTGATAGACTTCTCGCTCCCAAGAAAGGAGGAAAGTTCGAGGACATTCTGGAGGCGTTCAAACAAGTGTAGATCAACATCCCGTTCTTGGATGCCATCCAGCAAGTGCCGTCTTACGCTAAGTTCTTGAAGGACTTGATCACCGTCAAGCGGAAAACCAATGTCCCAAAAAAAGTTTGTTTGACCGAGCAAGTCAGCTCAATCCTCCAATGTAGGCTGCCTATCAAGTACAAGGACCCTGGATGTCCTACTATCTCTTGCACGATAGGAGTCAGCCACATTGAGAAGGCTCTGCTTGACCTTGGAGCCAGTGTCAATCTCCTCCCCTATTCAGTTTACTTGCAATTAGGGTTAGGAGAATTGAAGCCCACCTCCATGACACTGCAGTTGGCTGACCGGTTAGTTAAGATACCATGGGGAATAGTGGAGGATGTTTTGATTAAGGTGGACAAGTTTTATTTCCCCGTGGATTTTATAGTGCTAGATACTGAGCCGGTACAGAACGTTTGAGTTCAAATACCGGTGATCCTCGGGCGACCATTCTTAGCTACGGCTAACGCCCTGATCAACTGTAGGACGGGGGTAATGAAGATCTCCTTCGGCAATATGACAGTGGAGCTGAACATCTTTGACATCAGCAAGAGGCCGAGGGAATGCGATGAGATCAGAAGTGCCTACTTGATTGAGGAGATCATAAAGGAAGAATCAAGCACCAAAGACCCCCTGGAGGCATACTTTGCTCAGTTCGGAGAGGATCTGGACTTGGATGAGTTACTTGAGCAAGCAAATGCCATTTTAGAGTTTGCTCCTCTGGAGAGCAAGGAAGAAGAGGAGGCAACAATACTTGAGCCTCTTAAGAAGGAACTTAAGCCCCTGCTAGACAATCTTAAGTATAAGTTCCTACGTCCAGCCGAGACTTTGCCTGTAATCATAGCTTCAGATCTACATTCTGCTTAGGAGTAGAAATTGTTAGACGTTTTGAGAGAGCATAAGGAAGCTATAGGCTGGACCATAGAAGATATTAAGGGAATCAGCCCCTCGGTGGTTATGCACAAGATACATCTGGAGGAAGACACCAAACCATCGAGGGAGCCACAGAGAAGGCTCAACCCGACCATGCAGGAAGTCGTCAGAGGAGAAGTAATCAAGTTATTGGATGCAGGAATCATCTACCCAATCTTTGACAGCAAATGGGTGAGCCCTATTCATGTCTTGCCCAAGCGAGCTGGAGTAACGGTCGTGCAGAACAAGGAAGGCGAGTTGGTACCAACTCGAGTACAGTCTGGATGGAGAGTCTACATCGACTACCGCAAGCTGAACACCGCCACCTGGAAAGATCACTTTCCTCTTCCCTTCATTGATCAAATGGTGGAACGGTTGGCCGGGCACGAGTATTACTGCTTTTTGGATGGTTATTCTGGATATAACCAGGTCCCTGTGGACCCTGAAGACCAAGAGAAGACGACCTTCACTTGTCCGTTTGGGACGTTCGCCTAACGACACATGCCCTTTGGGTTATGCAATGCACCCGCTACTTTTCAGCGGTGCATGATCAGCATCTTTTTCTGACATGGTGGAGCGTTTCCTGTAGGTATTTATGGATGACTTCTTGGTTTTCGAGTCATCTTTTGAGGAGTGTTTGCACCACCTCACGTTAGTCTTGGTGAGGTGTAAAGAGAAGAACCTGGTACTCAATTGGGAGAAGTGCCATTTTATGGTACAGCAAGGAATTGTGCTCGGGCACGTCATCTCTCGTCGGGGGATCGAGGTAGACAAGGCGAAGGTAGATTTGATATCCAACCTTCCCCCCCCCACGAACGGTGAAAGAGGTTCGCTCTTTCGTGGGCTATGCCGGATTTTACCGGCGATTCATCCAAGACTTCAGCAAGATCGCCCAGCCCTTGTGCAAACTTTTGGTGAAGGAGGCCCCTTTCATTTTCGATGAAGACTGGAAGAAGGCATTTGGGGCATTGAAGGCAATTATGACGTCCACACCCATCATTCGGCCCCCTAGCTGGGGTACACCTTTCGAGATCATGTGTGACGCGTCCGATTACGCCGTTGGAACTATTCTGGGGCAGCGCATTGACAAACTCCCCCACGTCATTTATTATGCAAGTCGGACTCTAAACGACGCCCAGCTGAACTATTCAACCACTGAGAAGGAGCTGCTGGCAGTCATTTTTGCTTTGGATAAGTTTCAATCCTACTTGTTGGGATCGAAAGTCATCATCTACTCGGATTACGCAGCATTGAAGTATCTTTTCTCCAAAAAGGATGCTAAATCTCGCCTCATCCGGTGGATTTTGCTGTTACAAGAGTTCGACATTGAGATTCGGGACAAGAAGGGTTCCGAAAATGTGGTTGCCGATCATCTCTCGAGGATTACCGTGGATTTCACGGAAGAGGCCACCCCCATCTCTGAGACCTTCCCTGATGAGCAATTGATGCATATTGCTCATACTCACTCACCGTGGTTTGTTGACATAGTAAACTATCTTGTCACCGGTCAAATGCCTTTGCATTGGGGGCGGCAAGATAAGTCCAAATTCATGGCCATGGTGAAGAATTTTTTCTGGGACGATCCTTATTTGTTCAAGTATTGTCCCAATCAGATCATTAGGAGATGTGTCCCCGAGCCCGACCAATCTAGTGTCATCTCCTTTTGTCACGATCAAGCTTGTGGAGGCCACTTCAGCGCGAAGAAGACCGCTGCAAAGATTTTGCAGTGCGGATTTTATTGGCCGACCATCTTTCAAGATGCTCACACTTATTGTGTCTCATGCGAGCGCTGTCAAAAGTTAGGGAGTATTTCATGTCGAAATATGATGCCCCTCAACCCGATTCTTATTGTTGAGATCTTTGATGTATGGAGCATTGATTTCATGGGACCTTTCCCAACCTCCTTCGGCTATCTATACATACTTGTTACGGTGGACTACGTGTCCAAATGGGTAGAGGCTGCTGCCTGCAAGACCAACGACCACAAAGTTGTGGTCCAGTTTTTAAAGGACACTATATTTGCTCATTTTGGTACTCCTCGAGCAATTATTAATGACGGTGGAAAGCATTTCTGCAGCCAGGTCTTCGAGCAGCTGATGAAGAAGTATTGCATCACGCACAAGGTTGCCACTTCCTATCACCCTCAGAAGAGTGGACAACTGGAGGTTTCAAACAGAGAGATCAAGAGAATCTTGGAGAAGACGATGAACCCATCAAGGAAAGATTGGTCTCTTCGTTTGAACGATACATTATGGGCATACCGGACAGCCTTCAAGACCCCGATTGGCATGTCACCCTACCGTATTGTATACGGAAAAGCATGTCATCTGCCAGTGGAGTTGGAGCACAGAGCCTACTGGGCCATTAAGCAGCTGAATTTCGATCTCACAAAGGCTGGCTCACAGAGGAAGCTTCAACTCAATGAATTGGAAGAGCTAAGGAACGATGCTTATGATTGTGCTAGGATGTACAAAGCACGGATGAAGAAGGTTCACGACCAGAACATATTGAGACGATCTTTTGAACCCGGTCAGAAAGTCCTTCTTTACAATTCACGTCTGCATCTGTTTCCAGGGAAGCTCCGATCTCAATGGACATGCCCTTTCATTGTACGTTCAGTGTTTTCTTATGGGGCCATTGAGATTGAGGATCCAAAGAATGGCAGCACATTCAAGGTGAACAGGCAACGGCTGAAGCCATTTTTGGAGTTACAGAGCTCGGAGGTTGAGACGACCCTTTTAGAGGATCCGAGCTACTTGGAATGATTGTCGTCAGGATGGAAAGTCTGGCTAAAGACTGAAAACTTAGCGCTTGTGGGAGGCAACCCTCATCATTTTTCCTTATCATTTGATTTTATTTCTTGTGTTTTAGTTGTGATTTTCAGGACAGTGTCTTCCATTCAAGTTTGGGGGAGCGCTTCTCTTGCAGTGTGCCCAACTTGCATCACCATTTCAGTATTGTATCTCTAGTCACATTGGGGACAATGTGTCATTCTAGTTTGGGGGTGGGTAGACATTTCTGTCTGTTATCATTTAATATTTGCTTTCATTTAAAAAAAAAAAAAATTTATTGTTAGTTGAGCATGGTTACATTTTACTATGGTTTGCATATCATTGGTTTGTCTAACATGTTGAATTTTGCATGTCATTAAAATCTGAAATCTTTTGACTCATCTGTTGGATTATAGAGACTTGACATGTTTAAATCATTTATCACAAGCACGGTAGCATAGGATCTGTGGGGCATGAAATTTGAGTTGAAAATGTGTGTCTTGAGACTTGTTGATGAAACTTTGGCTTATTATCAAAAAAAAAAAAAAAAAAGCCTTAGAATAATATCACCAATTTGAGTTCTCATTGAGTAACCGGGCCTCTTGCCTCACTAAGCATTGGGTGTTCGCGTAAAAAGATGATAATTTCATGATTGGTTGTTTGTTTGGCTAGTTTGACTTCGTAGCCTTTTTTACTTGAGTAAGTAAGCCCCTATGGATGTTTTACATCTAGTGCCCTAAAACCACCTGCTTTGGGAGTCACTGGCCCAACACTTGTTACATAGGTCAATTAGAAAGCTTAAGGGAGTCAAGCATTGCACAGCCGACACAAAAATAATGAATAAAAGAAATTGCACATTTAAGCCTAGGTTATATTCATCTGATGGAACTCCTGTGAATTTTTGGATACACATGCTTTGAGAAAAATTGAAACCTCATGATTCTATGTTATTAACACCTTACACTTTTGAACATGTGTTGTCTAAATTTTCCAACGATGAGTCGATCGATTTTTGATAACATGATGATGTGATATTCATTTTGTTAAACATGCTCATGATTTGTAAACCAGGTGTTTTAATGCGGATTTTTGCTCAATTGATAATACATCATTTCAATGTTTGTGGGTATCATTTTTGGCAAACCCTCACGAGACTTCACTCGTCCACTAGGGAGTCCTAGGGGTTTAAAAGGCTTGTTGCATATGCTAAATGCAATCGGTTCTCCCATGAAAGAGGATTTATGTTTCATGCTTTGATTTTGTTTTTCATTTTGTTTTGCTAAGGGACTAGCAAAATGTAAGTTTGGGGGTATTTGATGAGTACCAAATATTGTATATTTGGACCCCTTAATTTACATTAGTTAGACCTTTAGCCTTGCTATTTTCTGATGTTTTTGTGTTTTATAGGTCAATAAGAGAGGAATGACAAAATTTCATGTGGAAATGCTTGGAAATTCGGAAGTCCTGAAAAGTCGATCGATTGAACTTAAAATTCGATCAATCAAAATTTTTCCCCAAGTCGATCGATCGAAATTTCCCAGAACTTACTTTTGCAGAAGCGCGCTAGAACACCTAATCAGGAGCTTTTCCATGACAAAAAGCAGTTCTCCCTCTGATTTTCGCAGCAGAACACGCTGGTTTCATGACCTTGGTTGTCTCTAGCAAGAGAGGAACCCTAGAGGGGGTTAGAGGAGTCATTTTACATGGGTATCTAGCCCTAATTTCCTTCTATAAAGCCATAGCTATGCCTCCTTGTTGAGAGAGTTCAGAGAGCAGTAGATAGGTTTAATTTCGTCCATTTCATAGTGTATTCCAGTAGCTTTTGTTCTTAGACACCTTTTCTTTGTAAGGCTTTTCTTTTATTTCCATGTTTGTTCTTCATTTTCTTGTGGTGTTCTTAGTCATGGAAGGCTAGTAACCTCAACTAAGGTTGAGGATGAAACCTTTCCATTGATGACACTCACACTCTTGTTATATTTCTTGCACATTTAATGCTATATCATATTTGTTGTTCAAGTTCCATTCATTTAATGCTTTATCTTTTGCAATGAATGTGGTTGGTGGTAGATATAGGACATTTAATGTGTTTCAACTGATGGATACATTGTTTTATCGGTTTGAATGATGATATCCATTGTGATTTGTTCATTGAATGGATACATTGGATGATTTGATTTCAAATGGGTACTCTTTGTGATTTATCTTTGAGTTGGATTCATTTAATGGTTCTAGAGTTTGTGGTTAAGAAATTGAATGACATCCAAAGCTTAATGTTCTTTGGGTGTTCAAGTGGGAACCAAGAGTATGAGTTGTTGGATTTGGTTTGGTAGATTCCTTAGCCTTAGTACTTTTTTTACATATTTCATTTCTTCCTTTTTACTTAGCATTTTTGGTGCATGTTTAACCCTAAAACTCTTGGAACTAGGTTAGAATGAGGTTGATTAAGCAAGACACTGATTGTTGACCATTTCCCTGTGGATTCTACCTCTCACTTGGACACATTATATTGCAAACGATTAGTGCGCTTGCGAGTACTCATTAAAACTCACAACAGTTATCTCTGTTATGATGATGTTTAAGTTTACTCTAGTTATTATTGTGATTGTGGATTTTAGAATGCTATCTTTATTCCTTTAAGTGAAAGTCTTCCATTGTAGACTCTGTTCAGAGAGGATGAGATCCATGTGGTCTTGTTTTTCTTGGAATAAGACTAGGAGACGACCATGAAGTTGACTACCAATTAGTTAATTTCACTGGGGCGTTACAATTGGCATCAGAGCATTAGGCTCTGAAAGACTATCAGACTTATAACGATAGCTCTTGGAAGGTAATCATGCTAGAGCTTAAGATAATTACCCCTTAGAATTTTGCCTTGAGTGTTACTTGGTTCGAGTCAGTTTTGACTCTGCAGCTTATTGTAGACAATGCCGCCCTGAAGGAATCCAGAAACCGGGCCTAACACCCTAGAATTGGGGGACAATGGGGAGGACACCCACCCTGAGCCTGTGGATATACCAGTTCATACGGTTGTCAACCCAGAGTCGACGCAACTCATGAAAACAATTACCCAGCTCGTTAGAGTAATGGCGCAGGACCGAGAGGCTATGTATCTTGCCGAAAGATGGGGTTGTACCCTAAAGGACTTCTGTAGTCACAACTCCGATAACTTCGACGGGAGTGCGAATAACTTCAGCACAGAGAATTGGCTGACTCATCAACTGACTAGCGAGGCGGAGAGATGGTGGCAATCAAAGAAGGACCTACTTATATTGGACTTGGGGTCGGAACATGCCATCACTTGGGAAATCTTTAGGGATGAGTTCTACAAGCAATTTTTTCTTCAAGTGGTGCAGGAGGCAAAGGCCAGGGAGTTTATGGACTTAGTTCAAGGGAGCATGATGGTGATGGAGTATGCTTTAGGTTGACTCCTTGAAAGGACTGACCTTTGTTCCAAGAGTCTCCTCTAGAGGGGCCAGACCTAAAAAGAAAGCTGTTGTAGGAAGTCAGTCCTTTTAATGGAGCTTTCAAGGACGCACTCAAGCTGTTTCACAGAATCAACCCCAGCCCCAGCAGCCCTAAAGGATTCAGGCACCCAAGCTGTGCCAAAAGTGTAACAAAGTTCACTGGGGACTTTATAGAGTAGAGACGGGCACCTGTTATCAGTGTAGCCAATTTGGTCATTTTAGTAAGGATTGTACGGTGAAGGCAAGAGCCCCACCGCAAGGAAACACACCAACACCGTTGGCTGCAGTGCAAGTCTATTCGCTTATCCCTGGAGAGCCGGAAGGAGATACGTAGGTGGTGACAGGTACTATCCCCATCTTTGGATTTAAGGCCTCAGTTTTATTTGATTCAAAAGCTACGCACTCCTTTGTATCTAGCTTGTTTAGAAAACTGTCTATACTCTCCATTAGAACCCTAAGTTGGCTTAACTGTAGCAACTCCAGTAGGGAAAACGGTAACATGTAGTAGAATAGCACGTGGATGTCCTATAACCATCAATGGTAGGATTCTTCCAGCTAACCTAGTAGTATTACCTTTGTACAGGTATGATGTAATCCTAGGGATGGATTGGTTAGCTAAGCATTTTGCCAATATTGACTGTGCACGCAAACTCATAACACTTAAACCCTGGTTAGAGGCAGAGATTACATTCGTAAGATCACGAGTTAAGTATCTACCTTCAATGGTGTCTGCCATTCACACGAGGAGGCATATAGTTGATGGAGGCCAAACATACTTAGCATTCATCACCGAAGTTGCATAGAAGAAGGAGAAGGACTTATAAGAAATTCATGTAGTACGTGGTTTTCCAGTAGACTAATTCATAGTAGTCTTTATCCACGACATTCTGATATATTCCAAGAATATGGAGCATCACGAGTTGCAGTTGCGAAAGACGTTGGAGAGACTTTGACGGGAGCAACTCTACCCCAAGCGTGAGAAATGTGAGTTTTGGTTGGATAGTGTGTCCTTCCTTGGGCACTTGATCTCTGGTAAAGGAGTATCAGTAGATCCCAAAAAGGTGAAGGCAATAGTAGAATGGGGAAGGCCAACCAATGTCCACGAAATCTGGAGTTTTCTAGGACTGGCTGGCTACTATCTTCACTTTATTGAAGGGTTTTCCAAACTATCAGGGCATCTGATTGCCCTTATAAGGAAGAATGCTCCATACTTATGGACGGACGCTTGCAATGAGAGTTTTCAGGAGTTGAAAAGGTGATTGGTGTCAGCACCTATTCTAACGCTACCTATAGAATCTGGGAATTTTGTAGTGTATAATGACGCCTCAAAGAAAGGACTAGGAAGTGTACTCATGCAGAACGATAAGGTGAACGCTTATGCTTCACACCAATTTAATGACTACAAGCAAAACTACCTAACCCATGATTTGGAGCTAGCCGCTGTTGTTTTTGCTCTGAAGATTTGGAGGCACTATTTGTACGGCAAAAAGTGTAAGATTTATACAGACCACAAGAGCTTGAAATATTTTGTTACCCAAAATGAATTAAATATGAGGCAAAGAAGGTGGTTGGAGTTGATCGAGGATTGCAATTGCGAGATCAATTATCATTCGAGTAAAGCTAATGAGGTAGCTGACGCATTAAGTAGAAAGTCGTCAATCGAACTCGCAACTCTGAGTATTTCTCAACCACAGTTGATAATGAAGCTCGAGAGACTGAAACTGGAAATTGTGACTGGAGGTTCGCCAGTACTTCTGTCAAGTATGGTGATTCAACTGGAACTACTCGAAAGGATCAAGGATGCCCAGGACGTTGATCCCGATTGTCAACAGATCAGGAAGCAGCTCGAGGCGGGGAAAGCAAAGGAGTTTCGTTTGAACGATGAAGGGACGCTTACCCATTTCAATCAAATTTGCGTGCCAAAAAGCAAGGAGCTAAGGAAAGAGATCATGAGTGAGGCTCATTAATCGTTATACACTATGTATTCTGGAAGCACCAAGAAGTACAAAGATTTGAAGACGACCTATTGGTGGAACAACATTGAGAGAGAGATTGCCAAGTACGTGGAACAATGCCCCACATGCAAGCAAGTTAAGGCAGAACACCAAAGGCCAGTAGGAATGCTCAAGCCCCTACTAATACCTAAGTGGAAATGGGATGAAATTGCGATGGATTTCATCCTAGGTCTACCAAGGACACCGACTAGAGAAGATTCCATTTGGGTAGGGGTGGATCATTTGACGAAAAGCCAACATTTCATTCCTATGAAAGTAAAGGACCCTACGGATAAGTTGGCAAGGCTATATGTGCAGAACGTAGTGCGACTGCACTGAGTACCATCAGCAATCAAGGTTTTGGAAAAGTTTACACAAGGAAATAGGGACAGACTTGAAGTTCAATACTGGATTTCACCCTAAGACTGATGGTCAATTAGAATGAACCAATCAAATCTTGGAGGATATGTTGCGTGCTTGCGTATTGGATTTCAAGGGAAGTCAAATCCAATACCTACCATTGATTAAGTTTGCTTACAACAATAGCTACCAGGCCACTATTGGAATGGCACCATATGAAGCACTCTACAGACGGAAATGTCAATCTCCCTTGTAATGGAGTAACATCAGAGTACAACAATTATTGGGGCCAGAGATCATTCAAGATAAAAATCGAAATTGACTTCTAAAAGTAAAGTGTGTGCACAAGTGTCAACAAAAATTAAGCACAGCGGAAAATAAAAGACACACAGATTTTTGTTGACGAAGTGGAAACTCAATCAAGAGAAAAACCACTCCGGGGTAGCCAAACCCAGGAATTCCACTATTCAGAAGACAAAGCTAGATACAAGATAGTAACACTCACATTAACGCGATGCAGTGGTCGTACCTTGCTCTCTAACGTGTAACCCAACACGAATGCTTCCCAACCAGGTCTCCTACCTGAAGGGGTCTTCAATGGAATCCTTTACCTTAGAGCCAACCTCAAAGATAGACTTCAGATGTAGCACAGCACACTTGTAACGACTTCATAGGGATCTTGAACTTCTCTGAGCTCTTGTGGAATTCAATACCGAATTCTTGCAGTTCTCAATGCCCAGGGGCCTCTATTTATAGGCTGAGGTGCAGAATGGGCGACTACTGTAGTATGTACGGACGCCATCCAGACGGTGAACCTGAGCCATCCGGACGGACAACTGTGCGACAGGATTTTCCGAAAATTTTGCTGAAAATCTTTCCTGTTTAAGAGCCGCGTCCGGACGGTGAGACACTGACTTCCGGACGGTCACACGCCTGCTGCAAGTAATTTCCATATAAGGCTTAGCGCATTGGGACCAAGGTGGATGAACGTTCGGACGGCAATTCTTCAACACGCAATTTCCATATATGTTATGCGTGCGTCCGGACCATGAGATGCAGATGTCCGGACGGTTGAAGTCGAATCGGCAATTTCCTTAACTGATGAGCGCGCGTTCGGACCAATGCTGACTGACATCCGGACGGTGATATTTGAATTGCGATTCTTGCCTTATGTATAAGTGCGTCCGGACGGGAAACCACGTTGTTTGGATAGTGTATCAATCTTCCCATATCTGTACTTGGAAAGAATCTGAAGCTGATCGATCACTGGTGGACGTCCGGACGGGCTGCTGAGATGTCCGGACGGATGCAAGCTGGAATAGAAGCTTCTCGATACAGTGGAGGGTCTGGATGGAAAGATACGTCGTCTGGACAGATGATGCTGGTCTGTCTGGCGTCCGGACGGACAGGATGAACACGTCGTCCGGACGGATGGAACAGTAGACAGATAGGCGTCCGAACGGGATGACACTTCGTCCGGACGGATGATGCTGGTCTGTCTGGCGTCCGGACGGGATGAACACGTCGTCCGGACGGATGGAACAGTAGACAGATGGGCGTCCGGACAGGATGACACTTCGTCCGGATGGCTGACAGGGAATCTTCTATCTTCTATCTTTTTCGCAGTGCAAAGTCTTCTAAAAATGCTCTGACAAGTGGAATCCCTGTTTACAGCATCTTTACACATAAGTCATTTTGTCCAAACACAGAATGAGGCCAAAATACTAACAAACTCCCCCTTTGGCCATTCTGGGACAAAAATCACTTGACCGGTTTTGAAATACATTCCCGGTCCAAAAATAAGAATTACTCCCCATTTTTGTCACAAAGGGACAAAGGGTAAAACAGAGTAATAAAAACCAATTGCAATAAAAATTACTTCCCCTAACGGTCTCAGAAGGACCCAGGAAACAAAGTAATATTAGTTTAAGTGTTTAACAAAATAACAAAAAATAACAAAAAAGTCTCAAAATAACACAAACAAAAAGAGACAGTAAAATAGAGGGAAACTCAAACATCCTCTAGCATGTGTACAGTCCGAGCTGCATCATCCTCATCATCACTGCTACCAGGATGATGGACTCGAAGGCACTCCTGGAGGTCCAAATGGGTCTGCTCCACCCGCTTGTTGATAGACCGCACCTCTAGCTGCAAGGAGGTGATGGACTGCTGCATGGTGGTCATTCTGCCCTGAATGGCAGCTAAGGCCTCCATGATCTGAGAATAATTTGCCTCTAGCTCAGATGGCGGGACGGTATGAGAGGATGAAGCCACGTCTGGAAAAGCAACATGCATAGCAGCAGGCATGTCATCATCAGAATCATCTCGTCGCAGCTGCGCATTCAACTTCATTAATGTCTGTTTGCTGAGGGGCTGCTGGATCTTCATCCTAGGCTCTCCATTAACATTGATACCCGACTGAAGGATGATTTGAGTGATTAGGCAGCCAAAGGGGAGACCGGTATTGCTATCATCACGAGCCTCAAGCATGACTCCCAGAATATGCTTGCAAAGACAGAAAGGCAAGCGAAGATGAACAGCATAAACAAATTGGGCCCTCTTCAGTATCAGATCACAGGGCCTAGCAACTGGCCAGAGATTGTACTGAACAATTTTGGCCAACATACGATGAGCCGGAGCAAGTGCACCAATCCTGATGTTGGTATGACGCCCCTCACCCTATGGAACGGTATGGAAGAACTCTCGGAGATAGTCCATAGAGGGAGGAAGCACCACCTCATTGTAAGGACTGGCAAGCAGATCAAAGACTGGTACCCTGATGAACTGACTGATGATCTGGGAATCTACAGTGATGATGTGTCAGTCAACAGTGGACTGCAGTACCATCCCACGCTCATCATCCTGAGCCACCTCAAGGTTGGCATAGAAGAGCCTGACTAGCCTGGTGAGGACGATGCAGGCACACGTGTAGAGATACCCCTAATTGTAGGTCTGGATAGTCTCATAAATGCTATCCAATGGAGGCACCATGATGTCAGCATGGACCACGTTCCGCTCAGCGAGGACATTGTGGTCCATGATTTTGGCTTGGAATGCACTCTGCTCTTCCTCTGTCCTCTGGTGGACCCTGCACTGGGAGTTGATAGCAGACATGATTCTGCAAAAGAACCAACAAGAATTTTTGCCAAAAAATAATCCACAAAAAAAATATTCTTGTTAGGGTAACAAAAATTTGGCAGAATAACAGCAGTAAAAAGGACTTTTGTAAAAGACAAAGAATATCACAATTAAGTCCAAAGAATTTCAGCATGGCAGATATATGCATCCCAAAAACATTCCAAAAAAAAATCTAACAGTTGCAAAATAAACTGAAAAGGAAAGAGACAAAAAAAAATACCTGGAATGTGAGAATGCACACACAAAAAAATAGGGATGAGATTACTCCAAAAAGCACCAAAATCAGTCACTCACAAAATGTCAAAAGAAGGGATTTGGTGGGGTATGGTGGAGTGAGAGCGGCGATCTGGGCTATTTATAGCCTCTGTGGGGTCGCTGTCCAGACGGTGTTTTAATGACGTCCGGACGCGTGCTACCTCGGAAATGTGCAAAACGGTTACGCTCGTCCGAATGAATTAAATTACCCGTCCGCCCGAAGGTGATAGCTCACGTCCGGACGTGGAACAGATCCTGTCCGGACGATAAAACGCCGTATGTTCGGACTCCAAAAAAGGCACCGTTCGAACTGCTGAACTCCACCCATCTGGACGCCAAGAGAGACCGTCCAGACGCTCCACACTGAAACACCAGGAAAAAAACTGAGGAAAATTTGACAAAGATCAAATTTTCTCAAGTCAGTGTCAGAACATGCATGTATAATCAACTGATAACACAATCAGATAGCATCTCAAAACTAAACATAGATATAAAAGAGAGTTGAGATTTCAATTAGAACAAATATTTTTCCTGGTCATAGAAAATTCAAATAGACAACTTAACTCACTCAATGCATGTATGTGTGTGTGAAGACTCTTTTCCCACAAGGTATGACTTTCGATGACATGACATAGAGCAACTCGATTTTCTAGACAGGAGAGAAAATCAGTGACAGATTAGCCAAAAGTCAAACCTTATAACTTGATAGGGCCTAGCCACCCTCATCTGATACACTCCCCCTGAGATGCAGCACCTAAGTGATTTACTTGTACCATGAAGGACAGCGTAAATGCTTTACTTGCACGTAAAGGGCAAGGTATAAAGCAAATGTAGCATATAAGCAGTGAATATATACTTTAAAGTATAGAATTCATATGATTAACTGCTTGTTTCTTATGATGCTGCAAACTGTAGGGAGTGCCAGATTTTTTAGGCTCTAGGTTCAACTAGCATGAGGTCAATTTGGTCATCTTATCAAAGACTTCTTCTCTTATCCAAAATTTCTAAAAGCAAAAGGTCAGAGAAGGAAAGATGTACCTTTAGGGGAGCCCGGGATAGTGCACTTTTTCATCGCGTGAGGAAAGAAGCTATCCTACTTTTGCAAAAACAGGAAAAACACTTGGCCAATATAGTCATAAACTTTCAATTATATCTAAGCAGAGTAGATTAATGCTCACATAATTGAGATATCAGGTGAAAATACATACACTATCTGATAAGCCAGGAAAAAAAATATGCTGCAAATTCTCCCCATTTTTTTTTATTTGAAACAAAAACAACAAGCAATATGGAAATGACATCATATGCAAAGGCAAGATCAAACCTATGGATGCTCGATGATGCCAATATAGAAAAACAATCGCTCGACCTGCTTTTTCTGTCTTCCCCAAAAAATACCTGCAAAGTTCTCTCAAGAGACATAGGGGGCAAACACAACTGGTTCCTAGATTGCATATAAAGATGTATCAAGTTAAGATAAGCAATCAAACCTGATGCCATAGGATTAGGAACCAAATCCTAGGCATGAACACCCGAATCTACTAGGTGCGTCGGTTCCCCCTCAT
This sequence comes from Alnus glutinosa, assembly GCF_958979055.1. Taxonomy (NCBI): domain Eukaryota; kingdom Viridiplantae; phylum Streptophyta; class Magnoliopsida; order Fagales; family Betulaceae; genus Alnus; species Alnus glutinosa. The sequence continues at coordinate 18,670,153 of NC_084893.1, read as the reverse complement.
GGGGTAGCTGTCCTTTTCGACCCAAGCCTGCCTTCCATTGGGTGGTTGCTGGTAGGACTGCATCATCAACTCCATCATGTTCTGCATCCAGATAGGAGGCTCACTGGAGTATTGCTTTTCTTTCATCTTTTGAGGCCTTCTAAACTGCTTGGGTTTACTCTTGTAGGTGCCACTGTGATTGGCTGGTACAAACCGCTGCTGAGGCGGCTGATGCTGAGGAGCATGAGGCCAAGGGGCTTGATACTGATGCCTTGGTGCTTGTCCCCATGGTGCTTGGTAAGACGCCTGATGCCATGGAGTCTGATGCTAGACTACAGGTCTAGTGCCATAATGAGCTTGTCTGGGCACTTCTTTCTTGGCTTTGGCCTTTTGTGCTTTCAGGAGGGAGCACTGAGGGCGAACATGCCCACTGAGACCGCAGTGATGGCAAATGGGAGATCTTCTGATGGGATGAGGCTCCTGAGTGACTGGAACATCATCATTGACCTTTTCCTTCTTTTTATCTTCAATAGTGGGAGGAGGCTTTGGGACTGTAGGTTTCACAAACACAGTCTTTAAGGAAGAAGGAACATCAGAAGAGGGAGCTACATACCCGAGGCCAGTCTTGTCATTTGGGCTCTTCTAGATAGACAGCATACGAGTCAACTTCTCATCAGTGACTTTCTCTAGCTGGAGCTGCGTCTGTAGTAGCTTTTCCTCGAGCTCTTGTACTTTGAGCAGCAATGAACTCTTCTCGGTCTACAAACTATTCAAATCATTAAGGTGCTGCTTTCGGCCTTCCCTCAGCTTCTCATACTCTATGTAGAGTGTCTTGTAGGCCTCCTTGAGTTCTTCCTCATTATCGCTATGCTCCGAGTAATACGAGTCTTCTTCTTCAACATGTGGGGCTACAAAGGTCAGAAATTTTTCAAACTCTGGAGCTCCTTCTTTTGACTCATCACTGAGAGTCACATTGTATGCTTTCCCTTTGCCCTTTTTAAGATTCCCGCAATCAGCCAGGATATGCCCAAAGCCTGAGCATTCAAAACATCGGGGTCCTCTGGGATCTTTCTTATCTTTTTCCTCAGGTTCAGCTTCTCAGGGAGATTTCTTTACTCTTTCAGAAAACTTCTTCTTGAACCGATCATCTTTCATCAGTCTTCTGAAATTTTTGGCTAACATAGCCACAACCTTTTCTTCATCCTCAGAGTCATCTCCAGATGATGCTTTTACCTTCTTCTTGGAAGCCTTTGGAGCAATGGTCTTCAACTTCTTGACCGGGGGCAGAGACAACTCATATGTTTGAAGAGATCCCACCAGCTCTTCAATCTTCATCTCCTCAAGATCCTTACTTTCGTCAATGGTAGTCACCTTGATTCTGAAACGCTCAGGCAAAGATCTTAGAATCTTTCGGATGAGTTTTACATCCGAGATAGGTTTCCCAAGACTCACCATGGAGTTCCTCAGGTCACTCATCTTGGAGTAAAACTCTCCAAAGGTCTCTTCTTCCAACATCTTAATTTCTTCAAATCTTGAAATCAACATTTGAAGTTTGGCAGATTTAACAAGTTTCGTGCCTTCATATGTTGTTTCCAAGATTTTCCATGCTTCTTTGGCTGATTCGCAGTTTGAAATTTTGCCGAATTCAGAAGGAGAAAGTGCTTGGCATAGAGCATGGAGGGCTTTATCATTGGAAAGTCGGGCGTTTTTCAGAGGGACTGTCTCGAGGGTTGTATCCTCTGGTTTCAACAATACTCCAACAGTCAATAGATTTTAAAAAGAATCGCATCCGAGCTTTCCAATAGCCATAATTTGTACCATCGAAGGTAGGAACAGAATTAAGAGTTTGAGACATAGTAGCAAATAGAAGTCAAAGATAAATGACACTCAAGAATTTAATCTTCTCATAGTGTACCAAGCTCTGATACCAATTGAAAATCGAAATTGACTTCTAAAAGTAAAGTGTGTGCACAAGTGTCAACAAAAATTAAACACAGCGAAAAATAAAAGACACACAGATTTTTGTTGACGAAGTGGAAACTCAATCAAGAGAAAAACCACTCTGGGGCAGCCAAACCTAGGATTTCCACTATTCAGAAAACAAAGCTAGATACAAGATAGTAACACTCACATTAACCCGATGCAGTGGTCGTACCTTGCTCTTTGACGTGTAACCCAACACGAATGCTTCCCAACCAGGTCTCCTACCTGAAGGGGTCTTCAATGGAATCCTTTACCTTAAAGCCGACCTCTAAGATAGACTTCAGATGTAGCGCAACACACTTGTAACGGCTTCAAAGGGATCTTGAACTTCTCTGAGCTCTTGTGGAATTCAATATCGAATTCTTGTAGTTCTCAATGCCTAAGGGCCTCTATTTATAGGCTGAGGTGCAGAATGGGCGACTGCTATAATATGTACGGACGCCGTCCGGACGGCTCAGGTTCACCGTCCGGACGGACAACTGTGCGACAGGATTTTTCAAAAATTTTGCTGAAAATCTTTCCTGTTTAAGAGCTGCATCCGGACGGTGAGACACTGACGTCCCGACGGTCGCATGCCTGTTGCAAGTAATTTCCATATAAGGCTTAGCGCGTCCGGACCAAGGGGATGAACGTCCGGACGGCAATTCTTCAACATGCAATTTCCATATATGTTATGCGTGCGTCCGGACCATGAGATGCAGACGTCCGGACGGTTGAAGTCGAATCGGCAATTTCCTTAACTGATAAGCGCGCGTTCGGACCAATGCTGACTGACGTCTGGACAGTGATATTTGAATTGCGATTCTTGCCTTATGTATGAGTGCATCCAGACAGGAAACCACGTCGTCCGGACAGTGTATCAATCTTCCCATATCTGTACTTGGAAAGAATCTGAAGCTGATCGATCACTGGTGGACGTCCGGACGGGCTGCGAAGATGTCCGGACGGATGCAAGCTGGAACAGAAGCTTCTCGATACAGTGGAGGGTCCGGATGGAAAGATACGTCGTCTGGAAGGATGATGCTGGTCTGTCTGGTGTCCGAACGGACAGGATGAACATGTCGCCCGGACGGATGGAACAGTAGACAGATAGGCGTCCGAACGGGATGACACTTCGTCCGGACGGCTGACAGGGAATCTTCTATCTTCTAACTTTTTCATAGTGCAAAGTCTTCTAAAAATGCTCTGACAAGTGGAATCCCTGTTTACAGCATCTTTACACATAAGTCATTTTGTCCAAACACAGAATGAGGCCAAAATACTAACACAAGATACTAAGGACAAGATAGTCATTATCAAGAAGAGGATGGCAGTAGCACAAAGTGGACAGAAGAGCTACGTTGATAACCAAAGGCGAACATTAGAGTTTGAGGTGGAAGATCAGGTGTTCCTAAAGATATCTCCAATGAAAGGAGTGATATGATTTGGCAAGAAGGAAAAGTTAAGCCCTCGATTCATTGAACCATTTGAAGTCACCCAAAGAATTGGAAAGTTAGCTTACCAAGTTGCTCTACCACCAGATTTGGTAGGAACACGTGACATCTTCCATGTGTTGATGTTAAGGAAATAACCTCGATCAGGTAGTAGAATATGAGCCTTTGGGAATAGAAGAAGAGCTAACCTACGAAGAGAAGCCTGTACAAATCTTGGATCACAAGGAGCAAGTTTTGCGCACTAAGACGATTCCCATTGTGAAGGAACTATGGCGCAATCATGGGGTAGAAGAAGCATCTTGGGAAGCGGGGCAGGATATAAGGAACCACTACCCGCATTTGTTTGAGGATCATGTGTGTATTCTATAGAGGAGGAATGTTTTCTTGTCCAGGAAGCATAAGCAGTATGACGAGTATACCTATAGACCCAAACTGTGTATGCAATTACTCTTTTTGTGAGCTAATGATTTAGGAGTCTAGATAGATGGAGATTGGTAGAGTGTAGGCAATATCAATTACGATGCTCTTGATGACCTATGAGGTGATTACCCACACCTGTTCGAAGATGAAGCAACGGAGATACCACCAAATGGATGGGACAAGATTAGTCAAGAGACTACTGAGCATAGGGACAATGCGACTTTGGATACAAGGTAATATTACTAATTATCCTTAAGTATGTTTTTACAAAATTTTGAGGACAAAATTTTTATAAGGAATGGAGAATGTAGTACCCCAAATGATTATAAAGGATAATTTGGTCTTAAATTGGGATTTGGAATCTTTGACTTTTTAGTTGACTAAACCATAAACGTTCGTGGTTTTTCCCTCAGGAATGATCATGGTCCCTACCACGAATGATCCTTGATGTGTTATACTGTGTGTCTAAAAGTACATCCCACGCCTTCAGCGTGTGTGTTAGACCGTACAACAAACAATCGTGGCCATACGCTGAACACTTGTCTAACCTTAGCTTTTCACGAATGTTCGCGATACGTTTAGCAAACGTTCGCGAAAAGCCAGATCAATTGATTCTTATCCACTTCGACTTCTTCACTTATAAAATACCTCCCACACTAGCCCTCTTCATCTCATTTTCACCCATTTCAATTAGTAAATCCTTGAGTGACAGTGAGAGATTGTTTTGTAGGAGTTTTGGACAGAGGGAAGGAATTCTCTTGGTCTTTCACCTTCAAGAAAGGTAACCTCTTAACCTAACTCGTTTCTTATGTTGGCCATACACTGATTAGTTAGTTTCCTAGCATAGTTTACAGTTTTGGTATATCTCTATCTAGTTTTACATCATTGCTTAGTTTTTTTGGTTTAATGCTAGATTAACGTTTGATTAGTTTGTTTAGTGTACTTAGTACTCCATGGAGTTATTATGGTGGTTAGGACTCCGTTAGAGATCATGCTAAGACCCTAGAACTTGCTTAGAACCAGTTTTATGGCATTTAGGTTCGAATTTGGGATTCTGCCCAAATGATGAACGTTCGCCCTTCACTAGATGAAAGAACGGCGTCTGAGACAAACGTTTGCCATTCGTTGGATGAATGATTGTCAGACGAATAGAAACCTTAATTTAAGTTGTTTATGATTTTAAGACCTGGTTAGCTCGAGTTTAAGGCTGATGTTAGGTTTTTCTCAGATTTTGAGTTTGTTGAACCTCTAGGAGATTTGTTGGAAGAGCCATGCGGTACAAGTGAATACAACTCACATGGATACTTGTTATTGTTATTTTCCGCATAGCACCAATATTTTGTATATCAAAACTACATGTTTACAACTCACATGAAATGTCATTTTACTATTGTGAACTCTATTTTGTGAAAATATGTGATTAATGGCAAGATAATGAAATGATGAAATTATGAAAACATGCATGTAAAATACTGTGAAGACTAAATTGCATCGTATGACATAATACACCATCTCGTGCAGAAAAAGAGCCATGGGCTTACTATTATACGGGTTATTTTTTATGGTCAAAAGTTTATAATGTTTTATGATAGGCCTTGGATCCAATGGTTGTTTTGTGACTGGGGCACTATGCTTGAATGGGGGACACGGTTACGGCTTTGCTAGTAGCGTGGGCCACCAGAGGTCGGACTCTGTTACGTACCTAGAGTATGTGACAAGGGCATTATTGAAATTATATTTACGCCCTCTTTAATAGAATAATTAGGTTAGGTTTTTAAATAAGGCAAGAGTCGTAGATTATTATTATTATTAGGTAAATAAGGAGTATTGCTCATAAAACAATATCTCCAATAGGAAAATAAGGGATTTGTCTCCCTTTAGAATTAATGTTTATTATTTAGGGTTTGTAATATTTATTTAATTATCGTCCTGTAATTCAAGCTTTGTAACCCTATTAATAGGGGTATTGAAGGATGAAATGGAATCAAGAAGAAAATTATTATAATTCAGCCCTTGTAGTTGATTAGGAGATTTTTAGGATTTCTCGAATAATCCTAACTTTATAAGGCCTAGGGTACCTCGAATACCCTACTATCCCACGCATTTTCCCATCCAAATTATACACCATTCATCCCTCGTTACAAAAGTCCGTAACAACATGGAGTTTTTTCCAAGCGAGCGATGGACAGAGGAGGAATGTCGAGCTTCACTGGCGAAAGAGGAAGTTCGTCCGAAATTTTCTGGCCAAGGAAGACCAGAGATTGCATCCGTGATTTCCGGATTTTTTGGATTGGAAGAGGAGCGAAATCGGGTGAGGAGGGACAAGTATCGGGGCAGCATGCAAGCAAGGATATTGTTTGGGGGAATCAATGTCTGTGACGCTGAGTCATCAAATAAAAAAGAGGAAGATACCCTCCACGTCAGCAGCAATTGGAGCATATTTCTAGGACCTTGATGACAAAGTCCTTTTGAAGAGGGTAGGAGTGTTATGTACCTAAAGTATGTGACAAGGATATTATTGGAATTATATTTATGCCCTCTTTAATAGAATAATTAGGTTAGGTTTTTGAATAAGGTAAGAGTCGTTGATTATTATTATTATTAGGAAAATAAGGAGTACTGCTCATAAAGCAATATCTTCAATAGGAAAATAAGGGATTTGTCTCCCTTTAGAATTAATATTTATTATTTAGGATTTGTAATATTTATTTAATTATCGTCCCGTAATTTCAGCTTTGTAACCCTATTAATAGGGGTATTGAAGGATGAAATGGAATCAAGAAGCAAAATTATATTCAACTCTAGTAGTTGCTTTGTGAGTTTTTTAAGGTTTCTCGAATAATCCTAACATTAGGAGGCTCAGGGTACCTCGAACACTCTACTATCACACACACTTCCCCATCCAAATTATACACCATTCATCCCCCGTTACGGAGGTCTGTAACACCTTGGTATCAGAGCCGTCGTTCCTACAATGGCGGGTTACTATCTTCCAAAATTTGATGGTCAGAATCTTTCGGATTGGATGTACCAGATACAACAATTTTTCAACCATTACGATACTCCCGACTATCACAGATATATGGTAGCTTCATATCATATGGAATGTGAGTCTCTAACTTGGTTGGAAGAAATGGAATTGCGGGGAGTCTTTACAAATCTTAAGGATTGGAATAGTTTTGTTAAACTAATACAAATTAGATTTGGGCACCCAGCCAAAGATCCATCTTGCCAAAAAAATCTTCCAGAAAAACCACATCCCCACCAAAAATCAACCCATCAGTAGAACCACTGCCTAAACCCACAGCCCCACCAACACCTCCAAAAATTCCAACCATGTTCACCCATCACCTAACCATTCCATCACTCACAGTACCCACCCTCGAAACCTCAAAGCCCAGCCACCCTCTTCACGATTTGTTCAACCCAACGTTCTCAACACATCAAGACCGCCCACTGTCAGCCACAAAACAAAAGACCCAAACCAAGAAAATCACCCCCACCGTTGAGACCCTACCTCTTTCACACTAATTGGTCCAGAAGAAGGAAATGTGCAAGGTTCAAAACAAGACATTTCCTGGCGAGAAGAAAGCCCCTTGCAGTGTCTAAGTTCGGCGTGAATGGGTCAGGCCGTGGGAAGAAAGACCTGGGCTTGGGCAAAAGAGGACGGAAGAAGAAGAGGCAGGGGCGGCGAGACAACGTCTGGGGCTTCAAGGTGTCAAAAATTTGGCGTTTAGTGAGGAAGAGGCTCGAGGAGCAAACCGGGCCGTGGCTCAGATCATTGTTCCCTGGCCAACGGCAAGACCTAGAAGCTGGAATGATGGAGGGAGGTCCGACGGAGTGAGCTTCTTCACCGGGCTATTTTTCCCATCACCGGTGGCCACCCAGACGCCCCCAGACGATGATGAATCAAAGGACGGAGATTCTGGCATGAAGAATGGCAGCCCAGACCTTGCCATCCAAAACAGGGAGTTTCCTTTGAGAGAGGTGGACAGAGGCGCCCGTTCCGGCTTGACTGGCAGAAGAGGAATGAAGATGGGGTCGTCCGAGATTTTCAGATTTTCTGTTGCAGGAGAAGTGAAACTAGAATTTGCTGCTGGAAAAAAATTGAAAAGAGTTATGGCAATATCCGAGATTTTCGCTGGAGGAGGGAGGAATGCTTGTGGCTCGAGAGGCAGCATGAAATCAGGGCTTGTCGTAGAAGGAAATATTATGTCCAATCCATTTGCCCCTAAATGGAAGATTGTGGATGAGAAAAATAAGGAAGCCATGATTTGGGGGAAAATAATGACCCATGCGGCACTGGCTGAATATGGAAAATCTTTATACACTTTTTTTTTTCCAGTGCTACCCCCCATGTGGACCACATCGGCAGCTATGGGAATCATCTATTTAGGACCTTGGGACAAGGTCCATTTGAAGAGGATAGGAGTGTTACGTACTTAGAGTATGTGACAAAGGCATTATTGAAATTATATTTACGCCTTCTTTAATAGAATAATTAGGTTAGGTTTTTAAATAAGGCAAGAGTCGTAGATTATTATTATTATTAGGCAAATAAAGAGTATTGCTCATAAAGCAATATCTCCAATAGGAAAATAAGGGATTTGTCTCCCTTTAGAATTAATATTTATTATTTAAAGTTTGTAATATTTATTTAATTATCGTCCCGTAATTCTAACTTTGTAACCTTATTAATAGGGGTATTGAAGGATGAAATGGAATCAAGAAGAAAATTATTATAATTAAGCTCTTGTAGTTGATTAGGAGGTTTTTAGGATTTCTCGAATAATCCTAACTTTAGGAGACCCAGGGTACCTCGAATACCCTACTATCCCACGCACTTTTCCATCCAAATTATACACCATTCATCCCCCGTTACGAAAGTCCGTAACAGACTCGGTCGGGCTGCTAGTATATGACGGTATGCGTATATATTCGGGGTACTGGTGTTATATTACAGGTCCCTCGGGACAATGTCATTTCCTTCTGAGAATGGGTTAATATCATGGTAGACTATATGGAATTGAACTATGATATGATACTCTTATTATAAACATAGATACATTATAGCTATATTACATATACTATCATTTTGTGCAATGAAATAATATTCTCCTGCATGTGATTTGAACTTAAACTGAGTTCACCAAATGATAACCTGTGAACCATGCGTATTATTACTCACTAAGTCGTGAACTTACACTTGTATCTTTTCTACATATGAAACATGTATTATATTATAGATAGTTTTTGTGATGATAGGTTCAGAGTAGCATTTGATCCTGTTGGAGGGAGTGCTCAAGATCATCTTTGAGGAGTTAGATCCCATTTGGCTAGCGCGGATGTGGTGTGGATTAGTGAATCCCTCCATGATATGATAGATATCATCTTTATGTTGTATTTTGTTAAGTGTAGGCTTTGACCTTTGTTGGTGACTCTTAGACCTTTGGTTTTGGATTTGTACCTATTATTTTGATGACTGGTCTTTCGACTGTATTTTGGAAGCTTCAGTTGTTGTTATCTATGTTATGATGATGTTTTAAGGTTACTCTAGTTATTCTTGTGATTGTGGATTTTAGAATGCTATCTTTATTCCTTTAAGTGAAAGTCTTCCATTGGGACGTTACAAGAAATTAGTTAATTTTATTGGGACGTTACAAGAAATTACTCACACAACACAAGAGAATAAGGAATGATCTTCTCACCTTCCGGGGCTTTGAAAATCCCAACGCAACCTTTGGAACTACTATATGTTGCCTTTTTTGTTCTTCTTTCCGCTTCGCACTCTTAAAACGTACAAAAGGCTTAGGAAAACAAAATGAAGCCTAGGGTTATGTTAAAAAGGGGTATTTATAAGATACACCATCGTTCAAGAGCCCTAAAAATCACATGAAGTTGAGCCGAGAATTATGTCCTAAAAGATGGGACTAATCCGTAGGGTTTTTGGGACCTTGAGATCGATCCTGGGGTCCTTGAGATGTTTCAGGTCCAATCTTCCATCCGCTTAACTCAAACTTGATCCTCACTACCTCTAGTGTCCAAATTATTGATATCTTCTCCCTAGTTTTAGGCCAGGGTGTTACAAAATACCTTAACTAATCTAATCGTACTTTGTGGATGAGAGTCTTAACATGAGAAAAAATCTACCAAAAAATCTAGAGGATTTTCTCAAAATTAAAAAATATTGGTATCTACTTTCCAAATTATAAGTAAAGGTAAAATCTCCAAATTTTATCTATACAATCTTTTCTTTTTTTAAAGTTGGTTCCAATGTCGTTAAAATGAGACATTTGCATTTATAAAGAAGTGAAATGCCTTTAAACTTTAAGCATAGTGCTCTATACATTTGAATTAGAATATAAGAATTCTAAAGTTAACTATTACTAAGGTGGGGAGAGAAAGTTAGGCATTTTAAAAATAAATAAATCAAATCTATCAAGGATTTAAACCCATCACAAGTGACTAAATTAATAATAAGAATCCTTAATCCCACATATCATATATACACAATAGATTGACCCCAAATATCATATGCTTTCATTTTCTTTTTAATTTACTTAATACTTACATTATTCTTTAAAAACATAGCATCAAATGGATCCAAGATCATAGATTATCCTAGATCCCATTTCTCATCTATGCTTTTGTTTTCCTTTTTCTCCCTTCACATATTAGGTAGGATTTGATTTGTTGCAATTGATGCAAGGTAGGCTAAATAATGTGCTACTAACATTTTTTAAATTCCTCTCTTTGTAGGATTGATTAAATGTTTCCTATGAAGTGGGTACTCTAATTATGACATACACTTAGTAATCCATGATCATAATCTGTGATATAAAAAATGATTCATTTTGTCCAGACATCACAAAATCATGGGAGCCCAAGTGTTTAACTTAACATAGAGAAAGAGAGCTATTACCTTGTATGAAGGCTCCAAAGCTTGACATAAGTTTCACTAACCATAGCACAAATCAATCACACATACACCCATTAATAGTTGGATATCCCTTGATATATCTTTCAATGGTGATGGAAAAATCAAATAGAAAAGTCAATCGGATACTTCAAGGGAGCCAAAGCCTCCTAAAATTCATACAAGATGAAATATGTTGAATAAATTGTACGGTGCTCTTATTCAATAATTCTAAGGTTTTTCTAGAAAACTCCTTACAAGCTGTAAAGGTAATTAGGGAAAATAGCCCTAATTTTCTACATAGTTTTGAAGGCAAGATACTATCTAAATCAAGAGATTACACTATTACGAAGATAAGGATACTCCCCATTTTTCTCCTAATTAAAGATTTGATTTGAAAGGAAAAAAAAATACTTTATTCTAGCCAACTGAGCTTACTTTCTTCTTGCCAGATGAGCTGGTTGATAACAGAACTGGTGATATTTTCATCATTCATGTAGGGGACTTTTGTTTTTGTTAAAGCTAAAAGAGACATTGAAGCATAATTTTTCCTTGAGCATGCAGAATACCCTGTCACTTTGATTGTTGTTAACCATGTTGAGTGGCAAAATGTCAATGCTTTTCTCATGGAAAATGCGGCCCAAGGTCATGCTTGTAAGGATTGCAAGAATTATGAGAAGGAATACAAGTTTTAACATTATAGGAATGGCTTCTTAGGATGTCAAAAGGAAATTGTGTAGGATATTTTAAGATGATTATATGAATGGCTGTTCTGTGTGCCAATCTATTTATAGGGGAGTGGAAATGCTAGCTAATTTCAACCTCTTTTGAAAATGATCATAGTTTTTATGAAGACTTTAAAATAGCATTGTTCTTCATAAAGTTTGAACTTGGTTTAAGAATTTTATTTTTCGTTGTGCAAATATGTTTTTGCAAATTAATTCCCAACATATGATCCTCTCTCTCGCTGGCTGTGTTGTAGAGCATTATACCCACTAAATGTTCGGCGTGAGAGCTGTAAATGAGAGGCTGAGAGCTACTGGGGTGCCGCGCGAGAATTAAGAGGAGAGACCTAAGGGAAGAGAAAGAAAGAGAATAGGATAATAGGATATAACGTTATACCCTATACCAAAATGATGTCCTTTTGGTATATAATATATATATATATATATATATATATATATATATATATATATATATATATATATATATATATTAAAAAAAGGGTATGTGATTAGCAGCTATTATTGTCTCCGCCTTCGCCTACCCTTTAAAACCATTGACCGACTGATCGCACTGCCCTAGGTAGTTATATGGTTTTGCCAACCGCCTACCAAAGCGGTTATGTGGTAATATGGTTAAGAGTTATTAGCGGTTAAATAACCACTCCACTTGTACATCCTTATTTAAATCTTGCCCCCTCTTCTTTTTGTAACTCACCTCACAAGTCTTTGGCTGGTTTGGATTTTTTCAATTTTTATGCTTTATTTTTGCTGAGAACAAAAATACTACTTGTAAAAAATGTAGGTTTTTCATTTTAAATTGTTGGCAATGGTTTTTAGCAGCATATGTAGATTTTGGATGATTTTGAATCACTTCTCAATATGATATTTGTTATTGTCATTACATATTTTTGTACTAATTAAACATTGAAGAATATGTTTGACATTATTTTTAAGGTTTTAACCAAATAATAATAAATAAAAAAAATAGAGAAATGATACAAATCTATTTCTAGAGAATGGTTGTCTAACATGTTAAAAAAAAAAAAAAAAAAGATAACGATTTTTAAAATATTTTACTTTGAAACAAATGTAAGAACAAACAAATAAATAAATGCTCAGAAAAGAGAAGAAATCGATTCCGTTTGTTAACACACTCTTTTTCTTTTTTCTTTTTTTCCTGTTTTCTATTTTAAAAATATATATATATTTTTTTCTTTATATCACATTAAAATACCTTTTCAACTCAAAAATAAAAAACCACAAACACTTAATGTTGGTATAGTTTTCGGTTTGTTGACGTGTCGCCTTTTGATTCGCTTTTTCCAAGATCTGCAGAATAGTAAACAACTTGTTAGGGGTGCCGACTAATCCCACTCCGATGCCTGAGTCAGGTTCTGGTAGACAATTTCAGGGAGTAACGAGAGCAGGGTAAAGTTGAAGAGATTAGAATTAATTTCGTAATTGGGTACTAACCAATTTATAGGCACACAATTATGAGATAATTTGAGTGTTCTGATACAATTCAATTTGGAGTCTCATCTCTAGATTGTATGAGATCAAACTTATCTTCCCCAAGAGTCCAGTTCGAGTAGGATACTTCATGTCAGCTGATTTCATATAAGTATCAGGTATCGTATTCCATATTTTATGGGATAAGGGCCTATCCCTGGAAACCCGAAATAGAGTCATTCTGCGCCTTGTTAAGTATTCTGGGATAAGACCTTATTCCATAAATCCCGGCTGTAATTTCTGGATGAAACATTTCAACATGTTTCATCCATATTGCCTCGTGGCGATCCCGAGAAAGTCATTCCCGAGATTAAATGGATATGGGCCTTTGGTATGTCCTTCTACCATTCTCGAGACGATGATGTTCCGGGATTGTTTGGGTGTTCTTATTCCCGGTTCCTGTGACCAAGGACATTCATAAGATTTTGCAATGGATATTCGAGACCCTGATGACCGAGCGGGTCTTACCGGGTTGGTTGGATCAAATGGGCCCGAGGCTCGGTTGTGGGCCCACTTAGCTTTGGAAATGATAATTTCTCCAACACTTTACTAAACATAATTTACGTTGTTTCCTATAATTTTTTATTATTATTATTATTATTAATTTTTTTTTTTTTTTTTTTTCTTCAGTAGCCTAAGCTCATAAGCACTAAAATGATAGGCATTTTCCTAAACCCCCATGCGATCGCTCGTGCCCATAGAAAAATGTTAGAGCACTAGCAACAATTTTTCTAAATTTAGGAAAAATTCTTAGGAAATCATTTAAATCAAATTCATTTGTTGTTTCATAAACTAAGGAAATCAAAATTTGTACCCTAAATCTAAGGAAGCAAAATGGTTTCCTTAACATTATTTTAATATAAAAAATTTTCTATTTCCTCTCTCATTCTTCTGGTATTTATTTGAAATAATATGTAAATGATTATCTTTCCTCTCTTTTTCCTCTACCATTTAATTTAAAGAATATTTAAATGGTACATGAAAATGATAATAAAAGTTATTGTTGAGTGCATTTAAATAAGAAAACAAAAAGTGGTTTAAGTTCCTAAATCGAAGAAACGTTTAAAGGAAACTGCTGCTAGTGTTCTTACATGCACCTGCAAATATATATTTTTTTACGTGACACTGAAAATCACCATGAAATTTTAAATGAATCTCAAATTAGTTTTAAATTTAGTGATAATTTTCATTTGTAATATCAAAGAATATGCACTTAGCAATAAACACTTGAAAATAATATAATCGCAAAACTTATTGAGAAATGTTACATGTATTTAAACTTTTACAAATGGAGCATTACTAACTGATGCGAAGCTTATTCATTGAAGATGATAAAAATAATTAATAAAAAGAAATATTACAAATACTAATAAATAAGCCCTACATCATCTTAATAAAGACTTTATTTATAAAAAATTTATCACCGGTGGTATTTCTCAAACTTATTTGCCGTCTCTTTCTCTCTCTGGGTCCTACCGAAAGATCCGACTTATTTGCTGTAAAATAAATAAGAGGAGATGTTCTGTAAAAATAATTTTTAAGCCAAACGACACCTACTGACGTCGAAGCAATTCACGCCGTCACTCAAAAACACTTCTGGCGTTCTTCTTAAAATTTCTCTGTTTTTCCTTACAAAGACCGAGGGCGGCAGACTGCTGAGCATTGACGTGAAGCTTCCATTCCACGCTGAAGGCCTCATTTTTCCATCTTTCTCAAGTCTCTCTCATCGACTCACAGCCTCACAAGCGAGAGAGAGAGAGAGAGAGAGCTCACTTCTTCTTCTCTTTGAATTTCTGGTTTCTTTCTTCTCTCTAAAGCTTCAGTTCTGGGATATGGCTAACGGCGACGACGTGATAAGATCTGGAGCAGAGCGAGCGGTTGAGTGATCTCATAACCATCGTAATTTCATATAGCTCTCTGAATGAGGAGGAGGGAGGTGTTTTGAGTGACGGCGTGAACTGCTTCAACGTTTTCTTACCCCTAGACCTTGTCGTTTTGCTTAGAATTTGTAAAATATAATCTAGACCGTTCATTACTTTTACATTACTTCAGTGAACAAAAAAGCACAAGACAAACTAAGACCCGTTTCTCTCTCCACTGCTTTCTCGCACGGGAAACCTCTCCCTTCGTCTACCAGAACTGGGGTTTCATCCGAAACACCTAAAAAATGGTTAGTGCTTCATTTTTTATTTATTTTTTTAGTTTTTAATTTTGAGTTGGTGATCCGAGTTTTTGAGAGTTTTGGTTTTATGGGATTCTTGTATGTTTTGTCATATGTTTTTTCTTTGTGTCAAATTTTCAATTGAGACGTGCCTGGTTTTGTGAATTCTACTACTTCTTTGCCCTACTTTGCTGTGCAAGTTTTTTGGTTTAGGGATTGTAGCTTCGCTTATTTTGGTTTGATTCTCCTGCGGCAGCCTCTGTTTGCTTGCTGTGACTACTGAGGGAAAGAAAAAGACAAAAACTATAGTTTGATGAAACTTTCACCTGTTGGGTCTTGTAATTTTGTGGCTTAATTAGTTGAAAATTTCAGTTTTTGCTGGTGCAGAGTCCTATTTTATCTCAGATTGATTATATTCAATTTTTTTTTCTTAATGATATACTAGTTTAGGCGCAATTGGTTATTAAACTAGGAGATACTTTTTGGTGGTAATTCTGTGTAACAAAACTACAGTTTGAAATTTTTCAATATGGTTCTCTTTAGCAGTAGCATGCTTGTATCCAGTATCTCTGTGTGTGTTTCTGCGAGCGTGCATGCATGGGTGGTCTATGAGCTGTTTAAGTACGTGTATGTGCTTGTGCTTATCTATATTATTAGAAAGAGGATTCTTTATATTGGTATGATCTTTTGAGTTTCCACAAATAACCCTCAATTTTTTTTTTTTGATAAGTAAAAAATATATTAAAGAGGTAGATATGATTGGGATGGAATTGTTAAAAAAAATAATAATTTAATTATCACACTTGCTCAACCACATTCGTAGATGTATGCATAGTCATTATATAGATGTATGCATAGTCATTATATAGATGTACTCATAGTCTTTATATTGCTTTATATTTCATTCACCTTCAATTTCATACCCAGTGAAGTTGGCACACTCTATGTATGCATAGAACCTGTGTGAGTTTGTTTTTAGTTGTTCCATTTAAGTAGCACTCCAATCTATGTTGATTTTTTCTTGTGGGATCTTTATGTGATTATTAGTGTCATAATGTATGGATGCGTGCTATGGATTTTTTCTTTTTTGACAGCACAAATTGGGTAGAGGCCACCGTGACAAACTCCAGCAGTTTATGACAATCACTGGCGCAAGGTAAGCTGATAATAATATTCAATTTTACTGCTGCTGAGTTTTATATTTCTTTGCATAAACGAGAAATTGTTGGGTGATGAAATAATGGGCACCCTGTTGATGCACTAATCACATTATCATGTTTTGAAATTCAGGAAAAAAATAAAAAACGAAAATGCCTGTTAGTCATTAGTTTATTGCTTTGCTAATTTGAAATTTGCTGAGAGGAAACTAAATTAATAATATTTTTTGGATAAGTAATTGAAATTTCATTAAAAAATGCAATGGCGCAACCTAAGTACACATGAAGTATACAAGAAAAAAACCTAACCAGAAAAAGAAAAGGAGCAAGAAAATCATAAGCTAGAAATATGAAAGTAATCATAGGCAAACGTCCAGTGGCAAAAGGGTATTAAAGAAAAAAAGCCGCATTATGAAGACTACCAAACTAACCCCTCCAACAGGCAATGAGGTCTACCACTTGTCTAGGCATAACCCAGTCTAACCCAAAAAGACTGAAAATAGAATCTCATTAGGCACTAGAAACCTCACAATGGAGTAAAAGATGATCAACGGACTCTTTACACTTCTTGCACAAACAAAACTAATCTACCACTATGATACGCCGCTTCCTTAAGTTATCCATAGTGAGGATCTTCCCTAAAGCGGCTGACTAAGTAAAGAATGCCACTTTGAAGGGAACCTTAATTCGCCAAATAGTCTTCCAAGGTAAAATAGTGCTATCAAGTGGAGATATGACATTGTAGAATGATCTAAAATCGAACAACCATCTCTTGGAAAGGCCCAACAAAGCTTCTTTTCTCTGCCTTGTCTCAATCTGAAGGAGTATAATAGTCATGCGCCGTTATGATAAAATTAACATTCCACTGATTAGATTATCTAGAAAACTCTAAATGATTTGCAACGAAAGCATCCTTAGAACGAGCAATATCGAATAGCTTCAGGAAACCTAACTTAAGACTAATCCCCGCACAACATGTTTTGCAAAAATCTAATCTTGGAGTCGTCCCCACCTCAAATCTAGTATGACTAGAAAACACCCTCAGCCCCTTTTGATATTTTTTCATAGGCCGACTCCATACGACTCATGAACATCATTAGAATAACACCCAGCGCATCGGCTGCCATATTTAGTATTCACTACCACCCTCCACAAAGCCTCTCTTTCATGCACATAGCGTATAATCACTTCCCCAAGAGTGCTCAATTGAAAAAATGTAAATTTCGGACCCTCAAACCTATCCAAGATCAGAGAACAAACCTTAGAGCAGCTTACTAGATGAACTTTGAACTCCACCTATACCACCCCACAAGAAATCTCATTGGAACTTCTTTGTGTGATTGGCAACACCTGCAGGGAGGGAAAAAGGAGACATGAAAATAAGTAGGTGAATTAGATAAGGTGCTTTTAATCAAGGTAATCCTCTTTATTAGAACACCTCTCGCACAAGACTCAAAGTCCCAGCAGGAGTCTTGTGCGGCTCAATCTGTGGAGGTGTCCAACCGGGACTCTACTAAGAAGTCCTCTACTTCTATCCAAAAGCCGAGACATGTTATAGAGTCCTAATGCAATAGTATCATAGCTAGATAAAGATTTCAAGTGTTATAGTTTGAATGTATTTAGAGGTAGAAACTGGTTGCTAGACTAGAGTTAGTGTTTAACTTAAACTCTGTAATGAAACTCTATATATGATCAATGAATGCTCGGTAAAGAGCAAGGTTTCAGCTTCCATAATTTCTATGTTCTTTCATGGTATCAGAGCCATCTCAAAGACACACGTCTTGAGCTATGGCTCATTCTGATTCCGAATCCAGTGCTTCTGCCAGTTCGGTGGCTTCCATAGCCACTCAACCTCATCTCCCACCTCCCCAACCACAACCGGTTGTCTTTACCATACCCAACATGAATCCGAATCTTCATATCAAACTCTCCAAAGGAAACTTTATGGCATGGAAAACACAGACTCTCGCCTACATCAAAGGACAGGACGCCTACGGCTTTCTTGACAGCCCATCTCAGCCTCCACCTCAAACGATTCCGAATCCTTCAACTGATGCTAGAGCGCCTGCCACAATTGTCAACCCAGAATTTCTTGCGTGGAACCAGCGTGATCAGATGATACTCAGCATCCTTATATCCACATTAACCGAACCCTACGTGGCTCATGCAGTTGGCAGCGTCTCCTCGGCAGCTCTCTGGTCCACTTTGCTTTCCATGTTTGCATCTCAAGCCCGTGCTAGAGTCATGCAAATATATTTTCAACTTGCCACAGTAAAGAAAGGTGGCAACTCCATTACAGAATACTTCCAAACCATCAAGACTCTTAGTGACACTCTCGCTGCCGCCGGACAACCTCTCAATGACTTTGAGAGCGTCTCTTTTCTCCTCAAGGGTCTTGGCTCCGAATATGACCCGTTTGTGACCTCTGTCACCACCAGGGTTGATCCCTTATCCATAGATGAACTTTATGGTCATCTACTGGCTCACGAGATGCGCCTGGACCAGCAGACCTCTGCCCTTGATCTTCCTCCGGCTGCTGCAAATTTTACAAATCGCTCCTTCCCACCTCGAGGCAAGGGCTACCGTAGCCGTGGAGGACGACCCTTCAACCGTGGTCGTGGCTATTTTCCCAACAATCGTGGCCGTGGCTCCTATTTTTCTCCTGATGCTACTACCGGTTCCCGTCCTACCTGCCAAATTTGTGGGAAAATCGGCCATACTGCCTTTCGTTGCTACCATCGACAGGAGTCTATTCCAGATCAGCAACCTCCCCCTTCTCCACAGGCCTACTACTCAACACCAGCCCTACCGGCAGAGGATGTTTGGTATCCGGACACCGGTGCTTAACATCATGTCACTAACGAGCTACAACACCTCAACTTATCTCATGAGGAATATCACGGCCAGGATCAGATCCGAGTAGGGGATGGAATAGGTTTGCCTATTTCTCATGTTGGTTCTGCATCATTCATCTTTTCTCGGCGTAAATTTATCCTTAACCAACTCCTTCGTGTTCCATCCATCTCTAAAAATCTTATTTCAGTTCAGAAATTTGTCTTTGACAACTCTGTCTTTTTTGAATTTCACTCATCTTATTTCTTGATTAAGGACATTCAAACCAGGGCCATCCTCCACCAAGGGCAAACTAAAGATGGTCTCTATCACCTTCATCCGTCAACCAGTTCTTCATCAATAAAACAAGCCTTTGTCGGTGAATGCACTTCTACAGCTTCATGGCACAAGCGCTTGGGTCATCCTGCCTTTTGCACAGTTCAGCATGTTCTTTCTCAGTTCAACCTTCCAGTTTCTTCAAGTAAAGCTTTCTCCCCTTGCTCTGCATGTGCACAAGCCAAGGGTCATCAGCAGCCATTTAGTTCTTCTAGTGCTTCAATTTGTAGTCCTTTACAATTAATTTACTCCGATGTATGAGGACCTTCTCCAACATTATCAATAAACAGAAGTCGGTTTTCTGTGTCATTCATTGATGCCTTTAGTCGTTTTACTTGGGTTTTTGCTCTACAAGCCAAATCAGATGTCATGTCTGTCTTCCTTAAGTTCCAAGTTATGGTTGAACGGCTCTTAAACACAAAAACAATTAGTGTGCAATCGGACTGGGGGGGTGAATATCGTAATCTTCACTCTTATTTTCAATCTCAAGGCATCACACATCGTCTTTCTTGCCCTCATACACACCAACAGCAAGGGTGTGCCGAACGCAAGCATAGACACTTAATTGACACCACTCTAGCCCTACTGGCCGAGAGTTCTCTCCCTCAAAAATTCTGGGAAGATGCTTGCCTTACCTCCTGTTATCTCATCAACCGAATGCCAACTCCATTGCTCAATAATCAGTCCCCCTTTGATTTTTTTTTTTTTTTTGATAAGTAAGAAGAGAATTTTATAAAAAGTATTTCATCAAGTTCCTGATTACAAGTTTCTTAAAGTATTTGGGTGCGCGTGTTTTCCAAATCTCAGGCCTTACAACACTCATAAATTCTCCCAACGCTCCAAAGAATGCGTTTTTCTTGGGTACAGTCAACATCACAAAGGCTATAAATGCCTTCACATAGAATCTGGCCGAGTGTACATCTCTCGGGATGTCATCTTCCATGAATCCCGATTTCCTTATGCTTCTCAAGGTTCTGCAACTCCTCCTAATTCCACTCCTGTTCAGGCTCCTATTTTCCCTCCTATTCTTTTACCTCCACCCACTCCATCTTCACCACAACCTCCTACACCACCACCTTCATCTTCCAATTCTGCAGAACCACACGGCTCTTGTTCCAGTTCCTATGAGGAAACTCCTCCTGCCCGAATACATCCCATGCATACCAGGTCTATGAACAATATCGTTCAGCAAAGACAGCTCACAGATGGCACTGTCCGATATCCTGCTCCTCGGGGTTTATTAACACAGCATGCCTCAGCCACTCAGGAACTGACCTGTTTCTCAAATGCTGAGAGTATTCCAGAATGGAGAAATGCAATGCAACTTGAGTTTAATGCTCTTCTCCATAACTAGACATGGTCACTTGTACCTCCACACGACTCCCAAAATCCAGTAGGATGCAAATGGGTGTTCAAACTGAAAAGAAAAGCTGATGGTTCCATTGAGAGACACAAAGCTCGGCTGGTAGCCAAAGGATTCCATCAACAAGCAGGTGTGGACTATGGAGAAACTTATAGTCCAGTTGTTAAGCCCACTATGATCCGAACAGTGCTTTCCCTTGCATATTCCGCTGGATGGTCAATGAAATAGATTGATATACATAATGCTTTTCTTCATGGTCTTTTGTCCGAGGATGTTCATATGGTTCAGCCATCGGGATTTACCAATCCTAACTTTCCTCATCATGTGTGCAAGCTTCACAAGGCTATATATGGCCTCAAACAGGCGCCTAGAGCCTGGTTTTCCAGGTTAAGTAACAAGCTCATCCAACTTGGTTTTGTCGGGTCCAAGGCCGACTTGTCACTTTTTCTTTACAAAACACAGTCAGTCACCGTATTTCTGCTTATTTACGTTGATGACATCATCATCACAGCTTTGGATCCAGCTGCCATCCCGGATTTACTTCACCTCCTTAATGCTGACTTTGCTGTTAAAGATTTGGGTGATTTACATTATTTTCTTGGTGTTGAAGTTCTCAAACTGAACTCAGGTCTTCTTCTCTCTCAACGGCGCTATATTATGGATCTTTTAAAGAAGACAAACATGCATGAAGCAAAGCCTATTACTTCTCCAATGGCTTCCTCGTCCGTCCTCTCTGCCTTTTCAGGGGATCCAATGGAAGATCCGTCTCTCTATCGCAGTACAGTCGGCTCCCTACAATATCTATCTCTCACAAGACTAGACTTAAGCTTTGCTGTAAACCGCGTGTGCCAATTCATGCATCGACCACTTAAACCACATTGGCAGGCCGTTAAAAGAATTCTCAGATACTTGCAGTATATACTGTCTCATGGGCTCCTTCTTCATCGCTCATCTTCCAATGTTCTTCAAGCTTACTCGGATGCTGATTGGGCTGGATGTCTAGACGATCGTCACTCCATTGGTGCATATTGTGTTTTTCTTGGTTCAAACTTGGTATCTTGGAGCTCACGCAAACAACCCACTATCTCTCGGTCATCTATAGAACCACAGTATAAGGCTGTTGCAAACACCACAGCTGAACTCTTATGGATCCAGGCACTCCTTCAAGAACTTGGTGTTCGGACCTCCTCTCCCCCAACTCTTTGGTGTGATAATATTGGTGCCACCTACATGTCCGTTAATCCGGTATTCTATGCTCGTACCAAGCATGTGGAAATTGATTTCCACTTTGTCCGAGATCGCGTTGCTGATAAGTCCTTGGTGGTTCGGTTTGTTCCTAGCTCAGATCAGCTTGCCGATGTCCTTACAAAACCCCTTGTTTCGGCCAAGTTTCAACAACTTTGTTGCAAGCTCAACGTGCGATCTCCCCCGTTGAACTTGCGGGAGGGTATTAGAACACCTCTCGCACAAGACTCAAAGTCCCAGCAGGAGTCTTGTGCGGCTCAATCTGTGGAGGTGTCCAACCAGGACTCTACTAAGAAGTCCTCTACTTCTATCCAAAAGCCGAGACATGTTATAGAGTCCTAATGCAATAGTATCATAGTTAGATAAAGATTTCAAGTGTTATAGTTTGAATGTATTTAGAGGTAGAAACCGGTTGCTAGACTAGAGTTAGTGTTTAACTTAAACTCTGTAATGAAACTCTATATATGATCAATGCATGCTCGGTAAAGAGCAAGGTTTCAGCTTCCATAATTTCTATGTTCTTTCACTCTTGCACTTAGACAAGTACCATCCTCTTTTAGCCAACCAAATGATGCTCGATTTTCTCAATAATGCCATCTCAAATAGATTTGACTTTAAAAGAATCTCCCAACGGAAGACCTAAATACTTAATAGGCAAAGAAAAGACCCTGCAGCCCAGAATACTAGCTAGACCATCAGCAATGGTGACGTGGGCAACATGGACCAATTTTGGTTCAACCATATTAATTCTCAAACTTGAGACAACTTCGAAGCATAAGAACAAGCAAAATAGGTAACAAAGGTGACAAACAATAAAGGAAACAAATGGTCTCCCTATCTCAGGCCATGAGAACTACTAAAATTTCTCGTCGGAGTACTGTTCATTCAAATAGAAAAATGCGCCAAAGAAATACAATGCGCTATACAAGTAAGCCATTTCTCTCCAAAACTGCACCTTCTTAGCATATACAGCAAAAAATCTCAATTAACATGACCATATGCCTTTTCAATATCCAATTTGCAAAGCACGCCTAGCTCCCTAGATTTGATCCTACTATCAAGGCATTCATTAGCTATACGAATGAAATTTAGAATTTGCCTACCCCTCATGAAAGCATTATGAGGATTGAATAAAATCTTATGCATAACCATTTTCAACCTGTTTGCTAGAACTTCGACAACAATTTTGTAAACTCCCCCCACTAGGATAATAGGTTCGACGACCCATCCCCAATGACATAATATTGTCTGCCTTTGGCTCATTTGAACCAGACTTCTTAAGAGGTCACCCATATCGGTACTACTCTCGTAGAAGTACGCTTAATTGAGAAATTCTGATAGGTTCAATGGCCATCACGGCTTTAAAACGCATTGTGTCAAGAAGGGTGCACATATACATATAAGTATATCCCCATTCCCATACCTAGGCGATGTAGGACATCACAATCACCCCCTCTTGGAACCCAGCGTCCTTGTTGGTGACCCTCGTGGGATTCCCCAATTCTTGGCCTTCCAACGAGTGCCCGCTAGCGACCCCCATGGGCTTGTGCACGCTCCCCCCCATCTCAGGCTGGGCAATGACCCTGATACCAGTTTTAACGACCCACTTCCAACGACACAACATTGTCCTGTTTTGGCTCCTCCGATCCAGACTTCCCAGGAGATCACTCATCTCGGTACTACTTTCGCAAAAGCACACTTAACTGCGGAGTTCTGATAGGTTCATGGCCATTACGGCTTTAAAACACGTTGTGTCAAGAAGTGCCCAAAGATACATATAAGCACATCCTCATTCCCATACCCAGGCGATGTGGGAGGTCACAGCAAAAATCCTTCATATCAATACCCCCCGATCTTTGGAATAAGAGCTATGATAGTAGCATTAATACTTCTTTCAAACTTGCCTCTAGCATGAAAATCATGGAAAATATTCATTATATATTTTTTAAGAACATCCCAATAAGAACATCCCAATAAGCTTAGAAGAACGCCATAGTTAAAGTGTTAGGGCCTAGGGCCTTATTGTTCATAATTTTCACCACCTCAAAGACCTTTTCTTCCTCAAATGCTCTCTCCAACCAAATGGCCTCAACCTCACAAATGGAGTCAAAAGAAAGGTCATTCAAGTTAGCCCACCAACTGAACTATTCGGTAAACAAACTATTATAGAACTACACAATGTGTTCTTTGATCTTGGTAAGATTGGAAGACATTGTACCATTAATCAACAAAGATTCAATGGAGTTATTTCTTCTATTTGAGTTGGCCACTTGATAGAAAAACTTTGTGCACTTGCCACCCTTTCTTAACCACAACACTCTCGATTTCTGCTTCCAACTCACCTCCTCCAAAAGAGTAGTCATCTTTAAATCACTAACAACTTTATCCTTCCTTAAATTCTCCTCATCATACAAAGCTCTCTTTTCTTCCAAATGATCAAGAACTCGTAATTCATACAAAAAGTGTTTTATATATATATATATATATATATTTCCTGTCTCTCTACATTGCCAAAAACCTCCTCATTCTAAACTCGTAAATCAGCTTTCATTGCCTTAATTTTGCAAGCCAAAACAAAACTTGGGGAGCCCTGAAAGCAGTAAGATGTCCACCATTGTTTCACCCTATCCACAAAACCCTTTGATTTTAACCACATATTCTCGAATTTGAAATGCCTTCTACCTTTGTAAAAGCCTCCGCAATCCAAAAGAATAGGGAAATGATCCAAGCAAATTCTTGGTTGTCTCTTCTACGACAATTCACGAAACTGAACTTCCCAATTAAGAGAGACAAGAATTTTTTCAATTCTATACCAAGAGGGAGGATCCCGGTTATTCAACCATGTAAAAGTACTATTTTTCCTTCCTCAGCTATTGCCAGAGAGAAGACAGAGACGATAGTGGCGCATGAAGTGCAGGTTGCAGAAGCTCTACCTTCCATGGCGGAGCCGCCAACGAATTGTTTGCAGCTTTTGGCCCTCCTCCCCTTGTCAGAATCCGCCGGTGTGATGGCATAGTTGGGTTCTTTACCTCCTAGACTATCTTTGTCGAATTGTGCCACCGTTGGTAGAACTGGTTTGTCAAGAGGTCTGCCTTTTCCATTCCGACGGGCTTGTTCTTTTGGGAGTGGGCTTGTTGCTAAGCGGGGTAAGCGGGTTCAATTGCCAAACCTTCTCTCCAATTCTTCTTCTCCCTCCCTCAGAGGTATTGTAGGGGTACTGTTAGTAAGGAGATGGAAGAAGGCTCTATATTTGTTGTGTTGATTGGGTGTGGTGTGGGGGGTGTGGGTAAGGAGTGATGCTTTGGGTAACCCTGCCTAGTCTAGATCCGAATAGGTTATCTGAGGAGGAACCCACTCCGTTGAGATCTGTTTTGACATTGGCTAAACAAAATAAAGTAGGGTCAATGCTTTCGAGTTGGGTGTTGCAGACAGTGAAAGAAATCCGTCATTTCGTGGGGCTTTTGTGCAAGGCTTTTAAAGATGAGCTTTTGGCCTTGTTTACGGCCATTAAAGCAAGTCACTCTGTTCAGGGGTAAGCCTCTTGCTCGAGTTTGGGTAAGAAAAGTAATAGAGAATTAAGAAGGTTATCTCGTTCCATTAATTATGATGTAAGCAACGGCAGCGTTAGCCGTGATAGAGTCAAGGAGAGGGTTGCAAGTGGTTATTTATGAAGCACAAGTTGATATCATGGAATGTGAGAGAGGGTTAAATGATAGGGATAAGCACCTTAGAGTAAAAAATTTACTTATACAGTGGAAGGCACATATAATTTGTTTGCAGAAATCTAAATTGGAGCTTATCTCCAAAAGTCTAGTGCGCTGTGTGTGTGGGTGTCAACATGTGGATTGGTGCTACTCAGCTTCTAGAAGGGCCTTCGGTAGAATTCTACTTATGTGGGATAGGAGGGTAGGGGAGAAGATCAAAGAGTGTGGGGGGAGTTTACGATTGCCTGATCCTTTAGAAATGTCGAGGATGGTTTCTCTTGGGCTTTTGCAAGGGGTTTGTGGGCCAAATTTTGATTGTGATTGAAGGTATTTATAGGAGGAATTGGCGGTTTGATCAGTTGGTGGAACTTGCTGTGGTGTATTGGGAGAGACTTAAACGTCATCTCTTTCCTAGTGAAAGATCGAGTAATGTTCATTTTTGTCCTTCTATGTTGGAGTTTTCTGATTTAATTTCGGAGCAATGTCTTATGGATCTCCCCCTTGTAGTGGGACTTTTACGTGGTTTAACAATCTGGACTTCCCTTTTTGGTCAAGGCTCTATAGGTTTCTTGTTTCCATGGATTGGGAAGCTAAGTTTTATGATTTATTTCAAAAAATGATGCATAGATTGTGCTCAGATCATTTCCCCATTCTCCTTGACTGTTATTGCGATTGATAGGTGATGTATGTGTGAGAGGGCTGGAGAGTCTGTTATGGGAGGAATTGGTTGGTTTGATAAGTTGGTGGAACTTGCTGTGATGCATTGGGGGAGACTTAAACGACACCGTTTTTATTTTTTTATTTTTTTAATAACTAAGCACAGAATTTTATAAAAACCGTTAAGGCACTCCTAAGCATACATAAAGTACACAAAAAGGACACCAAAATAGAACCCGCAAAACCTAAAAACAGGAGGAAACCTAAGCACCATAATAGGAACCAGCCCACAAAACCCAGAGAACAATACATCACAACAAGGGCTCTCTTGCCTTTTCCCAGCTAGAACCAAAACCCTAACATCATAATTAATCGAGCACTCTTAAGTTCTTCATCTCTCTACTTCCTTTAAACTTAAGAGTGGAGATTGAAAATTCTTGAAGTTGTTCTTCATCAATTTTAGACATTAAGTCCCAAAAGCCCTTCACATTTCCTTCGTGGGAGACCCCCAGTGTTTGAAAACATAAATCACTAACCCCTTCAAAATCAGCTCCCCTCGAAGGTTCACTCACCTCTGAGGAAGACGACAACAAAGGAGGGCACCCAAACACTGGAGAGACCACAAGCCTTGACAGGGCACCAACATCTTCTCACCCACATACTGGGACAATGGGAGAGAAGACCCAACCATTTCATTCGAAGGAATGACCACACCGCTTGGGAGAAGGAAGCCACGCTGAGAAAGAGGCTTACAGACCTCATCAAGAAAAGATGCAGGTGCCAGAGAAGAGCGAGGACCTAGAGATGAAGGAGGGACGTTGATCGCTGCCACAGCCTTGACGATCAAGTTCTCATTCATCTTTGCACCTTTCAGCTTCTGAGAATACCTCAACAGCTTCTTGGATTCTGACGGGTAAATAGGTGTCCCGGACTTCGACATCACAGGGAGAGAGAAACGAAGTCTATTACCCAACTCAGCCGCCTTAGAAGATGCCGAGCCACTAACATCCTTCCAAGACCGGGAAGGAATTGCTTGACTCAAAACCGTCTCCAGAGGAACACACCGAGTCTTGGTCTGCAACACAAGCAAATTGCTAGCACTGGGCTGGGGCTCTGGACCCATCAAACCTTGACCAGTCAAAACCACCTCAGAAAATGGTTTGTTGGGCTTAAAAAGAGAAACCTGGTCTTGGGCTTAAGTTGAAAAGAGCACCCTGAATGCTTGCCAATGGAGGGCCTACGTTTACGGGAGAGCCCACCACATGAAAAGCCCAACTCCAAAAGCCTTGCAAGAAACCGCTACACAGCCCGCTCCACTTCAGCCTTCGCCCTTCTCGCCCAAAAAGGAGAAAGCTTCTTCTCCTTTTCCACGCTACATCCAACTCCTTCAAATTCAACATCAAAACAAATGCGCTACAAACCTAGATCAGAGAGCTTCTCACCAGACCTTGAAACTCCAATAGCACGCTCCTCCATCCCTTATGGATTGGACCCCAACTGAGATTCAAAAAAGTTACCCCACAGATCTCCATCAAAAGCCTACTCAATACCTAGTGGACCAAGATGCATAGCTGTAGAAGCCTCCACTCGCACTGTCGCCGCGTACGAAGGAAACTTCGAACCAAACTTCTCCCCTGACTCAGGAAAGACAGAAGAAGAAGAAGAAAGAGAGGGAGCAACCATGGCTTCAAGAAAAGCCACCACCTTACTAACTCCCCTGCAAATAGAGCTCAACCTTTCCCGTCACGACCCTTCAGCAATAAGATAAGCCCTTGCCGACCCCCCTTACACCGCCGGTTCCAAGAAACAGCCGACCTTGTTCTCACCTCTGCGAACGATCAAGACTTGCTGAACCTCCCAGAAGGATTTGACGAAATCCTTCATCCCAGTGTTGCTCAACGCCACCTCCATCGTTGCAACCAACCAAACTGCACATGGAAGGTTTTTGCTAGTGTAGTGTCTTTGGGTCTTCCATGTGCAACACCACACTGGCAAAAACCTTCCTTCTCTCTTCCAACCGTACCACCACATCTTCCTCCACCAAGAAGAGAAAGAATTTCGCATTGACAAAGAAACGCCACTCCATACCCTCTCACAGAAACCACCACCCCCCGCGACCACCTTCGAGGAGGATGCTCCTGATGCACCTCCACACGTCGCTCACATTGTCCCCGGAATAGGGGATCTCAGCCGAATAGACCCCACCAAGAACAACCAGAGATGGGAGACAACAGACTAGAACCACTAGAACGAAGGAGTGCCTACCAACATCGGTAGAAACCCATCGACAAACCTCCAGTGGCTTTCTGAGCAACCTGAGAAAGGCCTACAAAGATTGGGAAAAGGACGAAAACCAGTAGTAAAAGCTTGCCTACCAAAAGGGGGCAAAAAAGATTGATGACCTCTCTCTCTCTCTCTCTCTCTCTCTCTCAGTGGAGTCCAAACATGATATGTTTGGGTGCACGTTAGATGAGTGGTAATGTTCATTTTAGTCCCGTTGTGCCGGAGTTTTTTGATTTTATTTCGGAGCAGAGTCTTATGGACCTCCCCCTTGAAGGGGGGACCTTTACGTGGTCTAACAATCAGGAGTTCACAAGTATGCCACTCTTTTATTTGGTTTAGGGACACTCATTCTTCAGTTTTGGAAGAAAGCCTCCGAAAACTGAGAGTTGAAAAACTTAGCAAAGATGATGTTCAAAAGATGCAATGGGAGGTTTTAGAGGCCAAAAATTGGGAATTGGATTCATTTCATGCGTATTGCTGTCAAACTGCTTATGGTGGTAAGCATTATAATATAGGACTTTCTCGATGGTGAGTTCTTCGAGCTAGTGGTTGGTTGAGTCAAAGGAGTTTGCTTTGTCGGTTGTGGGTGGTTTCACAGGCATTAGGATCCATGAAAAACGCAAAGGAGTGACGAGGTCCATTCTTATAGACAAAGATGAGGCTGCATGGTTACTTTAAGTTTTTTCATGATCTGGTAACCTTTCATCCATAGAGTGTTCTGGAACCAATCCGTTTCAGGCTTTCCGCAGATTCTTGCGCAGTAATGCTCCAATAGGCATGGTTTCTTTCTGATCATAGAAGAATATGAGGGTAGAAGAAGGAAAGGTTTTGTCTTGGTGCCTAAAGGGAAAGTTGGTGAAGGCGAAGGGTGGAAGCGTTTCGGGGAGGAGCTTCATTTTGCTTTCAACAGTCTTCATGCTGGCAATACTAGCTACTCGAAGCATTTGCATGTAAAGGAAGTATCACAACCTAAGCCTAAATCTGAGATGAGGAGGTGCTTTGTTGAAGTTCTGAGAGCCTCTTTGCCAAAGTTTGAAGAGCCCGTTGTTCCTCCCAACCGCACTCCTGTGCTTGTCGGGATTGAGTCGACATATTCTGTTACGGAGAAAGATATCCAAGCCCGTGCAAAGTCTTTGGCGAAGATAGATAAGATGGTGAAGGCTTTTCCGGCGAAGGATATTTTACCGAAGACAGCTCCGACGTCTCTTTCTACTTTGTTGGGAAGAGGGTCAGTTTCAGGCCTAAGGGGTAGGGCGGCTGGCTCAAGCTCCCCTATGTTGCCCTCTACTTCACGCAAGTCACATTTCGGTGATAGCCTA
The DNA here is from genome assembly GCF_958979055.1 of Alnus glutinosa. Lineage (NCBI taxonomy): Eukaryota > Viridiplantae > Streptophyta > Magnoliopsida > Fagales > Betulaceae > Alnus > Alnus glutinosa. The sequence continues at coordinate 18,640,131 of NC_084893.1, read as the reverse complement.
GATCTTCTCAGCATCAGGAAGACGTTGGAGAAGCTACATGTGGAAATCATGTATTGTCTGAAAGGTTTGCACTTGTTGGAAGATGATTTGCTAGGTAGTGGACCTAAGCTTCCTGGTCCTGGCTCTTTACCCAGGACCTAGACTAATTCATTGGGCTCTAGACTTCCTCGGCCCAAATCCATTAAGCCCTCTTGCCCCTTATTGGCCTGACGTCCTTCAGAGCCAGCCCAACTCTCAAAAGGTAAATTCCCTTTGAGTTTTCCCATCAAGAGGCCCAAGCTTATGGTTAAGGCTAAGGCTGGTTCGGTTCTTCATCCCATTCCAACTCCCCATTTCTCGCTGGACTCCGATGCTTCTACTTCCGCTGTGTAGTTGGTGCCGATAGGTCTGGGTTTTGGAAATTCGAAGTCCGCATCTAGACCAGGTTTTTCTGGCTGGGTTTATCAATGTCAAAATTTACAAAATCATCAATCTTCAGCTATTTGGAAAGTTAAGCAGGGGCAGGCCAAACTGAATGCGGGTAATAGTCAGAGCTGGGAGAAGGCTGCGGTTATTTCGATGGTTGGAGATGAGGACACCTTTTTGGCTTCTGAGGATGTATCGTGCGGTGGGGGTGGAGAGCCAAAAGTCTTGTAGTTAGCCTTAAGACAGCCGGAGGAGCTAGCAGTCGCATATCTAGGGTCGGACTCAGATAGCTCTCGTCAGTCTGGGTTTAGCTCAAATGTAGCTAGAGAGACCACTGTTTTAGGGGAGAAGGGTCATGTAGGTAAAGAAGGATTTCTTTGGGTTTGTCGAAAGCTGGTGAAGGTTTATTACTGGCCCCTCAGGTATCCACTTCGCAGTTGTGTGTTGTCTTGGTTTATTCTGGGTTTGGTGTAGATTTAGTGGATTAGAGGCAAGAAGAAGGCAATCTTGAGCTGGTATTTTTTCCACATAAGAGGGCAAAGTGGGCCACACAACAGAAGCAATTTAAGTGGGATCCCAAGTGGAGAGCTGTCTCTGGGAAGGATCAGGAGACAAAATGGAGTTTGGGTCTACTCTTAACGGCGTCGTGGCTGAGGAGGGAGTTCATCTGGTATGTTCTTTGAATTTGCAAAATCTCAGTCCTAAAGGCCTCTTGCTACAAGACAATGTTAGGGATGGTAAGGGGGAGTTAGAGAGAAGTGAGCTGATGGTAATCACTCCACTGGCAGTGGAAGGTGGAGACGGGCAGAGGGTGTCACCTAGATGGGTGGTGGAAAGAATCAAGAGATTTTATCCAATTATAGGGCTATCTTGTGGTGGTTTCGAGGACAGATTGTTGGCTTTATTTGAGGAGATCGGCGCTGCCAAAGACAGCTCTTTGGTAGAACCTAAGACTAATTATCTGTCTTCACAAGGGGTGAAAAGGCAGAGGGAATTAAATAAGTTGGCTTGGTCCATTAACTATGAGAAGAAAGGGGTTCACTCTGATAGAGGCAGGCATAAGGGTAGGGGTTCATCTCGCTTATATAACGCCTAAAATATTTATGTGGAATGTTAGAAGGCTTAATGCGATTGAGAAAAGATTGGAGATTAGAGGGCTTCTAAGGGATTCGAAGGCAGATATTGTATGCTTGGTGGAGACAAAGATGGCAGTTATCTCAAGGGAGGTAGTGCGAAGTTTATGGGGTTGCTATCATGTTGATTGGTGCTATTTGGGTGCCAATGGAGCTTCGGGTGAGATTTTGCTAATGTGGGATAGAAGGGTGGTGGAGAAAGTGGAGGAATGTGTAGGTAGATACATCGTTGCTTGTTCTTTGCACGACACTGGAGATAATGTAGTTTGGGCTTTTGGTGAGGTTTATGGTCCAAACGATGACAGGGATAGGAGGGATTTGTGGGTTGAATTAGCTGGATTGATGAGTTTGTGGGAGTTGCCTTGGTATATTGGGGGGGATTTTAACGTGGTTTGTTTTCCTAGTGAGAGGTCTAGTGGTGTCGGCTATTCTGCTGCTATGGAAGAGTTTTCAGACTTCATTTTCATGAATAATTTGGTGGATCTACCCCTTGAAGATGGCCAGTTTACTTGGTCAAATAATCAGGAAGATCAAATATGGTCTAGAATCGATAGGTTCTTAGTTTCACCAGAGTGGGAGGAACGCTTTCCTGAGTGTCTCAGGGGAGATTGCTAAGACTTCTCTCCGATCAATTTTCTTTGTTATTGGATTGTGGGGCACCAAGAGGGAGAAACAATTATTTTAAATTTAAGAACATGTGGTTGAAATATGAGGGTTTTGTTGAGCAGGTAAAAACGTGGTGGATGTCTTTTGAGTTTTCTGGTTTGCCAAGTTTCATTTTGGCTAATAAATTGAAGGCTTTGAAGACAAATTTGAAGAAATGGAATGAAGAAGTGTTTGGTGATTTAGGGAAGAAGAAGAAGAAAGAATTATTGGAGGGTATTTGAGAGTTGGATTTAGTTGAAGAAAGCTGTTGCCCAAAGGAGGACGAAAAGGTTCGAAAGGTAGATATGTTGAGAGAGCTGGAGAAGACTCTTCTTTTTGAGGAAATGAATTGGAGGCAAAAATCTAGAGCTCTGTGGTTGAAGGAGGGGGACAAGAACACAATTTTTTCACAGGTTGGCCAACTCACATCGTAAATTCAATCAAGTGGACTCTTTGAGTATTAATGGTACAATTTCCAGGAATCCTACGGATATTAAGGAGCATATAGTCCAATATTACAACAATCTGTACTTTGAGAATTGTTCTTGGCAGTCTAGGGTGGAGGGCCTATCTTTCTTATCCATTGATGTGGATGAGAGCTTTTGGCTAGAAAGAGCGTTTTAGGCTAAGGAGGTGTGGGATGTGATCAGGGATTTGAATGTAGACAAGGCACTGGGTCCTAACGGCTTCACTTTGGCTTTCTTTCAGAAGTGTTGGGACTTTTTAAAAACCGACATTATGGTTGTTTTTGTAGAATTTCATGCTCGAGGCAAGTTTGAAAAGAGCTTTAGTGCTACTTTTGTCTCTTTGATTCCTAAGAAGGCTGGTGCCATGGAAGTGAGAGATTATCACCCTATTAGTTTGGTAGGGGGGATCTACAAAATTATTTCAAAGGTCCTCGCGAACAGGTTTAAATCAGTTTTGGGCAAGATTATCTCCAACTCTCAGATTGCGTTTATTGGTGGTCGACAAATATTGGACTCGGTGCTTATTGCCAACGAATGTGTGGATAGTCAAATTCGATCAGGGGACCTTGGGTTGCTGTGTAAGTTGGATCTGGAGAAGGCTTATGATAATGCGAATTGGGATTTTTTGCTCTATTTGCTGCACTGTTGTGGTTTTGGGGAAAAATTGAGGGCTTGGATTCGTTTTTGTATTTCTACGGTGAGATTTTCTATTCTTGTGAATGGAACCCCGTTAGGTTTTTTTTTTTTTTAGCTCTCGTGGTTTGCGACAAGGAGATCCTCTTCTTCTATATTGTTTGTGGTGGTTATGGAGGCTTTGAGCCGGATGCTGATTGCCGCTTTGGATCAGGGCAACTTGACAGGGTTTTCAGTAGGATCCAGTGAGTTCGAGGCTTTAGTTGTGAATCATTTACTGTTTGTTGATGACACATTGATTTTTTGTGGTGCGCAAGAAGAACAGATTCGACATTTGAGGCGTGTCTTCCTATGCTTTGAGGCAGCTTCGAGCTTAAGGATTAACTTAGGAAAATCAGAAGTTGTTCCTATTGGTGCGGTAGAGGATTTCAATAGGTTGGCTCAGCTACTTGGATGTCGGGTCGCTTCTTTGCCATTGGCATTCTTGGGTTTGCCATTGGGTGCTTCTTACAAATCCATGTCTATTTGGAATGGTGTTATTGAGAAAATGAAAAGGAGGTTGGCTGGATGGAAGCGTATGTATTTGTCTGAGGGTCGGTTGACTCTTCTTAAAAGTACGCTCCAATCTTCCTACTTATCTCTTGTCGTTGTTTCCTATTCCAGTGAGGGTGGCTAATCGTCTTGATAAAATTCAAAAGGCTTTTCTTTGGGGTGGTATTGGAGATGAGGCCAAATTTCATTTAGTGAAATAGAACAGGATTTGTACTCCTTTGTCTTCAACTGGGTTGGGAGTTCATAGCTTTATCCAGTTTAATCAAGCTCTTCTGGGTAAATGGTTGTGGAGATATGGTAGGAAGAGAGAGGCTTTATAGCAACTGATGATTGACGCAAAATTTGAGTCTAAAGGGTGGGTGTTGTTCGAAAGAGGTGCCAGGTTCCTTTGAAGTGGGTGTGTGGAAACATAGTACGAGGAGATGGGAGAAGTTTTGTAATTTTATTCGTTTTGAGGTGGGGGATGGGTCAATATATTAGTTTTTGGCATGATTGGCGGTGTGAGGATAGACCTTTAAAGCAGTGCTTTCCAGTTCTGTTTAGCATTGTGAGGAATAAAGATGCAATGGTTGTGGATAACTTGGTCGTTCATAAAGGAGTTATTCAATGGAATGTTCTTTTTATGAGGCATTTCCAGGATTGGGAGATAGAGATGGTTCTTTCTTTCTTTGAGCAGCTTTACTCCACTTCGGTTCAACATGGAGAGGGCGATAGGTTAGTTTGGAACCCTTTTAAAAGGGGTTTTTTTGAGGTGAGATCCTATTATGGAGTGCTTATTAGGAAAAATGGCTCATCATTTCCGTGAAAGAATATTTGGCGTGTTTAAGGCTCCGACTAGGGTGGCTTTTTTTGTATGGTCAGCAGCTTTGGGTAAAATTTTGACTCATGATAACTTGCGTAAGAGGAATGTCGTAGTGATTGAGTGGTGTTGTATGTGTAAGAAGAATGGGGAGTCTATTGATCATATGTTGCTTCACTGGGAAGTCGCTCGTGATCTTTGGAGTTACATTCTTATCTTATTTGGGGTAGAGTGGGTTATGCCACGAACGGTGTTGAAGTTGTTGACTAATTGGTGTGCGTTGGTTGGGTATGGTCGTGCTAAAGAAGCTTGGCGGTTAGCTTCATTATGTTTATTGTGGTGTATTTGGCAGGAACGGAATGCGCGGCTCTTTGAAGATGTTGAGACATCAATGGTGGAGCTACGGAAGCGTTTGCTTAATTTGTTATATATTTATATAGCGTCCCATCATTGCTTAAATGATTTTACTTATGTAGACTTTTTGAATTTATTCTCTTCTTGTCCAATTTATGGGGCTCTCTTGTATACTTCCCGTGTATAAGGGTTGCGCCCCTCGGTACTTTTAATGATTTGAATTACAATTACTTACAAAAAAAAACAATCAGGATTTCTCGGTCAAGGCTTAATAGTTTTCTTGTTTCTTCGGATTGGGAAGCTAAGTTTCGTGATTTATTTCAGAAAAGGATGCATAGATTGTGCTTAGATAATTTCTCCATTCTTCTCGACTATCATTGCGATTAGTAGGTGTTGTATGTGTAAGGAGAATGAAGAGTTTGTGGATGATGTCCTTCTCCATTGTGAGGTTGCTTGTGCCTTATGGAGTGTCCTTTTCGGTCGCTTTTAGCTGTATTGGGCTATGCCTAGCTGTGTAGTTGACTTGTTCGCTTATTGGTGGACTGCTGGTAGCGCTAGGAGTGTTGTTGTGTGGAAGATGGTGCTTTCTTACCTTTTGTGGTGTCTTTGGAGGAAAATGAATGATAGAAGTTTGAGGATCCCAAGAGGACGTTAGAGGAGCTGGAGTATAATATTTATCTTTAGACAGCTGCTTTTGTTTATCCTATGGAGTTGTAACGACTTAAGAAAAAGCGCTAACTACATCTGCGCTATCACCTCAAAATGACTAGTCAATTTAGAACTTCTATTGAATCTCTTATAAAGCTCGGTTTTAACTAGTAACTAAGTAATGTGAGACTTTTTTTTTTTTTTTTTTTTTTATTTTTTTATAGGTAAGCAGAGAAATTTATGAAAAGCGTAAAGGTGCCCCTAAACATACAAGAAGTATACTAAAAGGACACCAAAACAGGAGGGAAAAAAAAAAAAAAAAAAAAAAAACCAAACACCCCAACATGAATCAGCCCACAAAACCCAGAGACCCTTACATCACAGCAAGGGCCCTCTTGCCTTTGCCTCGACTAAAACCAAAACCCCTAGCATCATAATTAATCAAGTACTCCAAGTTTTTCACCTCCCTACTCCTTTTAAACTTAGAAGTGGAGACTAAAATCTTTTCACATTCCCCTCGTGGGAGACCCCTAGAGTATGAAAATAGAACCTAACATCTAGCACGGCCTTGGGAGACCCATCAACCCCTTTAAAATCACATCCCCTCAAAGATTCACCCACCTCTAAGGAAGATGACAATAGAAAAGGGTACCCAACCACAGGAGAGACCACAAGCCTCAATGAAGCACCAACGCCCATCATTTTCACACCCACAGACTGGGCCGAAGTGAGAGGAGACCCACCCAATCTAGTCGAAGGAAGGGCAACATCGCTCAGGAGAAGGAAGCCACGCCGAAGAAGGCTAGCCGAAGGAGACTTACTATTGTTCCCCCACCAAGCTTCTGCAAGGACCAGACCAGGGTCCTGACAAAAGCCTAAGAAAAAGCACCAAAAGGTGGCACTATCAGAGCATTGATCGTTGTCAAAGCCTCGTCAATCATAGAAGCATCCAACTGAGCTCCTCTGCCTACCTTCAATCTTCGATAGTATCTCAACACAGATTTGGACTCCGATGGGTAGATAGGAGCCCCACACTCCGACATCACCGAAGGAGAAAAGTGGAGCCTTTCACCCAAAGCAACCGCCCCCAAAGAAGTGGCCCAAAGGAGCCTGACCCATCTACATTTGGCACTAGAGAAGAACCCTCAGTAGCCGAGTCTACCTTTTCAGCAAGTGTTGGTGCAACACCTGGCAAACACCCCAAAAAGAATGTTTGTGCATAAGGTTGCACAGAGGAAGCTTGACCGAAAGGTAGAGGATTTCAGTCTAGAAGATGCCAGAACAGGATCAGAGGAACTAAGAATAGGACCAGAGGAACTCAGAACAGGACCATTGGCAGTCGTCAACGACGTCAGACCTGGAAACGCACGATTAACCAAGACCCGCCCATCAGCCACTCCAAAACTTGTCGAAGTCTCAAAGCTCGAATCCAAAACTGGGTTAGAGCCCACCAAAATAGCCTTCTTAGTATTGGCCTTGGAACTCAAGTGACTGGACTCCTCCCAAAACCAAGCCCTTCTAAAAACGGCCTCAGCTCTCTTGAGCATCTGGCCTATCGCAAAGCAACTCGCCTTGGGCTTAAGCCCAAAACACTTAAGGACCAACCCCGACATAATCCTGCGAGCCCAATTGATCCACTCCCCAAAGAGATCGAGAAGCTTCCTGATTACTCCATCCTTTTCCTGAGCCTAAAGGTCAACGTCACCCTCTGCAACCCTATAGCGCGTTGAACTGAACCTGGTGCTATCAGAAACACGAAGGGTATTACCTATGGGACTAAACGATTGTTTCTCCAAAGCGTAACAATCCACCGGTTGCCGAACCACCGTGGAGCAATCCTGACGCATTGGAAAATTCCTCTCCTAATTGCCCCAAGCCATTGCCTGTCGTGCTTCTTCCAGCTTAGGCACAACGTATGCACCACTGCGCTTCTTCCCGCAGCCCTTGACAGAGACGAGAGCCGCCGTATGCACCACAACACCACCTTCGCGAACAATAGAGACCCAGCTGCCTTACCCATCGTCTTCAAGAAAAGCCAAGACTTTAGACATCTCGCTTGTAACACGGCTCCAGCGCCGCCCATCACGGCCTTCAAGAAAGAGAACCGGGCCTCTTCGGCCACCTACAATGTAGGCTGCCACCTCCAAGAAACGGCCAGACCTATTCCCACCTCTCTGTACGAATGTCACCTTAGACCCCTCCTTATAAGAATTGACGAAATCCTCAACCCAGGATTTCACAAAGCCTCTTCCACCATGACAGCGTCCACACAGTACATCGTGAGCCCAAAAGGATTACCCCTGTGAAAGCTTTCCTCTTCTCCACTACCCTAAGCTCTACATACCCTTGCCCCATCGAGAATAGAAAAGATTTAGCCTCCACAAAGAACCGGCTCTCCATACCCAACCACATGGGACAACCCTCGAAGGGGATTGATCCAAACCGGCCACCACGTACCACTCACATGATCGCTCTCCAAATTGTCGCCAACAAACTACCGGCTGAGAACCACCTTGATAGAAACACTCCGACGAGACCAGAACAGAACTAGAAACACTTCTTAGTATGTAAATAAAGCAAGTTGAATGAGGTTTACAATGTGGGACTTAACACCCATAAGTATCTCTATAAACCATTAACTCTACGTGGGTTACTCATCTTTTACCAATATGAGACCGAGATGTTACAAATTCTTCTCTTAAATTCCTTATGTCCTTGTCAGAGCCATGTCATGCAGTGCTCTAGTACGAGATGGCCTGACGTTACCAGGTGGCTTTGACACCATTTAAAAAAAAATGCAGGAAAAAATGCTAGCTACATCTGTACCATCACTCCAAAATGACTAGCTAATTTGGAGCTTCCCTATAATGCTTTATAAAACTCAGTTTCACCTAGTAACTAAGCAATGTGGGATTTAATACTCATGAGTATCTTTATAAATCATCAACTCTATGTGGGCTACTCATGTCTTCTCAATATGGGACCGAGATGTTATAGTTGCTTCGTTATCATGATTTTTTTGTTCTTTTTTCCTCCTAGCGAGCTAGGTATTTTATGTTGTGTATTTCCTATGTATTTAGGTGCGCCTTATGCTTTTAATGATATTTCGATTACTTATCAAAAGAAAAAAAAAATGAAAATTGAACGTTTTATACAAATGCTTTGTTGGAGATTATGGAGTAGTGCGTGAATGTGTGTCTGCTTGCCCACGTGTTTCTGTTGTGTGTGTGTGTGTGAGAGAGAGAGAGAGGGTGGTTTTGTTCTTGTATGGTTTTTAAATTAAAATTTTACCTGTACAAGTATCTTACATTCTAATCCAATTGCAGTGAAAAAGTTGCCCTTCAGACTTTAAAAGCCAGTGACTGGCATCTTGAAGGAGCTTTTGATGTATTCTACAGCCAACCCCAGGTCAAAACCTTTACTGACTCTAGACATTTGGAGGAGCTCTTCAATAGATATAAAGGCAAGCTTTACTTGTACACTTACTTCTGCTGCCCCATCTAGCACTTCATTGCCTGTCTCTTTCTTGGAATTATGAAAAGAATGGAATGAAAATAAAAAAAATTCAGTTCTAGATTACCTTATGTTTACAACAGTGCTCGTCAGTACCAACTTGTATAGAGCTGATGACTTTTTTTGTCGTTTTATTCTTTTTGATGAGTTTTAGACTAGTTTATCTTGTGATTTTTTACTTTTTTTAAAAAAAAAAATTAATTTTTTTTTTATTGGATGTCTACTAGTATATTATGAATGGCCTTAGTGTGAAACTATGGTTTTGCTCCTACAATTCTCTTAACTCTAGTATTCAACATAACAGTAAGCAAGAACTTATGACTCATTTGGTGTGGAAAATTTAATATGTTGGTTTTCAATGGGAATGGGTCTATTTAATGTTGGTTTTCATGTTGGACTTGTAAGGATTGGGCAGCGCAAATGACTATTGTTGCTTAATGGCTGAAATATCTCTTTACTAAAAATTTTTATTCTAATATGCTTTTGCAGATCCATATAGTGATATGATACTGGTTGATGGTATTACTCTTCTTTGCAACGATATTCAGGTAGCTTTTGAATGCCAGTTAGTTGATACTGTTTGATGACTATAAGGTTAAAAAATTGCAATATTTTAGTTAATTTTGAGCTCTCATATGCTGTTTGTACCTTATGGGTTATCTTTTTTCTACACTATTTATTTATTCAAAAATTGGATTTTTTAATTAATTTTGAGCCCTCATATGCTGTTTGTACCTTATGGGGTAATCTTTTTTCTTCACTATTTAGTTATTTTTTCAGTAAGAATTGGGTTTGTTCTCCTTAGCTTGAGTAAGTTGATTTTCACAGTTAAAATGTTGTTCTTTTGGCAGGTGGATCCGCAAGATATAGTTATGGTATGTATAATAAGACTTTGAAGCTATTTCTGTAAAAGGCAGGCATACCTAAATTTATTTTGATTGTTATGTATAAATTATCCTTAATGCTAGATTTAAATTTTAGGTCTATAAAAAGTCTGACTCTTTAGTTGCAAAAAAGTTGCGATTTAAAATTCAGCAGTTGTAGAAATTTTTGGAAATCTGGCAAGAACAGGAAGTTTATTGTTGGATTCTCTTCACCCCCGCCCCCTCTCTTTCTTCCACCCCCTTTCCCCCACATAAAGCTAAAATAATAATAATAATAAAATAATAAACTAGGGCCGTTTCATAGAGTAGGAGTAAATTGTAAGCGATGTCTAGATAGCGTATTACATTATTTTCATAGTTTCTGCTTCATTTGTTTGTCATTTGTCTGTAATGCTTGTTTGTTTCTTCCTCTTTTTCTTTTCTGTTGTTATTTATGCCTTGAGTTAATCAAGGAAGCTGCTGAGATACAAATTTTAATACTTCTAAATTTTTCATTCACCCTTGTAGATGAGTTTGATTGCTGTTATTTTTCTATTAGATGCAATTTTTTTTTTAATAAGTAAATCATCTTCAAAAAGCCGTGAGGGACGTAACCAAGTACATAGGAAGTATACAAGAGAGACCCCCAATTAGCGAGAAGTAAAAAAAACACGAATCCATAAATTCTAAGAAACTAGAAAAACGAGAACTGATGTAACCTGCCGGGTAACATGTAGAGATTTGAACTCTTAACTCCAATCTCTCACAAACTTCAAAATTCCAGGCATTGCGCTTTCTCTAAATACAACACATTAAGTACAAAGGAACCAACCTCCAGACTTCTAAATTGCTACAGCTTTCAAACTAACATCTCCAACTAGCTAACAACTCTACCACCCTTTGGGGCAAGTCCCAATCCAATAAAAAAAAAAGGCTAAATCGATACCCACAAAACTCTATCCATTTCATAGTGGAGCAGAAGATGATCTATGGTCTCCCTACTCTTCTTACACATCCAGCACTAATCCATCACTATGTCATGTCTCTTTCTCCGGTTATCCGAAGTTAAGATCTTCCTTAACGCCATTGTCCACACAAAGAATGCCACTCTTGAAGGAGCCTTATTTTTCAAAATGCAAATGTTCAAAGTTGCTAAGTTTACAAGGTTAAGTTTTTTCAATTAGAGTTTAGGAAAAAAGAGAGGCTCAATATATTCATTGCCCTCTCAATACTTTATTATGATTAAAGCAACAACAATATCCTTTTCCCTTTTAATACAATAACATCAGTTTTAATGCTCCCCCTCAAGTTGGAACATGCATATCATATAAGTTTTGCTTGGAATGTTCTATTAACTTTGATGCTAGCGGCATTGGTTCTAGCCGGAGTAAAGGCAGGGCTTTTTTGCAGCTTTAGGGTTTCTTTTGTTGGTGTCTTGGTGTTTCTCTCCTTTTTTTTTTTCTTTTTTTTTTTTGGTTCTTCTTTCTGTTTTTTTGCTTTGGTGTTTCTTGTGTATACTTTCTGTATACTTAGAGGCGCCTCGTGCTTTTTTAATGATATTTGCTGAGTTTTCTTGGAATACATAGACTCCAACCGGTTACGACACAAAGATTTTGTAAACATATCAACAAGCGAGTCTCCATACTTAACACTGCCTTTAATCACCCCTACTTGATGCAACACACTGCCGTCAACCAAGAAACCGATTGGCACTAACACATGAACAACCCCTAACCACCAAAATGCTAGTGACAACCAAAGTTGACCGACCACCCCGAACACGACCAGTGACGACCATACCAGAGAGTCTCATCACTTAAGCAGACAAACTTTGTTGGCCACCACACAGCCACTGAGAGCCTGAATCATTCATCTACTCAGGGAAAAACCGACTGCCACAGTAGCCGTGACACGGATCTACTGTCAACTACCTTACCACTTATGAGGATGACAGCAGCAACATCTAGGCTGCTGAAGTGAAGTGATGATGGGGCCATCGGCCTCCAACCACGGGCATCAAGCCTAAGCCCACAATATCAACACTATTGCAAAACCAGAGAAAGAAGACGGAGGGCTAGGTGGAGAGAAAGCTCGCAAAACAATGAAAAATTTGTTAAGCCCTCGGATCTTACTCTGATATCATGTCAAGATTAAAGTTTACATAAAAAAGAGAGGTTTAGCATATTCTGTGACCCTCTCAATAACACCTTTTTTGATGAGTCTGTACTTAATCAAAGGAGAAAAATAGGTTGTTCTTATTATTATTATGCTTCTAGATTGAGTTTATTGTAGTTAAATATTGAATATTTATATGTACTTTGGGTCTGTCGTAATGAGTTGTCATGAACATGTGATAATGAGTGGTGACTTGGCTATATTTGGTAACATGTGCTTCTGCTGTTATTGCAGTTAGTTGTTTCATGGCACATGAAGGCTGCCACCATGTGTGAATTTTCCAAGCAGGAGTTTATTGGTGGACTACAAGCACTAGGGTAAATATATAAACAGTTATGTTTGCTTTAATTATTTTTAAGTCAAATGATATAGATTGGGAGTTTGGGACTACCATGACCAAATCCTGATGATGGCTGTATATTCTGATGGCAGGATAGATTCTTTGGAGAAGTTCCGTGAAAGGATACCATTTATGCGCTCTGAGCTGAAAGATGAACGTATGTGCAATGGTTCATGATTTTTGGTATTTACTCAAATTTAGATTATAATATTATATTTCATGTTGCTTTTAGGGGAAAACAATCCTCAATTTGATATATTTATTGAAAAATTCAAAGATATTGGTTTGATTAGCATTTTCTGAGTCAGAGATACAACAATTTTGTCACTGAAATGATCATTGCTTCTTGTAATTGTAATTGTCCAGAAAAGTTTCGTGAGATATATAACTTTGCATTTGGCTGGGCAAAAGAAAAGGTACTCTTTTCTCTGCATAAAAGCTTTGATTTTTACATGTTCTCGATGATGATTATCTCTACTGCTAAAATAAGTACCTTTTGATAGATTTCATTTTTCACTTTTGTCAGTTTTTTTAGTGGCACCAGTTAAATCCAGGATGAGTTTTTGCTTTCCTTATCAAGTTTACTGATTTGTAGTTGACCTCAATTATCTCAAGGATATGCACGGATTATTTCTCTGTGTGTTTCAGGGTCAGAAATCTTTAGCATTGGATACAGCTATTGGAATGTGGCAATTACTGTTTGCTGAAAAGCAGTGGCCGCAGGTTGATCACTGGTGCCAGTTCTTACAGGTAGCTTATAATTCTTATTTTGACCTATTTTTTGAAGTTTGTTAATATTTTTATGAGAATGGGTAGTGAGAATATGGCACTCATTAAGTGTATTATATAATGCGTCATAGATACCCAGATACCCTCTTTGGATCTATCTTTAGGTCTCTGTAAAGATATAAATGGATGTATGCATAAATGACCCATAGGCATTTATGGCGTTACATTTTTGTTCTTTTTTTTCTTTTTTTTGTTTTTTGTTTTTTCCCTTAGCCTCCCAAAAGAATTCATTTACTTCTCGTATGCCCCCTCCCTGCTCCCCCCCCCCCCCCCCCCCTTCCCAAAAAAAAAACCAACACAGAACATATATTCTCTTTATTTAGGCGACTGTGTACTCATAAAAGTCAACAGAGAATATGGTCTATCACATGAGGTTTTTTTCTTTTTCTAATAAAATCTTTTACTAAACAACCCCCCCCTCCCCCCCCCCCCCCACAAAAAAAAAAAGGAGAATGTGGTCTAAATTTTTTCCTTTTCAATCATTTTATCTTTATTTTAGTGGTGGGAGCTGTATTGCTTCAGTTTAACTATTTGTGCAGTCATAATATTAATTTAAATTGCTTGCAATTAGTCTTTACTTGTAAACGTGCAACTTAGTTGCATGCATTTAAAGCACAGGGACTCCTAATCGTGACTTTCCACAACCAACTAATGCTTTTGTATTGGCTGGCATTCAACTATGTGGAGAATTTTTTAGTGACCCTTTATGGAGGCAAAATAATACATGTTAAAGACTAAAGAGTACCAACCATGATACCTTAAATTTTTGTGATCCAATTGAATGTTGGCTGGTTGGGTAATTGCATTCTTGGGACCCTTTGCTCAGCTAGGCCCCTAGATTCATTTGTTTTTTAGAATTATTTAATCCAATAAACAGCTTGGTGGTTGGTAGGTGGCTGAACATCCAGCTTCTTATTTTTCTAACTCTTCTGAATTTGTGGATTTTTGTTCTTCTTTTAGCCTTTAGTGGGGACTATCTTTATATACATCCTGTGTACTAGGGTTGCGTCCCTCTGCACTTTTCAATGAAATGAATTACTTATAAAAATAAAATAAAAAATAAAAAGAATTGTCGCTGAATATGGCCAACATTAGTGCCAGTTCATCAGCGTGCCTGTGACAACCTTTGGCCAATCTGTAGGTAAACTCTATAATTGCAAATTTCCTACATATGATAAAAGATACCCTAAAGTGGAAGCTTTGTGTTTTCAAAACGATTTCCTTGTTAAGTGTTTTCTGGATAGCTGATGTCTGGTTAATTGTTCTTTTCTGGGTGATTGATGTCTGTTTTTTTTTTTTTTTTTTTTTTTCATCAATGGATATGTATGTAGTATAATCTATATGAATTTTCCCTTTAATGGGTTTGAATAGATTGATGTTATGAAGTCCATGAGGATATGATTAATTATTCAATTATTTTTTCCTTTGATTTTTTATTTTTGTTTTGTGTTTTGATATCGTTGACTCAGGCTCGTCATAATAAAGCAATATCTAGGGACACATGGTCTCAACTTTTGGAGTTTGCAAGGGTAAGATATAAAGCATTAATAGATACTTGCTGGCTCATTGTTTTAGGATGCAATGCCCACAATTCATTTGGACCTGCATGTCTAATTGATATCCTTTTCAACTGCTATTTGTTTACCAAGTCCACATGATTAATATGATAAAGCGTGTGCATGTAATGTGCCACCTGCCCTCCCCCCACCTTTTACTTTTTAGTAGCTTTCTTGGTTTGTGCATCAAGAGAAATATATGCTTGCAGATGCACAGGGCAAGTGAGAGAATCTTAACTTCATTTTGTTGATTTTTTTTTTCTTATTTTCTATTTCTTTTTTATTTTGTCCCCCCCACTTGGTGCTATCCTTGTTCTTTTTTTCCATGTATTCTTTATTTTAGGATCATGAGCATGTATATTATATCATCTTGGCATTTTTGCTAAAGCTTATATATGGACACATTTCATTCTTCGACTCCCCATCCTTGCTGTTGTTTATTTTCCTCATTCTTACCGTCCCAGGGTAAACAATCCTATTCATAGCTTGATTTTGTTTTCTGCATCTTACCATCTGGAGAACAATTATGCTGCACTCATCAGCAGTCCCTATTAATCCATAGTTTTCTGTCTATGACATGGATATGAGGTATACAAGTGGCAGCAAGATAATTTTTGTTTGTGCAATATGAAACAAGGTCAAGAATAGGCTATTGTTTGGCAAACATTTTGAAATGTGTTTTC
Source organism: Alnus glutinosa (assembly GCF_958979055.1). Taxonomy (NCBI): domain Eukaryota; kingdom Viridiplantae; phylum Streptophyta; class Magnoliopsida; order Fagales; family Betulaceae; genus Alnus; species Alnus glutinosa. Next base: position 18,624,576 of record NC_084893.1, on the reverse strand, counting down.
GCTTTTCTCACACTGAAAAACACTTTTTAGACAATAGTTATCAAACAGATTTTCAGATGTGCCCCCCACCACAAACACTTTCTAAAACAAACTACAAAACACTTTTTTCAATAGAACAAAAAACATAAAACAGATTCTAGAAAACTTCACACGTCTTTATATAGGAATGTTTTGAAAACCCACGCTGATTTTTTCAGATATAGAGACTGGCCTTGTTAAAGATAGTGGAGGCTGGCCTCAACCGGTGGATCCGGTGACATTGTGGTGGCTGCCGAATCTGTGCAGCAGCCATAGAATTTGTCTAGCAACCCTGTGGTGGCTGCCAGATCTGCTTGGCAGCCCTGCGGTGGTGCTGATCTGTCTGGTGATCTCGAGTTGGCCACTGCGAATCTATTTGGTGGCCTCTACCCCTCACAAATGACGGGTGGAAACCTCCATCTGTGGAGGCTATCCTCCAGTAGGCCTCAAATTTTTATTTTTTATTTTTGGTTTTGTTTCCAATCTGATTGGCGGTTTTGCGGTGGCTGCCTAATGTGTCTGGCAGCCTCCACCCTCACAAACAAGGGGTGGCAGCCTCCAAAACATGGAAATGACTCAAGACTCGAAACACAAAAGCTATCATGATATTCATGGCCATCAGAGGGTGTGTGTTTTTGAATCCTTTTTACTTCTCTAATAAGAAAGGAAAGAAAAAGAAACATCAAAATTGTGTTTTCATGAACATTATGCATATCAAGGTGTCTTGCAGGTCTTGATGCCAGTCTTGGCACTACTAACTTGTGTCATGCTTTGTATATGCAGATGGTGGACCCGACATTATCAAACTATGATGCTGAAGGTGCGTGGCCTTATCTTATTGATGAATTTGTTGAATACTTGAATGAGAATGGCATCATCGAAAATGGTGAGTTGGATGATTTGAGCCAAAAACGATGATGGGGTGCTGGAATGGTGACTTGGTGGTGCTTTATCATCCTTGTTTAGCGGTTTGAATCTAGATGTTCTGTGACTGGACTTTGTTATATCTTGAAAAATGAGAAGCCATGGTTTCTAGTTCAACCTTTGTTTCATACTGACTATTCATATTCTACTTTTATATTGATTGGACTGTTGATGTGGTATCTACATTTTCCTGTGAGTGACAATAGCAAACGGTTTTGAATTTTCTCTCGTTGAGAAAGTTCTTCCCTCTGTAATCAATTGGTATTTTGGGATTTTAAATGTCTCTTGATTGTGAATGTATTATTTTGGATTCATGGTGCTGCTGAACCTATTTAATGCATTAGTAAAAAACAGTTCAGAATACAGTGTAAATGGATTCAGAATGGGAGAATGCTGATCGATTTGGGCATAAATCTCAAAGATGGATGATGTGTGAGGTGATTGTCTGGGAAATAATTATTCTTGTATTTCCTACAATGACTCGATATCGTTAAAGTTGCTTTCCAAATGGGCATTGCAGCATCTTTCACACTCATCAATTAACGAGGGCATTCTGTAACAATGCAAGAAAAACCAGATCATTCACCCTAGCCATCCCTACAAAAATCTTTCCGGCAACCTTTTGCATATTCTTAATTGAGGGCTGCTACACTAACACCCAAACTTTAACACTCAAATCCATTCTTACACCTTGACGTGGCATTACCACATTAGATTTTATTTTATTTTTCCTTTTTTCTTTTGTTTTCTTCTTTTGGAAGCCAAAATCGGTACCACCAGCATCCCGAACCACCCCGGCACTGACCACCACGAACCACGCTGGATACCCACACACCTCGACCCACCAAACCCTTGTTGGTGTGTGTGGGTTTCCAGCTGGATCTCTCTTTCTCTCTCTTTTTCTGGGTTTCCGGCTGGACCCACCAAACCAATGCCGAAAATCCATCTCTCCCAATTGTCGGCCATTACTTTCTCTCCTCTCGCCGGCCATTCAACGAGTCCGACACTCTCTCTCCAGTAGATCTCGTGGAGATCGGCGATCAATTGGAGGCGGGGCTTCGGATCCGAGGCGAGGACGTCCGGCCGACGACTAGAGCTCGGGAACAAGCCATGTATCGAGAGAGAGGGAGAGCGTTGGTTCAGGGAGAGTTTTTGTTTTCAAAAAAAAAAAATATATGACGTGGTAATGCCACATCAAGGTGTAGGGATTTGAGTGTAGGAGTTTGGGTGTAAGCCTAGCATTTTTCTTCTTAATTTTCCCTTTTTCTACAACCGATAGATGTATCCTTTATCCCCATTAACACCATAAATCTTTCCCTTCTAATGTTATCTTTGCATGAGCTGTGGCATGAAGAGATAAGCGTGTCCCAATGTGGAGTGTTTGTGTTTGAATAAAGCAGTAGTTGTTCATGTTTACCTTATCAGCCATTTATCTCGTAGGTTAGGTTGTCATTAAGATGGTAGTCAGCACTCATCATTGAATAATGAATTATTGTAACGGAGATATGATTCCCTACCAACTTTTCACACAACTAAAAATATAACTATCATATCTGACAAGGAATCATAGGCTCTTTAAAAAATAAGGAAATCACAACTATCTTATGATTTCCTGTAACATAGGATAGTTGTGTTTTTAGTTGTGTGAAAAGTTGGCAGGAAATCATATAAGGAGGCCTTCGTTACCTCTAATAATCTACCGCTTAATTACTTTGTTAATCAAAATAGGGAACAAACGCAGTCATGATCCTTGTGGATTTACTCGTTCTATTAAGGAAGGCCAAAACATTTTGGTATTAGAGCTAGGATTGTGTAAAATGTGATGAGAACTGTTTTGGTTAAGTTATCAAAACAATCCCACATTGTCTTCTGGCTCCCTTTGGGCTGACTTTAGCTCCACTCCTACACCCTGTTCAAAAGTGTGGAGTTAATGAAACCTAATGAAATGTATACCTGCGCCAAGTGGGTACACAATCCTGCATTAATCGACCAAAATAGGAAGAAACGTTAGCAAGCAAGAACAACCGATGTAGAGATTAAGGGGAACAGAACAAAACAAAAGTTTCTCTTCAGAACAAAAATTCCCTAGTCGACATATGGTGCTCAGTCCCCAGAGCAGAGTTCCAAATGATAGAACAACTAGGGCTGTAAACGAAAAAAGTTATCCGTGAGCGAGCTCAAGCTCGACTCGAGCGTGACTTGCTTATAAAAAGAACTGTTCGTGGACACGAAATTATACTTGATTATTAAACGATATATACCCATTTAAAACTTAACTCGCTCATTTAAAGTTTGTGAACAAACTCGTATAAGGTTTGGCTCGCTTATTAGGGTGACTCGTATATATTTATTAATATACATATTTATACATATATTGATAAAAATAACTTATATGATATATTACTTATTAATGCTCCGTTTGTTTCGGCATAAAATGATTTTTGGAAAATGATTTCGGCATTTTCTGGTATTTGGTAGGAGCGAAAATAATAGTCAACCGGAAAATGATTTTTTTTTTACCAAAAATGCTTAGTAAATTTCGGAAAATGATTTACGCTTTTATTTTCGGAAGACGCCAGACGCAGTCGATCTATTTTAAACGGCACAGTCGACCTTCACGTTCAAGCAGCCGACCACCATCGAAATATTGCCGGTATCGGAATCCAACATCCGGTTAATGTCGCCGGAATCTGGCGACGGAATCCGGCCACCTTCGCCGGAATCCGGTCAGCCAGATTCCGGCGACCAATCTGACCGGAATCCGGCCATCTGGCCGGATCTGGCCAGAGAGCCGGATTCCGGCCGGCCCTGGCCAGAGAGGCCGGTTCCCTGCCGACCCTGGCCAGAGAGGCCGGGGCTCTGGCCAGATCCGGCCTTTTGTGCAGGAATCCGGCGAAACTGCCGGAATCCGGCCACTTTCGCCGAAATCCGGCTATCCCAAATTCCAACGAAACTGTCCGGATTCCGGCCTTTATCTCGAATTCTGGTTATATTAGCCGAAATCAGGTAAAAATAGTCAGAATCTTGTCGGTCAGTGACCGAATCTCGTCATTGATGATTTTTATATCATTTTACATTAATATTTTTATGTTGTGAATAAAAATTGATTTTTATAAGTTAATATGATTGAATAAAAATATAAAAAAAAAAAATATTTGCGATTTTCCGTACGCGCCAAACACCGGAAAATGCTTTCGACGGAAAATGGTTTCCTGAAAAATGACTTCCCTAAAACCATTTTACGTCGAAACAAACGGAGCATAAGTAACAACTAACAATAATTAATTGCTAAACAATATATTATTATATATAATATTAAAAGATAATCATATGGTTTTATCTTATATGATCTAACCATTAAGTATGAGAAATTAAACGACTTCTATATTCACCGTGTGTGTGTGTGCACAATGTGTTAACAAAAATATAAATGCGAAATTTAAGAGACACAAGAATTTTGTTAACAAAGTGAAAACTCAATTAAGAGAAAAATCACTCCGGGACAGCCAAACTCAGGATATCCATTATTCAGAAGACAAGACTAGTTACAAAGCAGTAGCACTCACATAACTTTATGTAGTGGTCGTACCTTGAACTCTGACATGTAACACAACATGAACGCCTCCCAATCAAGTCTCCTACCTGAAGGGATCTTCAATGGAATCATTTACCTTAGGGCTAACCCTTAAGATAGACTTCAAATCAGTGTAGCAACAGCACACAACGACAACGGCTTGAGAGAGACTAACTCAGCACAATAACTCTAAAATATAACTCTCTAAGCACTATGAAATTCAATACTGAATTCTTGCAGTTCTCAAGCCTAGGGACCTCTATTTATAGGCTACAGGTTCAAATGAGCGTCTGGCTTGAAAAACCTAGGCGCCGTCCGGACGGTAGACATAAGGCGTCCGGACAGACAACTGTGCGATCGGCTTTCCAAATTTTGCAGAAATTCTTTCCTGAATTAAGCTGCATCCGGACGGTGTTGCCCTGTCGTCCGGACGGTCGCACCTTAGCTGCACGCAATTTCCATATCAAGGCTTCGTGCATCCGGACCATAGAACATGTCGTCCGGACATCTTGATTTTGAATGCACAACTTGCCTTATGGATGAGCGCATCCGGACGGGAATCCACATCGTCCGGACGGATGATGCTTGGACAGTTGAGCTTCCAGACGGTATGTCACGTCGTCCGAACGGCTGCCTGGGATCCGATTCACTGACTTGTAGACTGTGCAGAATCTTCTAGAAGACCTCTGAATAGCTGAATTCCTGTTTAAATGCATTATTACATAGAAGTGATTTTGTCTAACAGAATATAGCCAATTACAAACTAACAAACTCCCCATTTGACCATTCTGGGACAAAAATCACTTGACCAGTTAAAAATACAATCTCAGTCCAAATCAAAAAATCAAAAATTACTCCCCCTTTTTGTCACAAAGGGACAAAGGGTAAAACAGAGTAATGAGAAAACCACACATGAATTACTCCCCCTAAATGTCTCAGAAGGACAAGGGTAAACAGAGTAATAATATCCAAAAGCTTAACAAAATATCCATAATAGAAAAACATAATGTCTCAAAATACAAACAAAAAAAAAATATCAAGATGCATCAGCCATCGGCGCATAGTCCTCATCATCACTGTTGGACGGATGATGATGCCTGAGACACTCCTGGATGTCCAGCTGGCTCTGCTCCACCCGGAGGTTGATCGAGTAAACCTCTTGCTGCAAAGATGAAAGTGTCAGCTGCATAGTGCTCATGCCGCTCTGAAGTGTAGCTAAAGCCTCCAAAATCTGAGCATAGCCAGCATCCTGCTGTGGAGGTGGTGGAGCAGTTTGAGAAGAAGATGCCATGTCAGGTACTGCTACATGGATGGGAAGGGGCTGTGGAGCATCATCCAGATCATCACGCCTCAGTTGGGTGTTAGACTTCATCAGCGTCTGCTTGCTGATGGGATTCTGAATCTTCATTTTCGTCTCTCCAGTGACATTGATGCTTGACTGTAAAATAATCTGAGTGAGTAGGCAGCCAAAAGGGAGACTGGTATTGTTCTCATCACAAGCCTCCAAAATAACTCCCAAAATATGCTTGCACAAACAGAAAGGCAAGCGAAGACAGATGGCATATACGAACTGGGCCCTCTTCAATATCAGATCACTGCGCCTAACAACTGGTCAGAGGTTGTGCTGGACAATCTTGGCAAGCATACGGTGTGGGGCAGATAGGGCACCGATCCCAATGGTGGTGGCACGCTCCTCTCCCTGAGGGACAACATGAAAAAATTCTCTGAGATCATCCGGAGAGGGATGTAATACCATCTCATAGTACGGGCTGCTAGAGATCTGGAGCACAGGCACCCTGATGAACTGACTGATGATCTGAGGATTAACAGTGATAATATGCCTATCCACAGTGGACTGAAGTACCATCCCGCAATCATCATCCTGAACAACCTCGAGATTGGCATAAAACAATCTGACCAGCCTGGTGAGCACCACACAGGCACAGTTGTAAAGATAACCCCAGTGGTAGGTCTGGATGATATCGTGGATGCTGTCTAGACGGGCCACCATAATATCTGCACGAACCACGTTCCGTTTGGCAATGACAGATCTGTTCATAATTTTTGCTCTTAGGGCTACCAACTCTTCGTCTGTCCCCTGTCGGACTCTGCGTTGTGGACTGTCAGCAGACATGTTTCTGCAAAAATAACCAACATGATTTTCCAAAAAAAAAAAAATATATCAAAGAGATTAGATTCTTGTTAGTTTCAAAAGAAAATTTGACATTATAACGGCAGTAAAAAGGACTTTTCCAAAAGTTACAATCAGCAAATATCACAATACAATCCAAAATGATACCGAAACACAAAGTCCCAACACAGCAGATATCACAAATATGCAATTCATATTCTCAAAACATATTCCCAAAAGAGTCAATATTCTAACATGAAAAATTAAATGGACTTCTAATTTAACAAGTGTGTATGAACAGTGTGCAACAAAATATTAAATGCGGAAATTAAAGGAGACAAATATTTTGTTAACGAAGTGGAAACTCAATTAAGAGAAAAACCACTCCGGGGCAGCCAAACCCAGGATATCCACTATTCAGAAGACAAAACTAGTTGCAAAGTAGTAGCATTCACATACCCCTAATGCAGTGGTCGTACCTTGAACTCTAACGTGTAACCCAACACGAACGCCTCCCAACTAGGTCTCCTACCTGAAGGGGTCTTCAATGGAATCCTTTACCTTTGGGCCAACCCAGACTTCACAGTTGATCAAATCACACACTGGCAAAAGCTAGAGAGCTAGCAAATCTTCAATATCTCCCTAAACACTCTCTCTAAGCTATAAGGAATTCACCACCGAATTCTGTGTCGAATGCATGCCTAGAATCCTTTATTTATAGGCTTTAAAAGCCCTAATTCGAATAAAAAATGGAGTCTCTGGCACGCGCGTCCGGACGGTAGCCTTGGCCGTCCAGACGAGCAACTGTTTCCGTGTCCGAAAAGCAATTCTCAAATTTTCGCAGGGCCGTCCGGACGCTTGATGTTTCCGCCTGGACGATTCTATTGGCCATCTGAACCATCAATTTACATTATTTTTTGTTAACTTTCAAACGACGCCAATTTCGTCCCAATCCGATATTTGAGTAAAAAGTTATGACCAAAATACCGGAGGGTGTCCAGACGACTTGACCGAGCGTCCGGACGGTCAACTGCAACCGCCTTTCCAAAGTAGCACTGAAAGCTTCCATAACAAGGCCGCGTCCGGACGATGTTTCCCTAGCGTCAGGACGGTTGCACTTCGGCTGCACATAATTACCATAATAAGGCTTTGAGCGTCCACACCCTGAAGGCTGATGTCCGAACGGTTGAATTGGTGCACGCAATTTCCATATATGATGCTTGATCGTCCGGACCATGAAGACTGATGTCCGGACGGTTGAACTTTGTATGCACGACTTGCCTTATGGAGGACATCGTCTGGACAGGATCACACATCGTCCGAACGGTTGCAGCCGTCTTCCCATAACTGTGTCTTGAGGCAGAAACCCTAATGCTTGTCAAACACTAAATGGCGTCCGGACGGTATAGCCACGTCGTCCGGACGGATTCACTGGAACACTGGGATCTTCTCAAACTCTGAAGATAGTCCGAACGATTTGCCATTACATCCGGACAGATGCAAATTTGAACTGTTCGAAGCTTTTAGACACTGAGGGCGTCCGGACGGAAAGTTCTCGTCGTCCGGACAGATGTTGCTGACTGAAGAGCGTCCGGACGGAATACCACGTCATCTGGACGGATGCAAGGGAACTGAACTGACTGATTTGAATTCTACACAGAGTCTTCTTGAAGCTCATAACTGAAATGTACACTCTGAATAAAACAACATCCCTGAGAAAGCAGCAACATTACATAGAAGTAATTTTGTTCAACAGAATGCAGCCAACACAAAAACTACTATAACAATTAGCAAAACACTGAAAAGAATAAAGAGGATTCAAAAAGATACCTGGAATGGAGAGAACTAAGCACAACACTAACCCACGATAAAAGCGCACAAAAAGACAAAATTTTAAGAGAAAAACGAGTGGGGTATGCTTGAGATGCGACGGCTAGGGTTTTTAAAACCTGTGGGGTCCCCATCCTGACAGCTTACTAACCCGTCCGGACGCGCGTTGCCACATAAGCATGCGGCATGCCGCGTGCGTCCGGATGTGTAACCCTACAGTCCGGCCGTTTGGGCCACACCAGTCCGGACGCAAGAAGAGACAGTCCAAATGCTTCACACTGAAAAACGGAAACTGTAGGAAAATTTGTAGAAAATATTTTTCCTAATGTCAGCTTCAGAACACGCATGTATAATCAACTGATAAAGCAATCAAAGAGCATCCCAAAACTATGCAGAGATATAAAAGAGAGTTCAGAGTTTAATCAGCACAAAATTTTCCTGTAGACAGAAAATGTAAATAGATTACTCAACTCATGCAATGTGTGTGTGTGTGTGTGTGTGAAGACTTTCTCAAAATGTATGAATTTCACCGATATGACAAAAAGCAACCAGATTTTCTAAACAAGAGAGAAAATTAAAGAAAGATCAGTCAAAAGTCAAACCTTATGATTTACTAGGGCCTAGCAACCCTCATCTGATACACTCCCCTTAAGATGCAACACCTAATTGTTTTACTTGTACCATGAAGGACAAGGTAAAAATTTACTTGCACCATGAAGGACAAGGCATAAAGCTAATTCAGCACAGAGGTAGTGAATATAAGCATATAGCACAGAAAACTGAAGTATTACTGCTTATTCTTGTTGGTGCTGCAACCTAGTAGGAATGCTAGAATTTTTAGGCTCTAGGTTCAACTAGCATGTCGGTCAATTTGGCCATCTTATCAAAAACATCTCTCTTATTTAGAATTTCCAGAAGCAAAATGTCAGATAGAAAAAGATGTACCTTAGGGGAGTCTTAGATAGTGCACATTTTCATCGCATGAGGAAAGTAACTATCCAGCTTTTACATACACGGGAAAAACTTGGCAGAAATCTAGTCATAAACTCTTAATCATATATAAGCAAAATTAATTCATGCATAAAGAATTGAGATATCAGGCAAAAATACAAGTAATATCTGACATGCCAAGAAAATAAAATAAAATTTCCTGCATTTTCTACCGATTTTTTTTTAAAAAAATAAAAACAAAAACATGCTATATGGAAATAACATCATAAAATAAGCATACAAGGCAAGATCAAACCTTTGAAGGCTGTTGCCAATACAAAAAAATAGTCACCCAACATGCTTTTTCTGTCTTCACTAAATAGTACCTGCAATATTCTCTCAAGAGAAATAGGGGGCAAATAACAAAGGTTCCTAGATTGCACAGCAAGTATAAGATATGACAAATAAAAAATCATGCAATCAAACCTGATGCCTTAGGATTAGGAACCAAATCCTAGGCATGAATACCTTCACCTACTAGGTGCGTCAATTCCCTCTTATAGGGTGAATGTCTTCTTTCTTCTTGGCCCAAGCCTGCCTTCCTATGGGTGGTTGTTGGCAGGACTTCATTTGCTGATCCAACCACAACATCATGCTTTGCATCCAAATAGGTGGCTCCCTGCAGTATAAATCATCCTCCACCTTCTGCAGCTTTTTGAAGTGCTTGGATTTGTTGAACTTCAATTTGCCCTTTTGATTTGCAAGAACAAATCTTTGCTGAGGCCGCTGATGCTGAGGAGCCTAGCGCCTTGGGGCATGATGCCTTGGGTCTTGATGCCATGGGGCTTGATAAGGAGCTTGATAAGGATCCTGATGCCATGGAGTTTGATGCTGGGCCAGAAGTCTTGTGCCGTAATTTGCTTGTCTGGGAGCTTTTTTCTTGACCTTTGCTCTTTGAGCTTTGAGGAGGGAGCACTGGGGTCGGACATGCCCTTAGTCCGCAGTGATGGCATATGGGAGATTTTCTTATGGTAGGGGGCTTCTGAGTACTCGAAACATCTCCATTAATTTTGTCCTTCCCTTTATCCTCAACAGTGGGGGGAGGCTCTGGGACTGCAGGCTTAACAAAGACAGTCCTGGAAGTAGAGGGAATATCAGAAGGAGAAGCTACATACCCGAGACCACTCTTGTCAGTTGGGCTCTTTTGGATTGATAGCATATGAGTCAGCTTTTCATCGGTGACTCTCTCTAATTGGAGCTGTGTCTCTAGTAGCTTTTCCTCTAGCTCATGTATCTTGCGCAACAATGAACTCTTCTCAGTCTGCAAACTATTCAGATCATGAATGTGCTGCTTGCGACCTTCCTTCAGTTTTTCGAACTCTACATAGAGGGTTTTATAAGCCTCCTTGAGTTCTTCCCCATCATCACTGTGCTCTGAGTAAGAATCTTCCTCTTCTACATGCGGAAGGCTAGAAATTTCTCTTGCTTAAGAGCTTCTTCTTCTTTGGACTCATCACTGAGAGTCGCGTTATATGCCTTCCCCTTACCCTGCTTGAGGTTCCCACAGTTAGCCCGTATATGCCCAAACCCTGAGCATTCAAAACATTTTGGGCCTCTGGGATCTTTCTTCTCAGCTTCCTCAAGTTTAGCTTCTCTGGGGACCTTCTTCGTTTTTTTGGAAAACTTCTTCTTGAACCGCTCATTTCTCATTAATTTTTCGAAATTTTTGGCCAGCATAGCCACAGCTTTTTCTTCATCCTCAGAGTCGTCTCCAGATGAGACTTCCACCTTCTTCTTGGAAACTTTCAGGGCAATGGTTTTCAACTTCTTAACCGGGGGCAAGGACAGCTCATAAGTTTGAAAAGATCCCACAAACTCTTCATTCGTTATTTCTTCCATATCTTTGCTTTCCTCAATTATAGTTACCTTGATCCTAAAACGCTCAGGCAAAGATCTTAGAATTTTACAAATGAGTTTTACATCCGAGACGGTTTTCCCAAGACTCACCATTGAGTTTCTTAGGTCGCTCATTTTGGAGTAAAACTCTCCAAATATCTCATCCTCCAACATCTTAATTTCTTCAAATTTAGAAATCAATATTTGAAGTTTGGCAGATTTAACAAGTTTGGTGCCTTCATATGTTGTTTCTAAAATTTGCTACGCTTCTTTAGCGGATTCACTATTTGAGATTCTTGTGAATTCAGATGGTGAAGCGTTTGACAAAGAGTATGGAGGGCTTTATCATTGGAAAATCGTGCATTTTTCTCAGGGACTAGTCCGAGAGTTGCATCCGCTGGCTTAGTCTAACCAATTTCAACAATACTCCAACAGCAAATAGATTTTAAAAAGAACTGCATACGAACTTTCCAATAGCCATAGTTCGTACCATCAAAGGCAGGAACAGTATTAAGACTTTGAGACATTTTATCAAATAGAAGTCAAAGAGGAAATATTAACACTCAAGAATTGAATCTAAATAGAGTGTACCAAGCTCTGATACCAATTGAAAAATTAAATGACTTCTATATTCACCGTGTGTGTGTGTACAATGTGTTAACAAAAATATAAATGCGGAATTTAAGAGACACAAGAATTTTGTTAATGAAGTGGAAACTTAATTAAGAGAAAAACCACTCCGGGACAGCCAAACCCAGGATATCTACTATTCAGAAGACAAGACTAGTTACAAAGCAGTAGCACTCACATAACCTTATGCAGTGGTCGTACCTTGAACTCTGACGTGTAACCCAACACGAACACCTCCCAACCAAGTCTCCTACTTGAATGGGTCCTTTACCTTAAGGCCAACCCCTAAGATAGACTTCAAATCAGCGCAGCAACAGTACACAACAGCAACAGCTTGAGAGAGACTAACTCAGCACAATAACTCTAAAATATAACTCTCTAAGCACTATGGAATTCAAAACCGAATTCTTGCAGTTCTCAAGCCTAGGGACCTCTATTTATAAGATGCAGGTTCAAATAAGTGTCTAGCTTGAAAAACCTAGGCGTCATCCGGACGGTAGACATAAGGCGCCCGGACGGACAACTGTGCGATCGGCTTTCCAAATTTCGCAAAAATTCTTTCTTGAATTAAGCCGCGTCCGGACGATGTTGCCCTGTCGTTCGGACGGTCGCACCTTAGCTACACACAATTTTCATATCAAGGCTTCGCGCGTCTAAACCATAGAACATGTCGTCCGGATGGTTGATTTGATGCACGCAATTTCCATATATGTAGCTTGCGTGTCCAGTCCATAGAACATGTCGTCCGGACGTCTTGATTTTGAATGCAAAACTTGCCTTATGAATGAGGACAGGAATCCACATTGTCCGGACGGTTGCAGTTGTCTTCCCATATCTGTGTTTTGGAAAGAAATCCCATAGATGATCGAACACTGAGTGGCGTCCGAACGTGCTGCTGAAACGTCCGGACGGATGCAAGCTGCAGCAGTTCGAAGCTTCTTGACACAAAGGAAGGTTCAAACGGAAAGTTCTCGTCGTCCAGACGGATGATGCTTGGACAGTTGAGCGTCCGGATGGTATGTCACATTGTCCGGACGGCTGCCTGGGATCTGATTTCACTGACTTGTAGACTGTGCAGAATCTTCTAGAAGACCTCTAAATAGCTGAATCCCTGTTTAAATGCATCATTACATAGAAGTGATTTTGTCCAACAGAATATAGCCAATTACAAACTAACAAAGTATCTAATGATCGTTGAATTAACAATTTAAATTGTTAAGCATATAATTTAATGAAAATTCTGATACTTAATGATATTATTCAAATAATCATATCATATACAATGGAAATGTGATGGGTATAATCCCAAATTAAGTGTTTAGCATTAAAAATCGGCAATGTATTTCTTATAATCACAAATTAAGTAAAATTTATATCCAATAATCATATAATTTAACAATTTATGTGATATTAAATCAAGTAATATGACACATTGTATCTTTATTATATAATGTAACAACCATATCAACAATAGTACAATACTTGCATTTTTTTTTTAATCATTGTATGATTAAGTATGACCTAACAACAATAAGTGATATGATCTAACATTTCATATGATTAAATTTAAGTATGATCTAATATTGTAAACACATAATTTTGATTAATATTTATTGCTCATTTTAGCTTAAGTATAGAATAATAAGTAAGCATGATTATTATTATTCATATAATCATATACAATAATAATGTGATTGATATACCGTATAATCTCAAATTAAGTTATTAGCATTAGAATCAACAATGTGTTTCTTATAATTACAAATTAAGTATTGTTAGAGTATATTTGGATTACCCTGAAGTTAGGGATTTGATGAGAATTGTATTGCCATTGATAAATATTAAATTACCTTAAATTTAAGGATTTGACGATATTGAATCACCCTAAATTAAGGATTTGATTAGGATTATATTTCATCTATAAGCTCTATAAATAGAGTCTTTTGTATTATAAACTCATTGAGGAATAAGAACAACAATGTAGTCCTTCGAGCTTTACTCTGTGGATATGAGTAATTCTATTAGTCTATTAAGTGTCCATCAAGTGTCCATAAAAAAATGAGGTGACTTTTAAAATCATCATTTGATCAATCACACGCCCAATGATAATTTTAAAAGCCACCATCATTTTTTGATGGATACTTAATGTACTGATAGAATTACTCTGTAAACATAAGTCATAGACCGAACCACGTAAACTCTTCGTTATTATTTTCTTTATTCCGCATTTCATTTTATATTTCTATAGCATTATCTTTTATTTCAACGTATCAAAGCTATAGGCAAAAGCAAGTTTCGATCCTGCAGAATTTCAATTTTTTTTCCTCATCGATTTGTGTCCGATCTTCACATATATCAAAGAACAAATCCATCTATGAGTCTACATATTTTTGTCTTTTTGCCTATCGTAGTCCTTTTCGGTTGGTGAAACTACTAGTTGTATGTTTAGGGACTCCATCCAGGTTGCTTGTCAAATCAATGAGAGTTACATTCTTTTGGAGCAGATTTCTTGCGGAGTTGCTGCTTATGTCGCGACCTCCTTAGTGAAGAAAAACATAATGAAGATTTGATTATGTTACAGACAACAAAGCACATGCAAGCATTCAACGTGATCCAGCAAAATAAGGGATGCTCATCAAGTATCGATGAAGATTTGATTGCTATTAATATAGCAATTACACCTTAAGGCAGCATTGACATTCCAAATTCCTTATTTTGCTTTGTATCCATTAGTTGTCTCTCAATAACGTCTATCTGCCTTTGTAGTTCTCTTGGCTACATGTGTAGGACGAAGTTGGAAAGCAAAAGCAAATTCAACAAAAAAATAAAAAAAAAATCAAAAGAGACCAAGTTGCCCATTTCAGCCAACAACGGCTCTCATTTCAGTCTATAGTTGGCTCCTATTTTGGCCCATAATTGGCCCATTCTTTTGGCCTTTGTGGTATTGTTTAAAGACCCAGGCCTAACTTTTGTGATATTGTTTAAAATCCAGGCCAATTTCAGTCCATAGTTGACCCATCTTTTGGCATTTGTGGTATTGTTTAAAACTCATACCCTTTTTCGCTCATAGTTAACTATTGAAATTTAAGGCACATCTCCAATCACCGTCGCCGACCGCCTCCAGTCATCGCCATCGACCATCATCGATTGTTGTCATCTCCAAAAGAATAAGAAGAATAATTTATTGCAAACTCAAGCTTCTAGAATATTTGCACCTTGAGTTTGAGGGTGAATGTTAGAATATATTTGAATTACCCTGAAGTTAGGGATTTGATGAGAATTGAATTGTATTTGATAAAAATTAGATTATTTTGAATTTAGGGATTTGATGATATTGAATCACCCTAAATTAAGGGATTTTATTAGGATTATATTTCATCTATAAGCTCGATAAATAGAGCATTTTGTATTGTAAACTCATTAAGGAATAAGAACAACAATGTAGTCTTTTGGGCTTTACCATGTGAACGTATATCACATAGAATCTTTGCTATTATTTTGTTTATTCTGCATTTCATTTTATATTTCTATAGCATTATCTTTTCTTTCAAGTATTATCATTAGAATTCATATCATAAGGTGATATGATCATATGTATTATCATTAGATTTTATATCAAATGATCATGTGGTCTAACAATTTATATGCTAAATTATAATTATAATGCTTATATAATTATATTATATGATCTAAGTATTATCATTAGATACTTGAGAGAAATCTGATTCATAATTATCATATCTTATTATAAATAATCTCATATCATATGATATGAATCATAATTCATAAATATATTAATATAATTAAAAATTAAGCTATAAATATAAATTATAGCCACATAATGACTTATCATAAGTCATTAGTATACAATTCATACTAATATAATGATTAAGTATGTAGTTGCTTAGATACTCATACAATGATTAAGTATGATATTAGATTCTAAGTACATAATTTTGATTAATACTTTTAGCTTAAGTATAAAATAATAATTAAGTATGATTATTACAAATATAGTTGAAATAGAGAGGAT
This sequence comes from Alnus glutinosa, assembly GCF_958979055.1. NCBI lineage: Eukaryota > Viridiplantae > Streptophyta > Magnoliopsida > Fagales > Betulaceae > Alnus > Alnus glutinosa. The sequence continues at coordinate 18,608,610 of NC_084893.1, read as the reverse complement.
CATATTCCATGATTAAGTGTAAATACTAATGAATTTATGATTAGCAGATCAAGTATAATTGTATAATTATATCAATACGTAACTTATAATTAATTATTTTTAGGTATAAATTATAAATGAATAATTAACTTATAGCACAAAAATAGTGTATTTTCCACCAAAACCCAATGTTTTGGTTGAAAACAAGTTAAAAATTTCAACCAAAACACTGCGTTTTGGTGTGAAATGTGCAAGCTAGAGCAAAAATTTTAACACTGGCACAGGCGCGAACATCAGGACCTGACAAATTTTTTTTTTGAAAGTTGAATCATCAGATTAAAGTCTGACCGTCAGATCTTTTTTGTTAATAAATTTAAGCCATTGGATGGCTAATGTGCATTATAGTTACGACTTACACTGAAATTTATTCAGTGTTTTCGCACGCATGCTATTAATTAGATTCAACTTCTATGATTGAATCATCAAGTGTAGATTACAACTATTGGTCTATTGTTGATCATAATTCTCTCTCAGGAATGCAAAGAAGCAAGATGTGTGGCTCAAATTTTTTTTCTTATTGTTCCCATTATTTACTTTTTGTCCTCCGCTTTAATTATTCTCTACATTGAGCCACGCATACACAATCACACTACAATCAAAGCAACATTCAGACATTGAGGCCCCGTGCACCTTCTTTTCTATTAACTTTACATTTTCTTCCCAATCTTTGCAGGTCCTCTTCTTCTCATTTTTGCTTTCAAAGTCTCTTTTGTATTCAAATCTACACGAACTTAACTCTAGTTTTGTTTGATTTATCTCCCTTTTTTTTTTCCCCTTCTTTTTTTTCTTTTTTTTTCACGGATGCTTCAAATCTACCACTTTTACGATAATCGTTTGACATTATCTCTTCTTACCTTATAAAACTCTACTGCAAACATTATACGCCACATCCAACACATACTTTTTAAACTTTTCTCAGTGTCTCTCTGCTAAAAAAAAAAAAAAAAAAAAAAAAAAAAAAAAAAAATTGTTGAGCGTCTCAGCCGTAGGTTGCAACGCCTACGCACTCAGCTAATGACTGAGCTTGAGCTTGAGCTCGAGCTCGCACAAGAATTTTCCCTTGGCGAGCCGAGCCAAGCCCAGATTTTGATACTCGTCACGAGCTCGAGCTCGAGCTCTTGACTAATGTAAACAAGTCGAGCTCGTGCATGCGCTACTCGCCCAAGCTCAGAATTTGCCAACCATTTGGCATTAGTTGTTGAGTGGGGGTTCAAATCAAAACCCCTTAAGGGGCCAAGGTGACCCATTAAAATGATTGCACAAACCAATTATTTCGGGCGAGAGAGAATAAGAATCCTAGCAACAGGGGCAGGAATCCAATTATGGTATTCCCTTTAGCCCACATGCCATTGGTGAAAGAGAGAAGTAGGAAACAATACTCCATCCTTTCATACTCTCTCAAGTCTTCCTGAGAACCATCTCCTTCTAAGCTCCGTCTACTGACTTGAGAATCGAAGTAATCAAATCTTCGTGCTTGGTTTCAACTCTTTCTTGCAAGTTCTCTACATATAGGGCTCAAGCGCAATCAACTGATTCTTTAAGTTTTGTCATTTCATGGAAGCTGTGAACAAAACTTTTGAGTTGAAGTTGGAGAGGAATTAAGGATTCTCAATTCAATGTTGCCAAATGAGTCATCTTTTTCTTTTTCTATAATGATGTGCTATATATGCTGGGCATGATGGGATTTGATATAGTTCTCCTTTTACAGATGGACTCGTTAGTCGCAAAATAGAGTAGCTTGTATGAATAGAGCCATTGATTAGATCAATACATTAAAGAGATGCACAGTTACACCCTACAGTTTATGCATTAGTGGGTGATGTTCGATATTGGATTTTAATTTACCCAACCCACTGTAGAATCGGTTAACTTATGGAATAAGCTTAGAGATAAAAGTCCAATGAAACTAAGCATTAGTTCTTTCATTGGTTTCAAGTAGATTTTTGCAAACATATCCAAGTTATGCATCTAATCTACCTAATATAAAATCATATGCTTGTTTAGAAGATCTAGCATGTAAAAAAGAGAGGAAAATGAATATATGTGTTTCATGAAAATGCCACTTATTTTCATACTTCTCTGAGGACGGATGGTGCTGTAAAAAAAAACTACAAGAGATCTCCTGTAGTTTTTTCAAGGTTCAGATTTTTAATTCCAAATTTTATGTAAGAAAGAGAAAAAGTGAAACTACTGAAAAAACAACATGAGATTTCCTGTAGGAATTTTTTTTTTTTTTTGCACCACCTAAGAATTTTTACTTAAACTAAGCATGTACATCCAATAAGCTTTCAAAAATAGACAATGTTGTTGCATTTAGGAACATGCTATACCAAAGGCCACTATTACAAACATCTGATATTTCCATTTCACTGTTCTGTTAATTTTTTTCATACTGGCACAATAAGACATTTTATATTTTATCAGACTAAGTTTATATTTCCAACTCAAGCAATCATATATCCTTCTGGTATGCTTGTTTGCTCGTCTACTGCTTCGGTTTTAGTTTCAGGGAAGCACTGCAGGATTAGTCATATTTAACATCAAGTCAATTATAGCAATAAATATATGGGGTAAAAAGAAAACAAACCAGATGAACTATTTACCTATTGATACAATAACGCTTTCCTGTGGGAGGTGGGCCATCATCAAAGACATGGCCAAGATGGGCATCACAAACAGCACAAATAACTTCCTGGCGAGGCATGAAAATAATCGACAAATCTAAGTTCGACGTGACATTGTTTCCAATAGGCTGGTAATAAGAAGGCCAACCAGTTCCACTATCAAATTTTGTAGATGATCTGGAGGAGAAAGTACAGAATACAGATCAGTCAGTTTTGGAGGAAGTTCTGTGAACAAAACATTTTAGTTCCAGTGAGAAGTCTCCTTAAGAGTTGAATACTCACTCGAATAAAGGTGTGTCGCAACATATGCAATCGTAAGTTCCAGGGGTTTTCTTGTTCCAATATTCCCTGAACATGAAAAGTAAAAATAGCAGATGAATTAGGCAAATGGTAAATCAAAAGAATCAATTATCTTGACAGCATTAGGTCCACTTTTACTTGTGCATAAAGCATAAGAAGCTTCTCTTGTCCACCAAGTATGTATGCCTCTCTCTGGAAACTGACTTATTGATATGTAATGCTCTCCTGATCTATGCAGAATATTGCAGTTTATAAAGATGGTGGCTGTAGAGTGGGATCAACCAACATAGATATTTAGATTGTTTGTAAATCTGCATACTAAACATGTATGGCAGTAGTTGTATTTATAGAAGAATCTGAAACATCTAGATAATCACTAGATGTGTTTTACTGAAACAAACTATCTATCTAATCTGAACTTCTAACTCTTGAGTCCTAGTAGATTACATTCACAACTAGTCTAGAGTTAATCTAAATAGAAGTCTAACTAGAAGAGTCTTTATTTAACTCTAAAGCTTTATCAGAATCCTTATTCAAGTCTATAACATTATCTTTAGCCGAATAGGATTCTGATCCAATACGCCCCCTCAAACTCAACGTGGGAGGATGCACGTTGAGGCTGGACCGTAGCATCCCGAACCGGACAGCAGGAAGAGGCTTGGTGAGGACATCAACCAGTTGATCTTTCCCAAAGATGAAGCAAACATCAAGAAGTTTCTTAGCAACCATATCTCTAACAAAATGATAATCAATCTCTATATGCTTTGTGCGTGCATGATAGAGAGGATTAGACGTGAGATATGCGGCGCCAATGTTGTCACAATGTAGAACTGGTCAATGTGGAGAAGTAACACCAAGTTCACTGAGTAAAGACTAAATCCATGCTAATTCGGCTGCTGCATTGGCCACTGCTTTATACTCGGATTCAGTACTTGAGCGAGAAATGGTTGGTTGCTTCATTGAGCTCCATGACAGAATATTCTTACCAAGTAAAACACAATAACTGGAGGTGGATCTTCTATCATCCGGACAACTTGCCCAATCTGAATCTGAGTAAGCTGTGAGTTGCTTGGAAGAATTCTTGTAGATGCAGAAATAATAGGAGATTGTAGACTTTAAGTAGCGCAAGATGCGCTTCACTGCCGACCAATGTGATTCCCTAGGATCTTGCATAAATTGAGAGACTTTATTGACGGCATATGCTATATCAGGTCGAGTAAGAGATAGATATTGAAGGGATCCCACTGTGCTTCAGTATAAGGTTGGATCTGTGATAGTTGAACCTTCAAATCTACTAAGTATGGTGGAGGCGGGCAAAGGAGTGGAAATCGGCTTTGCAAGCAACATATTGGTCTTAGTGAGGAGATCATTGATGCACTTTTGTTGTGAAAGATGAAGACCATCTTGATGCCATGTAGCTTCAACACCAAGGAAAAAATTGAGTCGGCCGAGATCCTTGAGGGCAAAAGATGAGTGAAGATCATTGATGAGCTAAGTGATTGCCATTGAATGTGAACATGTAATTATAATGTCATCAACATATATGAGCACAAAGATAGTGATGCCGTGAGCTTTGTAAATGAACAAGGAGGAATCCGATTTGGAACTAGTGAATTTCAAATCAATCAACCGAGCACTTAACCGAGAAAACCAAGCGCATGGGGCCTGTTTTAAGCCATATATAGCTTTGCAAAGTTTGCACACAGCAGTTGAATATTGAGGATGCTGAAATTCAGGAGGTTAAGCCATATACACTGTCTCTTGAAGAAGACCATGGAGGAACGCATTACTGACATCAACTTGCCGAATCTCCCAACCTGCAGAAACAGCTATGGAAAGCACAGTGCGAATGGTGATCGGTTTAACAACTGGGCTATATGTTTCAGCATAGTCAATCCCAGGTTGTTGGTGAAACCCTTTGGCTACTAGACGAGCCTTGTACCGTTCGATGTCCCCATTTGCCTTCCTTTTAATTTTGAAGACCCATTTTGATCCAACTATGTTCATGGATGGGGAGAAGGGAACAAGAGACCATGTTCCATTTTTTAGAAGAGCATCAAATTCAGTGTTCATTGCTGTACGCCATTCCGGATGTTCGTTAGCTTGAGAAAAACAAGTGGGTTCATCTTCATGTGCAGCTATGGAAGCAATGAGAGCTTGAGGAGGTGGATACTTCACTCGTCCATCAGTAAATGTGTAAGGTTTGTAAATCTGATTCTGAGACCGTGTGGTCATGCCATGGACTCGAGTTGGAAAGACGGACAGTGGTTCAGGTGAAGAAGCTAACTCAAAATTTGAGGAAGGGTCAAAAGAAGCAAGGGGTTGAAGATTAGGAGGAGTAGTGGTAGTTGTTGATGGAGATGTAGAAGTGAATGAATTTGGAGATGTAAAACTTGGTGTATTTGGACAAGATGCAGAATATTGAGAAGGTAAGGACGGAACACAAGGAATCAATAAAGACGAAGGTGTTTGAGGAGAAGAAGAGACTCTGTTTGGTGATGAAGTTGAGAATGGAAAACTGTTTTCATTGAAGACAACATGTCTTGCAATGTACACTCTACCGAATGGGATATGAAGACATTTGTAACCAAGGTGATTTTTGCTATAGCCAATAAACACGCAGGAAGAGGATCGGAAGGAGAGTTTTAAAGATTGATATGGGCGTAGGAAAGGCCAGCATTCACAACCAAATATTTTTAAGTATTTGTAATCTGGAGTGAGGTGAAAAAGACACGCATATGGGGACTTTTTCTTTGTTACTTTGGAAGGAAGATGGTTTATGAGATATGTGGCTGTTTCAAAGGCTGTGTCCCAAAAGGTAAATGGAACACTGGCAGTAGCAAGAAGAGAGAGACCAGTTTCAACTATGTGGCGATGTTTTCGTTCAACGGTTCCCATTTGATGATGAGTGTGAGGACAGCTTAGGCGATAAGAGACTCCCATGGAATTGAGTGCAGTTTGGAATGGACGAAATTCGCCACCATTATCACTTTGAACAGATCTGATTTTAGTATTAAAGAACGTTTCAACAAGTTGTTTGAAACGAAGAAAAGTTGCACACACTTCAGATTTGGTAGGAAGAGGAAAAAGCCAAGTATATTTACTAAAATCATCAACCACACTTAAATAAAATCGGTTGTTGTTTACAGAGGTTGTGGAGGCAGGGCCCCATACATCAAGAAACAACAATTGAAGAGGTTTATTGGAAATAGAAGGAGAATAACTAAAATGAAAACGATGACTCTTGCCCTGTTGACATGGAGAGCAAATGGAGGAAGACTTTGATGGAGACACTGGCAACTTTTTGGACTGAACAACTTGGTTGACAATAGGAGAGGCAGGATGACCAAGCCTAAGATGCCACTTATCCAAAGAAACCTTTTCACCAATGAAGGCAGCAAGAGAACCGGAAGTTGAGGCAACAAAGGATGGCCATGGATAGAGACCGAGTTTACTCAGGCCTTAAAGGAGGAGCTGACGAGTTCGAAGGTCCTTAACATAGAAACAAGTAGGATGAAATTCAATAAAGACATGGTTATCACGTGTGAATTGATTAGCTGAAATAAGATTTTTCTGTATTTGAGGAACATGAAAGAGAGAAAATAAGTGAAAATTACGTGAGGGGGTGGGTAAGAGTCCACGACCAGAATTTGAGATATGCAAACCTTGCCCATTGCCTACTTGGATTTGATCAGTACCCGTGTAGTCCTCAGCAAGTATGTTGAGGTTGGAGAGTTCATTAGTGAGATGAACATTGGAATCGGTGTCATGATACCATTGTGGATCTGATGCAGAAGGGGCAGAAGCCAGGTTGGCAGTCAATGATGGATTTTCTGCCTGATATCCTTGCTCGAACCGAAACCAGCAGGTTGCAGCCGTGTGGCCTGGCTTGTGACATACCTGACAGATTGTACGTTGGGACTATCCCGGGCCATAGGAGTACTGCGGAGATGATCCTCGACCACGGCCATGCCCCCTGCCACGAGAGAAATTGAAGTTTCGATAGCCGGAGTTGTTGCCACGATTGTTCCTCGGATAGGAGGGGCTCTGTCGTTGAGCTGTGTTTGCTGTGGAGATGTTCAGTTCAAGGGCTGATTTGTGGGTCTCAAGGCGCTGCTCATAGGACAACATGTAGCCATAAAGATCCGTGAGAGGGATGGAGTCTTGTCTTGTAGTAACCGAAGTGACAAGCGGGTCGTAGTCGGCACCCAGGCCAGCAAGGATGTGGGAGATTAATTCTGAGTTGTCGATCGGCTTGCCAATGGCAGCCAGGAGATTTGCAAAGCCTTGTGCTTTTTGAAAGTAGGCTGAGACAGATTGAGCGACTTTCTTCAGATTGGAGAGTTGTTGCTTGAGTTGTAGAATTCGGGATTGAGATTGAGCAGCAAAGAGAGTCTCCAGGGTGATCCAGACTTCACATGATGTAGAGAGACCGATTACAAGAGGTAATGTTTCCACAGACAAGGTGGAGATGATGGCGCTAAAAATCATTCGATCTTGATGATACCAGGGTAGATAGGCTGGATTGGTAACAAGAAGACCTGAAGTGCTGTCGGGAATGAGCTTGGGAGGCTGCAGAAGAGTGCCATCAACATAGCCGAACAAGTTTTGTCCTTCTAAAAAAGGAACCATAAGAAATTGCCAGAGAAGATAGTTTTCTTGGGTGAGTTTTTCTGAGATATGGTGATGGACATTTTGAATAGGTATTGACGCTGCAGGGGAAGCAACGGTGGTGGAGATAGGAGGAGGGTTGGAGGTTTGAGTGAAATCAATTTCAGATGTTGGGATAGCCATTGACGTTTGTCATGAAAGGCTCTGATACCATATAGATATTTAGCTTGTTTGTAAATCTGCATACTAAACATGTATGCAGTAGTTGTATTTATAGAAGAATCCGGAACATCTAGATAATCACTAGATGTGTTTTACTGAAACAAACTATCTATCTAATCTGAATGTCTAACTCTAGAGTCCTAGTAGATTACATTCACAACTAGTCTAGAGTTAATCTAAATAGAAGTCTAACTAGAAGAGTCTTTGTTTAACTCTAAAGCTTTAACAGAATCCTTATTCAAGTCTATAGCATTATCTTTAGCCGAATAGGATTCTGATCCAATAACCAAGTGCACTACACATGAATACATCCTGATGCATCTGTGCTTATATGAATACTGGGATAAAGCCAACTTGTATCCTCACCTCTAGTGAATGCTAAGCAATAATCTAACTAAATAGGTTACATTTTCCTGTTGTTGATGCAGTTTTGTCCAACTTTATGAAGCCGTCAAGAAGTAGGTTACTCCATGTGCACAGTGGGCCTAAATACATGCCTCATAACAAACATGCATGACCTGCCTCCATTTTGTCACCCAAACAGCTACATATGAAAATAACAAGGAAAAATACTGTTCCAGTCTCTAGGGTTTGACCTTCTATCAAATCACTCCGTGGGGTTCAAAATCGATCAAATCGATTCATAAGGTTTATTCCGTTCTAAAATCACTCCCTCCATCAGACTTCTGTTAAATTTTCTGACAGAATACCAGTTCATACCCAATAGTATTGCAACACATGTAAAATGCAATGTCATTAAAAAATACCCCATCGACAATGATGAAAAAAAAAAATTGAAGGTCTGCTGTGGGAAGGGGTGACTGCGCGGTCAACCCTCCCTCAATTCTTTTTTTTTTTTCACATGATGCTGATCTAGCCTTTTTAATGACATGGCGATCTACCAAGATATTTGTCTGACGTGGAAAGCTGATTGTGCAATATGTACACATGTCGGAATACTATTGGTTATGATGAGGCACTCCGTCAAGAAATTTAATGGAAATGTGACAGAGGGAGTGATCTGATAACAGACTAAACCTTAAGGATCAATTTCAAACCCTAGAGAGTGATTTGATAAAAGGTCAAACCTCCGAAACTGGAACAATATTTTTCCCAAAATAATAAAACAATTCCCTTTGCATAAATTCAAAATTGAAATGACTACATAATTTTTAAATGGTTTTTTTTTTTTTTTTTAAAAAAAAAAAAAAGAAAAAGAAAAAAGAGGAAGAAAAGAAAAAAGAATCCATTTTTTGAACCAGTTTGACAGTTTTCTTTCCATTGTCCTTATCTTACCCTCACTATCATTTGTGGACTAATTGACATCCTCGCAATCGTCAACAGGCAGTTATTAGTATCTTAAGTGTCTCATTTGACTTGCAAGATATTTTTTCCAATTAATACTTTATATTTAGATTTACAGAGGTCACAAAACTTTTATTCTTTATAGTCAAGACCTGACTCGCAATAGTCAACAGGTAGTTATTAGTATCTGAAGTGTCTTTTTGACTTGCAAGATGTTTTTTCCAATTAATACTTTATATTTAGATATACAGAGGTCACAAAACTTTTTTTCTTTATAATCAAGTCTCAGGTCATCACAATTCTTAAGCCTTTGAAAACTTCCTTAGAAATAAAATTCTTCAAAATACCTAGAAAAGATCAAGTACTATACCGAGAAAAATGAAAAGAAATATATAACTTAAACAAAAGGTCGATAAATAGTATGTCCAAGTGATCATACCCAGTGAAAGCCCTCTCTGTTCCCTTTTGACGAGCAACATAAAATTGTTCCCCTGTGAGTCGCTTCTTCCATTCTTCATCACTTATAGATTTATAGTCGATGCTTCCTGCCTCAGCACGACAGAGAAAATGACTCTTATTAGCCTCATACCAATCAAAGACTGGAGAAATGAATAAGATTTAAACATGTGGTTATAATTTTTACAGGACCTGTCACTCAAGGTGTCCCTTTCAAATTCATATAGTACAGAGAGAAGTTGTTGGTTGCTTTGTGTCTTTTCTATTCTTTTTTATCATTTGAGGGTGATGGAGAGGAGGGGAGGGAGGGTTGCTGTGATAGTGGTCAATTAACCAACTGTCAACTGCCTACTGCATTGCCCACAACTACTGTTCTCTGTCAACAAGCACAGCCCATGGTAGAAGATAGAATCAAGAAATTCTTCCTTTTTACGTATCAAAAGAAGTTCTTCCTTTTCAGTAATATGTCCATCTAATCAATCATTAGTATCCATCTAGTCTCAAGCCATCAAGATACAATTCTGCAGACAATCGAGGGGATGAATTAACAGGAAAATTTTAATCCCCTCCATTATGCTTTAACGCACAGAATGAGAATTCTGATAATGTGATTGTACCTCAGTCAAGTTTTCATTTAATATTGATCCAATGGAAAGCTCAAGGCAAATTTTTATCAGAAGATCCCTCAAAACCACAGTTCTATATAAGATGCCAACGACCCGTAAAGTGACCTACACCACTAACACCATAACAACCCAAATCATTTTTTTTTAATAACTAATGTAAAGCTTTATTGAAAGCGTAAGGTGGCCCTAAGTTCATAGGTCTTATACAAAGGGAGCTCCCACAAGCCCAAAAGCCAAGAAACAAACAGAAACACCCACAAACCCAACACCCACAAGACAACAAAGCCCAAAACCCTTAAACGCTAACATGCGTGAGCCTTGCGTTTCCCATGCCTGGATGATGCTCCCTTCACATCATAATTAATGGAACCTTCAGAAGCTCCCTACTACCTTTAACCTTCCGAGGGGTATCCTCTATTAAGACTTTGATCCCCTCATCCCCAAACAAAGCCCAATCTAAAAGGGTGGCAGGGGGAAAATTCATAAAGAGTAAGGAAACTCTCCATCCTCCTCATCCCAAAAATCTTCATCCTCTCCATCACTAACCACCATCTCTGAAGACGGACCAAATCCATACTTCTCAGAATGAGAACGCGACGGACGGATTACACCGAGAGCTGCTGGAGGAGGAGAACCCCAACCCGCAGAAGAACCTAGATCATCAAAAACCTTCTTACTACTTTCTCCATTGAGCATACCATCCTGTGGAAATAACCAGAGACATGAACATCATGTAGCTTGGACCCTAATGAAAAATCATTGTAACCCAATTCTTTAGAAATTTTAATCAACACATCCATCATGCCCCAATTTTATTCAGTCTGTCTCATCCCCAATTTTCCAAAGATCAACTCACAAACGCTACCCCCCTTGCCAAAACCTGGATTGCTCTTTGCATTTTCACACTGTCATCAAATTCTACATTCACCAAACAAAAGAGGAACAAGTGTTTATGTGTGTGCACATTAAAATTGACTACAGCTCATAGAACATGATTGACCAACTCAAATTGATATTAAATGACTCAAACTAAGAGGAAACTAAAAAAGAAAAGAAAAAGAAAAAGAAAATTATGGAGAATGTTCGATTTGGTCACCATCTTTATAGATGAAAAATACCCATATGAGAGAGAGAGAGAGAGAGAGAGAGAGAGAGAGAGAGGAACCTTGAATCCTGTCAGGTTTCTGTGAAGAAGCCGAGGAGCCCATTGCACCTTGAATCCTGTCAGGTTTCTGTGAAGAAGCCGAGGAGCCCATTGCACGTACTGACAAAGAAACCCTGTTGGGTATTCTTAAAGCTCGTGAAGCCAACGACTTGAATCCAAATTGTAGTTCGGTTTTTGATGAAATGTAAGTTGTTGGTAATCCTAAGCTTAAACCATGAGAGGCCATTTCTGCTGACCTTTAACCAAAACTAAAAACGTCCAACAACCAAAAATTTCCTAAGGATGTCAGTGGAGAAAGTTTTTGTGCACTGCTTGAGCATTAGCATTCATGCTCTTCCCTCTCGTGACCGCACCATTTGAAGAAGCGATCAAATATTGATTAGATATTTAGATGCTCCCGGTTTGATTGGCTGGGATCGGTTGGGTTTGATGGTAATTGGGGGCAGAGAAATTACGCTAGTGAAACGTGGCGATTGTGTGAAGGGAGAGGGAGAACAGAGGCTCTGGATCGGCCACGTTTGCAACAATTTATGGACGTCGTGAAGTACGCTTGTTAGACCAATGGGAATAGCCTGTCACTGAATCCTGTGTCACTGCATGTCCTGGGATCCACTGGAGTCCAAGAGAGAATAAAGATCCTTTTCATTTCGTTAAACGAAATAGTTACTATATATTTTAAATAAAATATAAGAATTTAAAATTTTGATACATCTAATAATATAGGAATAATTAAACTATTTGTCTATGTGGTATGTCATAATTATTTTTTACTCCCTATGGTTTAAAAAGTTCATCAGAGATCCTTGTGGTAAGCAACAATTACAAATCTATCCCTGACGTCAAATTCCGTTAAAATTTTTGACAGATTCTGTTAAATGCCACGTCAGCGCCACGTCAGACTAATAAGAATGCAACACGTGTCCATCTTAATTAAAAAAATAAATAAATAAATATATTTATTTAAAAAAAAAATTAAAAAAAAAAAAAAAGCAAGGGGTGGCCGCGGCCTCCCCAGAGGCTGGGGATGGCCATCGGGCCACCCCTAGAAGGTCCAGCGGTGGCCTTTTTTGTTTTTTTTTTATTTGAATTTGAATTTGAATTTTTTTAAATAAATATGTATATTTATTTATTTTTTAATAAATTTATTTTTTTTTATTAAGATGGACATGTGTCGCATTTTTATTGGTCTGACGTGGCGCTAACGTGACATTTAATAGAATCTATCAAAAAATTTAACGGAATTTAATGCTAGGGATCGATTTGTAATTATTGTTTGCCATAGGGGCTTCCCATGAACTTTTTAAACCATAGGGAGTGAAAAATAATTATGGCATACCACATGGACCAATGGTTCAATTATCCCAATAATATATATAAAGTCAATATTAGCATGTCTTTTAAAAATTTAAATAATGTAAAATTATTTACATCGTTAAATGCATTAACTTTAAATCTTGACAATAAAATAAATAGTTTCTATTTTATTTAAAATGAGGAGAATTCTTTTAGCATTTTTTTAATCCTTTTCACGACTAAAAAAAATTAAAAAAAAAAAATTAAAAAAAGCTTATTCTTTTTTCAATGGTGGCCTCACAATGTATAACCACATTTATCAGGGCATCATCCCGCCACAATTACTATTTTCGCTACTCGAAACACACTTCTTCTTCTTTTTCTTTTTTTTTCTTTTTTGTATTACTATTTTTTCAATACAAATCCCAATAGAGAATATGTATTCAAATTTCAAGCCTCTATTTTTTTAAAATATTTTTTTTTTTTAGATTTTTTCTTTCTTTCTCTACTCTCTCTCTCTCTCCCTTCATTTTATTTTTTTTGTCCTTTTCTGCTTTTTCGTATTCTAAAACAGTTAACAGTCCCAACCCCTTTTGTTTTTCTATTAATCATTCTTTGTTTCTCTTTTGAAATCAGGTTTGAATTCCTGTACTTCTAGTGCTATTTTCAAGCTCAAATATCTGTTACGATTGGCAAAGAAAATAAGCGTTTAGGGAGAGAGAGAGAGAATGGAGAGACATGAATTATAACAAAAATTTAATAAAAAAAAAAAAAGGTCAAGGTTCAACACTATTGTGGTACCATTGTTTAACTTTTTAATTTTTTATGCCTTTTGCTTTAGTTCATATTTCATATGATACCTGAGTTATGGGAAAAACGAAAATAATACCTCCGTCCAAATTTATGTTCAAAAATTAACGGTTGTCCATATTAGGACCACTTAACACCCTTAAGAACGCGACACGTGTCCCAAATACCACGTCATAAGACACGTTAGTGCCATGTCAAACCACTAGATGCCACATCACCCAAATGAATTTATGAGGAAAATTAAATTTTTTAATTTTTCAACCGGTTTTCTTTCAGTCCGATTTGCCCTTCACCTTTATTGTGAAATCAGAGCCCTAATTTCACAAACTTGTTGATCTCTCCTCCCCCAAACTCTCACTTACCACATTGCCCTAATTTCGCACAGACTTGTCAATTTCCCACAAAGGTTCAACATTTCGGCCGAATCTACGCACGTCGAAGCCCGATTAGAAGCGTATTTGCCATTTAGAAGCTGATTTCCTAGAACATATTCTCTCTACCTCGAGACAGACGACCGAACTCAAAAATCAGAGGTGTTGGTACAGTTTTCGGTATGGTGTGAATCTGCACGTTCTTCTGATGTTCTTCACGCTTCTTAATAATTCTGCAAAACAACAAAAACTAAGGGACCCTTCCGGGGGTCCTCTCCGATGCCTAAATTAGCTTCTGTAAGAAAATAATGCTCTGTGCATAAAAACTGAGTCTTAATTTATACATGGGGTATGGGCCTATTTATAGGCAAAGAGGTGGAGTCAAAGCTGGATTAAAATTCCTGCTCCTTACCGATCTAGAACTGTTGTCAGAGTTCTAATTGGACTCTGATATTTTATTAGACTTCTAATCTGATATCTTCTTAGACTTCTGATCTGATCATTCTTCTTATCTGATTGGACCATAAGTCCTATCCCAATTCTGATTTCCTTGAAGTAGTTGCTAAATGTCTATCTCCTCCTTGGATCGGGTTGAGTGGAATTTATCCCCAACAGTTACCCCCCAATTCCCTTATCCGAAGCTTGCTTGAATAATGGGAATTCCATGTCTAAGGAAACCCGAGCTTTGTCTCCTTTTGAAAACCTGCTAACCTGCAAAACCTGAGGGTTAAATCTTACCCCCCATTACCTTCTTGTTCTCTTTATTTCTCTCTCTCGGCAAGGATTGATCCGAGAATGCTTTCTTCTTGCTCTCGGCTAGGACTGATCCGAGACTCTCGACTAGGACTGATCCAAGAGTTTTCTTCTTACTCTGGGCTAGGACTGATCCGAGACTCTGGGCTAGGACTGATCCGAGAGTTTTCTTCTTGTTCTCGGCTAGGAATGATCCGAGACTCTCGGCTAGGACTGATCCGAGAGTTTTTCTTCTTGCTCCTGGCTAGGACTGATCCGAGAGTTTTCTTCTTGTACTCGGCTAGGACTGATCCAAGACTCTCGGCTAGGATTGATCCGAGAGTTTTCTTCTTGCTCCCGGCTAGGACTGATCCGAGAGGCTTTTGCCTGCAAAAGAAGCGACATCAACGGGTTCCCGGTCCCTAGACCGGGAACACTCCGATACTTAAGTCAGCTCTATTCTTTTATTCTGAAAATACTTATTCCCAAAATCTAGGGAATTTTCTGTCTTTAATTATAACATGTCTGAGTTAAAAATAAAAGTCTAGTTCTTTGCAAACATAAATGCTAAAAATAAAAGTCTAGCCTAAAATTCCCGAGAGTCCTTTTTATGGGATCATGGGTAGATACTGTTGTTGCCTCGGCTCTCTATGCCGTGGGCTTCTGCTTCCTCGGTCTTCTCTTCTTTCTATGTCATCTCGGGGATCATTCTCTTGATGCCTCTCGCCTAGCTGAGGACGGTCTTGGGGATAGTAATCCCGTGGCTGCTGATCTCGGGGCTGATAGTCCTGATGATTCCGAGGCCTGTTATTTCCTTGCTGGTTCTGTTTTTCTCCCAAGAACCGAACCAGCTTGCCATTCTTTATGAATTCTTCTATTAACAACCTTAGGGTTACGCACCCCTCGGTGTAATGACCTGCTTGTTTATGAAAATCACAATATTTGCCTGCATTCCTGTAAGGAGGATTACCTGGTATCTTTTATGGTTCCCGAAACGCCGGATCTCTTTTTATCTCCATAAGGACTTCTGATATCTCGGCATTGAGAGTTGTAAAATTGTAATCTTTGAACTTCTTTACCTGCCTCTGCTCTTCCCCATCAGCTTTCCTGAATTCTTTCCTTTTCTTTTATGGGACTGTCTCTCGGGGTGGCTTAGAACTGGCCATAGACTTCAGCGTTTCTTCCTAATTGATGAATTCTTCTATCTTATCCATGAGGCCCTGCAAGGTACTCGGTTGCTTCTGGACCAACTTCTTCATCAAAGGCTCCTCAAGTGAAATTCCTTGATAAATGGCAACAAAGACCATATCCTCGGTGGGATCTTCGACCGTTACCTTCTCTCGATTAAACCGAGCCATGAACTCCTTAAGACTTTCGTTGCTTTGCTGGTGCAATGATAGCAAATATCCCGAAGGCTTCTTCCTTGTTCGGAAAGCTAGAAATTCGGTTAGGAATATTTTGGACAACTCCTTGAACTGATCAACAGAGTTCGGGGGCAGCTTCCTAAACCAGTCTCGGGTATTCCCCGAAAGAGTAAGGGGGAAGGCCCGACACGCTACTTCATCGGGTGTCCCGTGAAGGTCTAGATGAGCTCGGAAATTCTCTAGGTGATCTAAGGGATATCCGTCTCCTGCATAACTTAGAATTTGGGGTACCTTAAACTTCTTGGGAAGCCGATAGTCTGCTACCCGTCTGGTGAAGGGTGAGTCTGTACCCATTAGGAGTTTGTCCACCACTACGGATCTACTTTTGTCCTTTCTTTCCATCTCCATGTACGTGCACCTTCTTCTCTCTAGCTAGGCAATAACTCTGCTCAGATCTCCTTGGCGGTCATCCTCCCTCCGAGGATTAATGTTGCTGTTATGATCTTCTTCCTCACGCTCATCCCTGTTCATCTCGGGATTGGGCTGTTCCGGCCTCCTTCGTAGCAACTCGGCATTCCGCTGTGTTAAGGATTCAATCTGCGCTTCCAACGCTGCTATGAGATCTTGATCTCCACCCCCCGAGGGAGGGTTCGGTGGAGGCTGCAAATTATTCTGAATAACTGGCTCCATTCGGACTATGGGCTCTCGGTTGGTCTGGCTTCCGGAACTTGTGTTCATCACCATGCTGGATCTTCTTTTTCTTTTATGAGGAACGAATAATCGTTTTCCCACAGACGGCGCCAAACTGTTGGTATAGTTTCCGGTATGGTGTGAATCTGCACGTTCTTCTGATGTTCTTCACGCTTCTTAATAATTCTGCAAAACAACAAAAACTAAGGGACCCTTTCGGGGGTCCTCTCCGATGCCTAAATTAGCTTCTGTAAGAAAATAATGCTTTGTGCATAAAAACTGAGTCTTAATTTATACCTGGGGTATGAGCCTATTTATAGGCAAAGAGGTGGAGTCAAAGCTGGATTAGAATTCCTGCTCCCTGTCGATCTAGAACTGCTGTCAGAGTTTTAATTGGACTCTGATATTTTATTAGACTTCTAATCTGATATCTTCTTAGACTTCTGATTTGATCATTCTTCTGATCTGATTAGACCATAAGTCCTATCCCAATTCTGATTTCCTTGAAGTTGTTGCTAAATGTCTATCTCCTCCTTGGATCGGGTTGAGTGGAATTTATCCCCAACAAGAGGTGTTGCTGGAACCCAAACCAACTTTTCTTGATGCACCATTTTTAGAACAAAATACTTGGGTGAAGTTTGTTTGTGTTATGCGAAACAAACTTTACCCAAGATGTTTATTATACAGCTTTTGTGTGATTTTTGGTTGTTGGCCAAAGTATAAAGTCTCCAATTGTATGTAAGGCCTCCAATGCACGTGTTTTTGTCGGTTGTTGGGCAAAGAACAAAGTCCTTAACTTTATTTATTGGAGTTCCGTTCGCTCCCTGTGGTTGTCCACATGTACATGACTTTGTCTTTATTGAAGTTCTATTTTAGGAGCATTATTGGTCGCTGTCCAAAAACGCCTAAGCTTTTTGCAAAGTGGAAAACACAAAATTAGTACTAAGTGATTATGATCGAGTATTGGTTAAAAAAAAAAATATGATATCAAAATGTTTCATATTCTAATGGTTTTTGGAAAGACAATTTAAATGATATCAAAGTGTTTTTTGGAAAGAAAATTTAAGGCAAAAGCGAAGGGAAAAAGAAAGAATAGGGTCCGAGCATGCAAACTACTGTATGAAATTGAAAAGCAAACATTGCTTTCATATTGAGATTTCTGCGAAATCATTACCACAGTGTGGTTGGCATGTCATTGTCTCATAACTGAAAATTTTCATTTATTTTTGACTTTTTAACCACTAAAGATCTATTTGGAATAGTATAAAATGTTGGTCCAAATTGGCCAAAGTCCACTCGTATAATGTTAGTTTTTTGTGTTAAAATAATTATTGGTGTACATTTGGAGTTAATTGTTGATTTCCTATTCATATCTTGTCATTGCTTCAATAATTTCATGGGACAGTAGCTAACTTTATCAGGGTCCACAAAAAATCCAACAAGATCAAATTTGTGCTTGGGACAAATTTGAGATAAAAAGGAGTCATCATGAAATTATAAATCTATCCTAAAAATTATGGCAGTTGAGTGGTCAGCACCCAAACAGTTGCCCAATTAACATGATGCACTTTTTGTGCATCATGTTCTAACTTTGTGCATTTATGTATTTTGAGCACTTTGTGCATCGTGTTCTGACTATGAGTTTGAATATTCTCTTTGTTTATTAAAATAGTGCAGAAATTATTGATCCAATTTTTAATCTCACCATTTACCAATGTGGGTTGCTGTCTGGACCAAGGATCAAGTATGTTGGAGGAGATGTCATAATTAGGGGTGTACAACCGGTTGCGGTAGCGGTTATTAGCTCATAACAGCAACCGCAACCGGGGTCCCCGGTTATGACTATTTTAATAACTGCAACCGCAACCGGCTTATCGGTTGCTGTTTTTACCAACCGTCGGTTATCCGGATAACAGATTTTCATATATATGTTGAATTTTTCAATTTTTTTTTTTAAAAAAAAAAACCCAAAAAACAAAAAATCAAAATTTTGAATTCAATTACATCATTTTCTATCCTGAACCTTTGAAACACAAGCAAAAAAATTTGCAATCAAACAGACAATATTCAAAAGCTAATTTCTATTACAGAAATTAAAATGCCAATTCAGAGGGAAAAAATAGAATGCCGATCGATAAACAAAACAAAACCCATGATTTACAGATACAGTCCAATAGCTGTAGTTTATCATATCTATACTCCTCTCCAAAAATCACTGGCTCGCTCTGCACGTATGCTCGGACAAGGAAGGTGACTCGGAGACGGAGTCCAAGCTGTCATGACACGATTTCCTCCTCCTCCTCTTCCTCCATGTCAGCGTGGGCACTGGGCGTTGTGGACTCGTGGGCGTGAATCAGAGAAGAGAAGAAGAAGAAAGAGGGAAAGAAGAAGAGGCTTGTGGCTTGCTTGTGTGTGGGGGGGGGGGGGGGGGGGGGGATGGGATTGAAGAAAAAAGAAGAAAAGAGAACTAGCAGAGATGGAGAACGGCTGGGCAGCGTGGGACTTAAGAGTGAAAGAAGAGTTCAAGTTTAGGGTTGAGAAGTGTCCGGTTATTTTTTATATATATATATATATAAAACCGGTTGCGGTTATACTGGTTATTAACCAGTTTTTCATATGTAATAACCGGTAACCGCAACCGGGTATTCGGTTACCCGGTTATTCAGTTGCGGTTATTTTCGGTTTTCTGGTTTCTCCGTTTATTCGGTTAACAGTTATTGGCGATTATTAGTGGTTACCGGTTATTTTCGGATAATAACCGCCCCGTTTGTACACCCCTAGTCATAACAGTAGAGGTTCTGGATGCAGACCAGATATGCTTTTGGGACCTTACCAATGTACTGGAACTTTACTTGGAGTACAAGTACCATGATATTCTTACGTTGTACTACAAGTACGATGAAGAAAGCAATGAAGAGATACATGGTCTTACTAAGAAGTTGCATGTATTTGTAGACCATGAACCAGATGAACCGGTTGAACTAGCTCTGATTGAAGCGGTCCAACCAATGTTGCTTTTATCTTAGTATCCTTTAGAGGTTGATATAAACTATTACGAGGAGGATGTGTCACAGTAGCCAGAAGTGTAGCCATCACAACAGTCAAAAGTGCAACCACCACAGCAGCCAACATGATAGTTTCACAATGAGGAGGAGGGGGAATGATGAGGACATTGAGTTGAGTTAGTTCGAAGTAACAGACGACAAGAAAGATGACATTTTTGCAGCTAAACAAGTTGATGTTCTACGCAAAGATAGGGAGGATACAAACAAATGGTTTCACTAGTGGGAAAAAAGCATTTACATCGAAGATTGGATTTGATGAAATAAATGACTTGGATGAGGAGTCTTGTGATAGTTACAACTTTCACAGTTTAGACAGTGAAGAAGATGACGACGAAGGGTCACCTAGATGAGTAAAGAGGAGGTACCCGGAATGGAAGCCCAAAGAGAGAGTTGAGTTGAAAATAAGGTTGAAGTTTGCCAACCCCACTCAGTTTAAGGACGCATTACAAGTATTTGTAGTGTAGAATTCATTCGATTATAAATATAAGCACAACGAGAAAAATCAGGTCTTCACCTTCTGCAAGTCTCATCTTCCTTTCAACCAACTAGCGGTGAAAAAATAGTTAACCACATAAGGTGGAGCGATTAACACTTTTAAAGGTAGACAAATGTGGTTTTTAGCTGCTAATCGCTTACACATACACACAATTAATATAATATTATATATATTAAAATTAATATATGTAAACCAATGTCGTTTTATATAGGGTTTTAAATGACACTTATATATTCGATGAAAAAAAAAAGCCCAAAAAAATCTAAAATAAACCCAAACAAAAAGTCTAATGAAGGGCCAACACTCAAAAATAGACCTAAAATGTTTAAATTTAAAAGTTGTTATGTGGTGCGCACGATTATATCTTTAAATAATCGTTAACTAACTATTAAAGCGGGACGTTTATAGTTATAAAAATAAAATAATAGCCTACAGCGGTTAATGTTACTTGTCTGTGGTTAACAGGTTTTCACCCCTAATCAACTATGCTGACAAGTAGGGATGTAATCGAGCCGAGCCGAGTTGAGTTTGAAGATTTCAAGACTGGCTCGTTTATGAGTCGAGCCTAAATAGTCGAGCTCGAATTCGAGCCGAGCTATAAATTACATGTTCAAGCTCGGCTCGTTTAAAACTCGGGCGAGCTCGAGCTCAAGCTCGAGTTCGTTGAAAATGACATTCGAGCCGAGCCGGGTTACTGGACAAGCTCGGCTCAACTAGAGTTCGATGTAAACTATTAAATTTTTCAATGAGTGATCAAAGCAGAATTCAAGCCCAAGTTTATGAACAATCTCTATGCATTTATTAATAACATAAATATATAATATGTAAGTATATAATGCATATTATAAAATATATTACATAACTATAGTTTATAAGTAACAAATTAATAATATGTTATTATATATAACTACAGAGTATAAACAATGGTATATGTATAATGTGAACAAATAGTAAGTATAATATATAACTATTGTTAACAATGTGTGATGTGATATATGTGTTTATATATATATGCTAACTATTTAATATTGTTATATACTAACTATTAATAACTTAATATGTTAATTTAACATACTAAATATTGTTATCAAAGTATTATAATTAATATGTAATACTATATATATTATACTATGTTAACTATTTACTAATGTATATGTAAGATATGAACGAGCTAACGAGTCGAACTAACAAGTCGGGCGAGCGATCCGGTCGAGCTTTAAACGAGTTGAGCTCGCGAGCCCCTATCGAGTTTTGTCGAGCGAGTCGGGTATGTATCACTTACTAATCGAGCGGGTTTCAACAGTAATGATCGAGTTTCTACAGTATCGAGCTCGAGTTCGGATCGGGCTAAACCGAGCGGGTATCGAGCGGGCTGTCAAACGGACTGGCTTATTTACATCCCTACTGACAAGGCCATTCCCGGCGCCTGTAGACCTGAGCAGGCAAGACTCTGCCAACATGAACTGTTGGCCTGAGCCCCTTTCAGAAGTCACAAGTTCAACAAGATCATTCCACCTGCCAGACCTGACCTGGCAAGACCCTAGGAATGGGGACAAAAAACAAAAAAAAAAAAACATAAAGAAGAAAAGATTCCAAGTTCAACAAGGTCATTCTCAGCGCCTGTCGAACCAAGAAGTTCCTTGAAACTCAGAACTTAATTAAACATATCGAACAAAGCGGCCCCTTCTTAGAGACTAGAGTAGATTGGGAACGTCAGACTGACAAAGATGAGTGGAATAGCAGTTTCACCATCAAACCATTGGCACCTCCAAACCCAAAACAGTCCCACAAAACTAACAAACAGAACAATCAATCCAATCCCATTTGTTCAATTCAACAAGAAGCAAAACCCATCAAATGGAAGACACCCACTTCTCTCTTTTGCCATAAATCCCTCCAAGACACAAACCCCACAAACCCCAATTCCCAGCACAAGCCCACCACTTGTTGTTGTTGGATCAGCCAATGCAGACATCTATGTGGAGATTGATAGGCTGCCCAAGGAGGGTGAGACCGTCTCAGCCAAGACTGGCCAGACACTTGCTGGTGGCAAGGGTGCCAACCAGGCTGCCTGTGGTGGCAAGCTCTCTTACCCAACCTACTTTGTGGGCCAGGTGGGTGACGATGCCCATGGCAAGTTGATCATCGAGGCTCTGGAAAATGATGGTGTGCGTCTGGATTATCTGAATACTGTGGATGCTGCACCCACTGGGCATGCTGTGGTGATGCTCCAGCCTGATGGGCAGAACTCAATCATCATTGTTGGTGGTGCCAACATGAACTGTTGGCCTGAGCCCCTTTCTGAGAAAGAGTTGGAAGTGGTGAGGAATGCAGGGATTGTTTTGCTGCAGAGGGAGATTCCGGATTCGGTCAACATTCAGGTTGCGAAGGTCAGGAATTTGAAGCACTTCAATTTTTGTTTTTAAAACGGCTTATCTTCAAAAATAGATGTTTTAAGTTGTGCATGAGATTCTTAAGTTTCATTCTTTATATTTGCTGTTGTCTTACAATTAGGAATTTATGGTCACATTCTCTTGCCGCGCCTATTTTTAATTTTTTTGAGCTCTTTGTGATTTTTTTATAATAATAATCTACTAAAACGTGATTCAGTTTGAAATGCAAGGAAGTAAGATTAAATATATGAATCTCATGCTTGTTCCCGTTTCTTTCTATAGACTGATAGATCATGGGATATATGAGGAATTTGAATCAGTATGTCCTAATGTTGTTAAGTATTTGCGATTTTTTTATTCTGAAAACCAGGAAGCTTCTAAGTTAAAGGGTTGGTTATTGAATCAGAGAGCTGGGGTAGCTCTGATGATATATGAGTATGTTAAACAGAATATGAATATGTTGGATAGATCAAGGGCAGAGAATTATTTTGTTTAAGGTGGATTGATAGTAGAAGAACTTAACAATCTTCTATGACATTAACAGGAAACAGCTTTTCAGTAAAAGAATGGAATTTGATCTTGACATTATATTGGCACTTTGTACTTCATATCAGAAAACAACTGAGCACCCGAACATTTTTTCTTTCTTCACTAGTTTAATCGTTTTTCCAGTGTTATCAAGAGGAATGCACCAGGGCAAATACTCAAATATTATGAAAAAAAATAAGCTTTGCAGATCTTATAAAAAAATATTATCCTTGAAGATCTTATCTCTTTGGATGTGGTGATTTTCGATCTGACAGTCAAAACTTGCCTTTCCAGTCAATCCTATTAGACTGAAAGTTTCAGTGATCTCAACATTTTATGTTTGATCAAATGTGCTTCCAGTTTCAACAACTTAGGCTTACCTCTATTGTCATGTCTTTTTTTTTTTTTTTTTGTTAAGTAAATCAAGTCTTATTAAAAGCGTAAAGCACCCTTAAGTATACCAAAAGTATACAAAAAAAATCACTTAACTAAAAAGAGAAAAACGAACAAGGAAATCGGCATAACTAAGCAACATTGGAGACACAAAAGTCACCGTTCAAAGATACAAAGTATGAAAAAACGAAGCTAAAATATCCTCTATGTCCTCGAAACACATTTTTTCTTTCATTCCAAACACAAAAAAGGCAAATCGGCACCATCTTCCAAATCGCAACATTCATCGGCCTTCCAGATGTCCACCAACAAGCAAACAAGTCGATAACTCTTCTAGACATAACCCAAGACATACCAAAGTGAGTAAAGAGAGCATTACACAGAGCGGAAGGAGCATTACACAGAGTGGAAGCCACATTGCAGTGAAGAAGCAAGTGATCCACTGATTCCCCATTTTTCTTGCACAAGCAGCATCTATCCACTTTAATAACATGCCTCTTCCTGAGATTATCCACTGTAAGGATCTTGTCTAGGGTCGCTGACCACGCAAGAAAAGCTGCTATCAAAGGAACTTGGGCCTTGTTTGTTAAGCTCCATTACACTACACAGTAGTGCGCCTGGGTCCCACCGCAGAGCCTTTCAGTCCACTTTATCTCCATACCACGTGATGCTCTTTCTGTTGATGTTCCTGCAAAGGTCAACGAAAATGAGTTCCAATTTTGCCCCTCATTTCAAGTGTAGCTAAGAAACCAGTTGTTCTGGTTCTTCTTTCTGGTGGTCCGGTTAATATATCTTCAGCCAAGAATGACAAGAACATCGGAAGCTTCTTGTGGGCTGGTTATCCCGGCCAAGCCGGAGGAAGTGCGATTGCAGAAGTTATCTTTGGCGACCACAACCCAGGTAGCTTATAAGAGAAAAGAATGTCTCTGATTATTTCCTTTAACCGCAGCTTTCATGGTGTTCTTCATTTTTGCATGCAGGAGGAAGATTGCCAGTGACTTGGTATCCGCAAGATTTCGTAAAAGTACCAATGACAGACATGAGAATGAGGGCAGAGCCATCATCAGGCTATCCCGGGCGCACGTACCGTTTCTACGAAGGTGAAAAAGTTTTCAAGTTCGGTTACGGCCTCAGCTACTCAAAATATGTTTATGAGCTCCCAGCTGTCACACAAAGCATGATCCACTTGAATCAATCATTAGCTCGTTTTTGAAGACGAAGATGTGCATGTTTTTGAAATGAGGGGCAAAATTGGAACTCGATTTCGTTGACCATTGCATCACGTGGTATGGAGATAAAGTGAACTGAAAGGCTCTGCGGTGGGACCCAGGCGCATTACTGTGTAGTGTAATGGAGCTTAACAAACAAGGCCTTGAGTCCGCCATACATTCTTCCATGGGAAGCGATTACCTTCAGAGTAAGCCAAGGAACTAAAGAAGGACTTGACCTTCTTTACCCCCCAATTTTTATTTTTTATTTTTTTAGTTTTAACCCCCCAAATTGCAAATGCTAGTTCCGCCCCTGCACACACATACATTATATTAAGATTTACAATTACAATGATTCAAGTTATATTACTCACATTAAGAAGATAATTTTCTTTTATCTTTTTAAATACTTTAGATGCTCATTACAAAGTTAAAAATAATTACTATAAAAATAATGAAAATTGTAGTTATACGAATTTATACGAGCTTGTACGAGTTGAGCCGAATTTATATGAGTTGCTCATTTAATAAGTTCAAGCTCGATTTGTTATGGTCCCATTGCCTGCTGGAGTAAAGCCAATTTCTTGCAAGTGGGTACACTAGGTGAAGCGACGAAGTGATGGATCAGTCGAACTGGCAGGATTGGTTGCGAATGCTTTCTCACAGCAGTACAGGATTGACTATGACGGAACATTAAGTCCCATGGCAAAGATGACTACTGTGCAAGTGCTCATCTCTCTAGCAACAAGTCAGTCTTGGCATCTATGGTAGATGGGTGTAAGAATTTTTTTTTTTTTCAAACTGAGCTCAAGTCGAGTTCGAGTTGTTTATCAACAACTTGGTTCATTTACAGCTCTATTTACTGCCATAGAAGTTGGATGAGTTTAGCTTACATGTATTGTCTTTCTGCAGCTAAGCTGCTTATTGCTTGTTTGTTGCTATACCAGCTTTGTATCTTTCTTTTGGCAAAATCTTCATTTATCCCAAAAAGAA
Organism: Alnus glutinosa; assembly: GCF_958979055.1. Classification (NCBI taxonomy): domain Eukaryota; kingdom Viridiplantae; phylum Streptophyta; class Magnoliopsida; order Fagales; family Betulaceae; genus Alnus; species Alnus glutinosa. The sequence continues at coordinate 18,582,926 of NC_084893.1, read as the reverse complement.
AAAAAGAACTTTTAAAATGCAAAGTACAAATAAAAAAAGAAACGTAATTAAATTTAACATCATGAATGTCCTTTTGAAGTACTTGGAGGCATCTACTTAGAGGGTGACTGGGAAGCACAACTTCAAGCATGTTTCACTCTCCCTAAGTGTTTCCCATTACTATGTGCCATAGCCTTCAGCCTAGTTCCTGTCATTTGAGAGTTCGATTCCACCTTAGAACCACAACTCACTGTGCTTTAAATGTATAGTTTTTTTAGGACATTACTTTCTGCCCCTAAATGAACATGATGAAAGTGGAAGTCTTCACAATTAGGGAATGCAAAATCTAATTGACATGCTTTTCAAGTCGTTATTGAACTCTTTAAAAGAAATGGATACTTGGTATTTTATATTGACCAGAAACTGGTGGATTAGTTGTCTTTGCCTATATCTGATGTGATCTTTCGTGGTGTACCTTATCTTGCTTGGAAACCACTCAGAATGAAAATGCATCTTGAGCAGAATATTTGTTTCAAAGGCTTATCATGCATCGTTGGCACTATTTTATCCAACTTGCACTTGAGCTTTTGCTCTTGGGGATTGTTTACAACTTTTGGCAACTTTTTCCTTCTTTACTTCATCTCCTTCTTAGCTATTCTCTTGTTCCTTCTACTTTGTCATGAAAACAGAGGCTCGACTACTCTTTTTAGTAATGTATTTTAATCTCATGGAAGTAGTTGGAAAAGATTATTATATGGATCCTAGATAAAAAAATTTGAAATTCCAATTAGGGCTGAGCTCCGACTTGAGGGGTTGGCGTTTTGTTGCTATCTACAGTCGTCAAGCCGTAGTGATGGTTATTAGCAGCCATATTTTATTACTGAGCCGGCTGTTGGTAGCCATATATTTAATACTGAGCCGAACGAACCATGGTTAGTCATCGAACAACACTGACCCCAACGTTCAGTCGGTTGTTGGGTGGTTAGTCGGTTTGTGAGTGTGTGTGTGAGAGAGAGAGAGAGAGAAAGAGAGAGGAAAAGTAGTCAGAGAACATTGTCCATGGGCCACCACTTTGATCAGATTAGATCTTAACGTTCCAAAACTTATAACGAGCTTTTAGGATCTTCTAGGACCTCCAAAATGGTGGTAAGCCATGTTCCTCCACTGCAGTTTCATATCAACACTGCATCATTTCGTATAAAAGATTCATAAATTGAGCAACACATGTAATAGTCAGTTGGTTAAAACCGACACCCCCTAAAAGCGACTACCAACCCAACGGTGGTCAGTAGCCCTTTACTTGTACTGACTGATTGTTGAGGATCCTTGGAAACTTACCAAAACCAGTCGGTTTAGTCGGTACCGTGGGGTTGCCGATGGTACTGACCCACTAAGCATCCCTAGTTCTAAGTTTTCACAAATTGATTACAAGATAATATATGTATTTGCATATTCTATCCTAACCAACAAGTGGATCCGTTGAACTTCGAAACTATGTAGTTTAAATGCATTACGTGTGCAGTATATGCTTATTAGCGGAATTCCTTGAGTGTATGATTGTGGAAATATGGATTCTCATGAACCTCTGATGTGAGCTGCTGCTTACTTTGATACCTTATGTGCTTGATTTTATCGTCACCCCCCCTGGCCCAAAAAAATGTTTTCTCTAACTTTCCAGGTCTGCTGCATCTTGGTTCTTCTGATCTGCTTGTATTTCGGCAATTTTAAATGGACTTTATGTCGGTTTGAGGATATTAATTCTCCATTGGTTCAATTTTTCCTTTTTTCTACTTCATTTTTAATTAGATATTTAATATCCTTTTAGTCAATTTTATCTCTAGGTCTTTTCTTCTTCTTCTTCTTTTTTTTTTTTTTCACTTTAAGTTGCTTCCTGTTTTGCCTCTACTACTTTCTTGCATGATCTGATATCACATTCTTTGTTCAGGCTGCAAGGAGTGCTGGTGTTCCAATCATCATGGATGCTGGGGGAATGGATGCACCGTTCCCACAAGAATTGCTCCATCTTATTGATATTTTTAGCCCAAATGAAAGTGAACTTTGTCGTTTGACTGGAATTCCAACTGAAAGTTTTGAACAAATTACTCAAGCTGTTGTAAAATGTCATAAAATGGTGAGTTTTCATACACCCAAAACGATTGTCATCGCTAAGGCTTTGTTCCTTATCCTTCGTCAATGTCATTTTTATGACCTAGAAATTCATTTAAAGAAAAAAAAAATATTTGGACATGTTTCAGAAATTTGATTGATTCGTTGTGTTATTTACCTTTACTTCGTACACACATTCATGGTCGTGGGCATGAACATACACAAACACAGAACTCAGACACATGTTGTGCCAATGTGCCCCTAGGAGGCGTTCAAGCCATTTCAGGGAATTGACTACAAAAAAATAAACTTTGTTGTACATGAGATATTTTGTTCTTTCATAGGCGTTGTATTTCTTCTTTCTTCATAAATGGAACATTCAAAATGATTCGATTCTGCTCAGATCTTGGTAGATTCGGGACTATTAGAAATCGACCAACTTTGTTTGCAACCAAGTGTTGGGATAACTGCACACTGGATGCAGAACCCATTTGGAGTTGGGTGCCTTGAATTCTAGTTTGAGTATTGACACCAGTTCTATTAAATATGTCCTCTTTCAGGGTGTTAAGCAAGTTCTTGTGAAACTCGGGGCCAAAGGGTCTGCCCTATTTGTAGAAGGCGAAGAGCCAATTCAACAGCCCGTCATATCAGCAGCCAAGGTCCTGGATACCACAGGAGCAGGAGATACATTTACTGCTGCTTTTGCTGTGGCTCTTATGGGGTCCAAGTCCAGCAAGGAATCCTTGAAATTTGCTGGTATGCATGGAAACTTGGATATCCATGGATATGTTCCCTTAAACCTCATTTTATTTTATTTTTTATTATAATTCTCTGCCACTTTTTACAGCTGCAGCTGCTTCTCTTTGTGTTCAAGTGAAGGGAGCTATTCCTAGCATGCCTGATAGGAAATCAGTTTTGGATCTTCTTCATTCTCTTTGAGTTTACTGTTGCATTAGGGTAGCTACATACCATAAACTTTCATCATGCACATAAATAAATACCATCGGTCAACCTCTTTTCTTTGCTACTGTTGGGGTTTGATTTGTTTTTTTTCCCGGAACACTCTTTGACTAGACGGAAGTACATCTTTTGGATCTTCCAAGATTCATCGGTGCTTTTCCTTTTACCTTTTCAAAATCTTTTCCCTTGGAAATAAATTTTTCCTGATTTTCCTTTTTTCTTGTCTATAAAACAGATTGATTCTACAGTGTATGCAATTTGCTATTTTTCTAGACCACTATAAATTACTGCGGAGTATAATTTATGTTGACAGGGATATCCTTTTCCAGTTCTTTTATATATATATATATATGCTGGTGATGAACAAAGCTTAGGGTAGTTTGGTAATTTCCTTGGCCTTTTCTGGAAAGGAAGCACTTGCTTCTTTCAACTTTCACATTTTAATTTGAAAAATGCTACATATACTCTCACTTGCACACTCTCAAATGTATACTTCTTAATGTGACTGTGAAAATTACTATTAGATCAAATTTAATATTGAAAGAGATCAAATTTAAGACAATGATTGATACAGATACATATGGAGAGATGACAGAAAAGGAATCAGCAAAATGGAGAACCATTTGGCAGTTGCGCTGGATAAATTTTAGATTTTCCAAACCCGAATCACAATGAGAAAAACCCCAACCACCACATTTCTACCACAAATCCAAAACCGAATCACAATGAGAAAAACCCTAAACCCCCACAATTGCACAATCCAACGGATACCACTCACCCAAAACAACCAACATTCACCACCTATCACAAGCTCAAATTCAGAAATTTAATGAAACTTAAGGTTTCATTTTTTTAAAACGTGAACTGTTATATTATTACTGTTTTTTGGTGGCCAAAGGAAGTATAAATTGTACCAAGAATAAGTTGGGAGATGAGATCAAGAATTGTGGCCAAAGGAAAAGTTTGAGTGTCAAATGAGAATCTGCAATTATGCAGAAGATGATGGAACTTTCCAATTGGAATCATGAGTGCTGCAAAAAGTAAGATAAGTTGATGACTTGTAATTGTTTGTTAGAAAATGATGCATTATGCAGAAGATGAAGCTCTCAAATATGATGTGAAAAGGCAGAAGAGATGTGGACTTGATATTGTTTGTTTGAAGATGCAGTATAGTTCATTTAATTTTGAGTTTGTTGCTGTGTTCTTGTTTGTTTGTATAGAGTAGTGGATAAAGGGGACTAGCTCAGATGGTATGATCAATTGTAAAGGTTAGCTGCTAATGCAACTTTTGTCCCAGCAGCTTTGCTGGAGTGTTTTGTAATTCTTGTGTTCTTTAATAGTAGTTATAATTCATTAAAAAGAAAAAGAAATATGAGTCGGCATCACAGCCTATCTTACTCAACCAGAAAAAAATTGAAGTCTTCACAGCATAAATCTCCTTTTCTTTTGTGTTCGTTGGTATAGGGTTTAGCAACAAGTAGCTAAATTTTTACACTTTCTGCTGATAGCAAGAAGCAAATTTCTTTTATCCATTTATGACATTATGCATGGGTGACATTGTTGTAGTAGTCTAAATTCAATTAGATATCTTAGAAGTTGAATTCTGCTGAACCAAATGAAAGATCTCTCTCTTTGTTTTCTTTTGGTAAAAAGGCGCAAAAGTTTAGAGGATTAAGTAAAGTTTCTCCTAAAATAGTAAACACAATCTACCTCTCACATAAGTTCTCCAGTAAACTTCTTTAACTTTACTGAATTTGTAGATTTTTGTTCTTTTAGCATGTAAGGGGGACTTTTTTTATATACATAATTGCACTCCTATGTGTTTATCAATGAAATGAATATTAAAAAAAAAAAAAAAATCTCCTGTAAATGAAAAAGATACTTCTAACTAAAGCTGAAAGTTACATTTTAACAATTGCAGAGAAAAATTAAAAATACATATGCATAGATCCACTAAAGTTATATTCCACAATATGGCCGTACAAATCTGAATAACAGAGGGCCCTGAACAGCTTTCTAGCTTCATCTACCTTTACGACGATTTTTCAGTGCAGCACAATCGGAACAATACCATTTTCCTTTTGGTTGTTCTTTCAGACCAACACAACCAAAATGGAACCATTCAATTTTGCACTGTTGAAAGAGGCAGGCGCTTTCATCAGATCATGAATTGAGAATGTAATATATATATATATATATATAGAGAGAGAGAGAGAGAGATAACATACATCGGGGTTATCGCAAGCAACCATCTCCCCATAGCTGACTTGGTTACAGAAACAGTATGTGGGTTCATTTGGATCCACTGGTAGATCTAAATCCATACCAGTAGGATTTGCTGCTGTAGTTGCTGCAGCAGCCGCTGCTGCTGTTGCCTGGCGTGTTCTGACAGAAAAGGTTATTTTTAATCGTTAAGTATGCCTTCCGCTGAGTAGGTTGAATATATATGCCACCATACTTCACATTCTCAAATCTGATGTAGTGAAGCTATTACCGTTCGAAAATCAATGGAAAGGGCTGCATAGAGACTACTCTTCCCTCTCAGCTCTCTTTCTAGTTTTATTGCATGGTCCTGGCATTCTCCTCCCTCTTGTTTTCTTTTTATTGTTGGAGGAAATCCCCTCCATCCTTTTAAATATTTTGGTATCCAATTATATTTTCAATGCCAATGTTATCTTTGGGAGGAAAAGAATCAAATAGTGGATCTCATTCCTCTTAATTTAGCAGAAAGCCACTAAAACAGAAATTACTTGAATAAACATTCAACAAAATTCTTCTAGAAGAAGAAAGCATAAATCAGGGTCAAAAGCCTAAGCTCAATATATGCATATGTGAAGTAACAACCAGGAAACTGAACTAGCTATAAAAGAGCATATATGGGCAAGATATATACTTCTTACGCCCTCCTCTGCCACTTTCACTCCCTCTTCCAGCTTTTGTGCTACCATCAAGAATTGGAGCAGGCACTGCACTTGCAGCAGCAGCCTCTCTCTCTGTCACAAATAGTGTATGAAAATTTACGTAGCAAACGTGGAAATACATAAGTATTCACAGACCACTAAACCTGTGAAAGTGTAAAGAAGTTTATACATGTTATTAAATCAGGAGAAATGGAAAATTAGTAGAGTACCGCGTCGAAGATCTTCATCAAATTTTTTCAAATATTGATCAAGTTGCTGTATGTGTGTATCTACCTGAATCATTTTATGAATAAACACAATCAGCAAAGTATATCAATCATAGAACCGCAACCTAATTCCTTCAAAAAATTCAGAAACATTATATACCTGACATTTGGTACAGTAACAAGAATCACCTAAAATTAAGACATGCAAGTTAACCTCGTAAATGAGGCCACAAAATCAATAATGAAGAAACTCCTGTCACTACCCGTTAGCAGCTAAAAGCTAATTTATTCAGGCAGCCTTGCCTATCCTATGGGCAGCTTTCATTTCCTGGATCTAGTTCAAGTGGCTAATAAATCAATCGGAAAGGTCCAAACTTCAAGGCTTCAAGTGTATGATCTTTCTTTCACTAAGTACAGTTAAATATTAAAGAGAACGCTGAAAATAAATCACAATTTCCAAGCAAAAAACTGACATTTTTTGTGTCTGTAACCAGCAATTAAACTACTGTGTTACTAACGCGCAACGGCTTTCTAGCGTTGGTAGCTCAATCTGTTGCTTGTTCGTTACTAACACGCATACAACTGATAAAACACAGGGAGAGAAGAAAATAAAGCAGCTAAGTGGAAGCATAAGTATCTATTAATTGACTTTTTAACATTTAAATCACATATTGCATTTATGTTATTGTGCAGTAAAGGGCAAGAAAAAAATCACCTAAGATACCACTTATAATAGGTAGATACTGCTATGTTAACCATTGATCTGAACCTATCTTGAATAAATTCTTACAAGTCACAATCAGTTCCAATAGGTGTCTAACTCATGACGTGAAAGCTCAAAACATGGGCATGGAAAGTATAGTGCAAGAAAGGCAAACATTTTCATCTAAGCTCAATGAGATCCAACAAGCACTCATAAGAAACACATATATAATATTAGTAGAAAGATACCATTTCAATGCAAATATCCATTAAACCATACAAAGTTTCATCTCTATGGCAAGCGCGCGCACACAGACACATAATGTCATTACGTATAATATAACAATTGGAGCATCTTCATAATTATGATTTAGCCTAATAAATTACTTCCTAGGAAAGAGAAATTTGTTTTAATAAGTAATTTCATTTCCTAGAAAGAGAAATCAAATCTCAAATACACAAACAGAAGACTTGGAAGCAACAGATTCCACCACAAAAAAGCCCAGAATGGCATAATCACCAGAATCCCTCCCTGATCATGATTAGTTAAGATAAAACTCAAAATGTACCAAATCATATGCCTGCACAGCCAAGGCCACCTTTTCGTCTGCAATCCTGACGCTGTGCTTTTGCTCATCAAGCGCATCATCTGAGAATCTGACAAGTGAAGTATTGGGTGTAATATTTCCAGACCTAACTCCTCTCCTGATTTCCTCTATTTCTTGTTCACAGCGCTGTTCATTTTCTCTTTGGATATCTGCTCATACACACAAGAAAAATAGTATGAAAGTATTAAATTCAGAAAATAAAAGCAAACTCTAAAATTTAGTTAATTAGCTGAATATAATCATAATCGCTATCTACCTTGTAAACTCTTATCTAGATCACGCAACAAGGCGTACTTCTTTTGCAGAATTCCGGGCAGAGAGTCCAAATCTGCGTAAATCGGCACCGGATTCGAGCAGCATATCATTCGACAAGGAAACCAAAAAAATGTTAATAGTAGATTCATACAAACTATGTGCGTGTGTTTTCCATTTAACATTAGAAAGAACGTAAAAAAGAATCACCGTCGAAATCCCGCATTGTTACGAGATAGGATTAGGGTTTCGGTACAATGGTGCAACGAGAATATTAGAGAGCGGGAGCTTACTGGCTTGAAATTCATCGAGGAAGGACATTTTGGGGATTCTTTCGGGGGGTCTGACAACACTACAGGCCTAATCCTCTGCACTGTAACACCTTTCCCCTGAAAGCACCGCAGGCCTAATCCTCTGCTCTGACTCTCCTAACATTTTCGGCTACCGATTAACACATACACCACAAAACCATCCGTTGAAAACATAATCACACCAATAAATCGAAACTAAATCACAGCCATTACATTAGAATCAGACGCACCAACTAAGTTAACGCCATCGATAATTAGTTGCTGCGTCTGAAGCTCAAATCGGCAAAGATGAAAAAAAAAAAAAAAAAAAAAAAAAAAAACCCAATATTTGCGATGGAATACAAAACCAACAGAAACCCCAAAATTGATACATACCTTCGGTGACCTGAGAGAAAACGGAATTTGTTCTTCTGAGAGAGACAGAGCAGTTTTAATTAGCTTGTGAATTGTTCTTCTGTTAGAGAGAGAGAGAGCAGTTCTGTGGCAAAGGGAGCTGAAGAAGACGACGGAATATCAAATGCCCAATAATCAACCAGGGAGTTCTGGGTGATGCAGGAGGCATTTTGTTAGCTTTTCGTACTGGCGATGCTGGGGGGATTTTTTTTATTGTTATTATTATTATTTTTTAATATATGACGTGGTACTTGCTTACATGGCATTTTGGGTTGATCACGTGGGCATTAACGTGTATACACGTGGTAGATGACAAATTGTTAATTTTGATGGTAATGTAACATAAAGACCTTTTTTTTTTTGTTTTTTTTTTTTTGAACAAATTCCTTTATATTATAAAAACTACAGTAACAGCTAAGATCATAACATAGGGACAACTCGTTCCCTAATTATAATATCATAGATCTGGAGAGGAATTTCTTCCATCCAGATTGAGCCTACAATATAGGTGACAGCCTCTCGGACTAATCCATGAGCTGCTAAATTAACCTCACGTTCGACATGGACTAGATGTGTCATTCGAAAAAACTGCATGGCGGATTTTTGCCCTCCAATAGATGTCCATATCTGCTCATGTCGGGCAAATTTGACTCACATTTTCGTACAATTTGTAGGTAATCTCCTTCTAGGCAAATAAAAAAAAAAAAAAACCAACCCCAACTCTTTTACATTAAATCAGTGAAAATCCTTCATTGTTGCCATGGCTTCCCTGACTATTTGGGCAAGGTGGGTGAAATGACCCCCATATACTATAAAGTTCCAACATAGCCAAATTTTCTGAGTTAGCATCACCCCCAGTTCTATCTCCTCTCGATCGCATCTCTCCAATAAAACCTCAATTAAGTTTAGAAAATTAAGTCAATTAGTGGATAATTTTGCAGCTTTACCGGTCCACACCCCCAAGCATCTTGGGCAAATAGTTTCCTCATCTCTTTCACAAATCAGGCAAGCTGTATTGGGCATCACTTTTCTTTTGAAAAAATTCTCCTTTATTGGGAGAATATTATTACATGTTTTCTAGAGAAACATTTTCACAGAGTTAGGAACAGCTAGAGACCAGAGCATCTTCCATATTTTTTCCATGGAATTAGTAGCTAAGCTTTTCCCTTTACTACTACCTTGTTTCTCGACTTCCAAGTAATAGGCACTCTTCAATGTGAACTTGCCATTTTTAGTGCCTCCATATTAAACGATCTATTGGTTGTAGAGGGCTTAAGGGAATGCTGGAAATAATCTACGCTTCTTCCTCCTTAAAGACTGCTCGAATACGTGCCAGATTCCAACTCTTGGAGTCTGGATCAATGAGTTCTTCTACCCTTGCTTGTTCCACCAGAATACTCATTGGAGTCTGAACTGCATATGTTGTTGGAGTTGGAAGCCATTTATCCCCCCATATTTTTATGCCTCTGCCATTACCCACCCGTCACACTAGCCTATTTTTGATCACCGGTTGAGCTGAGGATATACTCTGCCATGCTAAGGAGGCTTTCCTCCCCAATGGTGCCTCCATAACCGAATACTGGGGATGATATTTTGCTTGCATGTTGCAAGCTACTAAGGATGAGGGGTCTTCTATTGTAGTGCCCCGGAATGTAAGATATAAAATATGACTTCTTAAATTAGAATTTAAGATCTAGTAAGGTAATTAAATATATATGAATATTTATGGAATGAATATTTATCAATGTTTAATATGAATATTTGGAAAATTTAATATTCATTAAGGCATGTTTTCACTAAAGGAGTATTAACAACCAAAAACAAAAGAGAAGAGACCAGTCTATTGAGAGGGCGATCGATCCCCACAATTGGGCGATCAATCCACATGGCAATCGATCCCCCATAAATAGCAATCGAGCACCATAGAATTTTAGCAGAGAATAGGTTCATGCAACAGCTGTCTCTGATATTTTCCAAAGTCATCATTACATTAATGACTCACCCATGCCAGTGTTATGCTTAGGAACTTCTTGCCCAAGTTTAATTCCCAGCCATTGGATTGAATTGAGCTCAAGAGATCTCAACCGTTTGGGTAGTTTATAAATGGAAAGCTCCTCCGTTCAGTTTTCTTCACAGCAACTTTCTTCTCTTCTCTCTTTGTAGAAACTCTCTGCAATTTCCTTCTCCCTTTGCCCATTTCTTTAGATAGCCAATCAATGTTGCTCCTAGAGGAATTACATGTAGAAAGAAGAAGAATTTCTCCTCTCTTTCTCGGTTTGAAGAAAAGATACAGCAGCAGCTTCTCTTCTCTTCTTCTTTCTTAGCCCAGAAAATAGCTCTAGCTCTTGCTCCCTCAGAATGTCTATATCTCTCTCGGTTTCAACTAGAAAACAGAGAAGTCTTCTTCTCATATTCAAGGGCCAGCAGCAACTAAAAGGGGAAAGAAAAAGAATAAAAGAAAGTGATAACTTTATAAAAGGGTATCGAATAATACGTTGTTTTGAGATAAGGATACTGAACTAGCAAACGTCTCAAACTGGGGTATCCAAGTTTTCAAAAGTTTCACTTAAGGGTTTTCTGTTAGGATGTACTGTTAAATCATAACGGAATACCCAAAATACCCCTATTTTTTAAGAAAAAAAGAAGAAAAAAAAAAGATCTAGGTGTTACTCAGAATTTAATGGAATTTGGAAAAATATCTATGCCTGAATCTTTGAAATTTTTTATAATTTTTTTTAAAAATAAACACAGGGGTATTTTGAAAATTTTTGCAGGATTTAACATTAAATCTTAACGGAGTACCCTTAAGTGAGATGTTTGGAAACTTGAATACCCAGTTTGAGATGTTTACTAGTTTAGTATCCTTATCTCAAAACGGCGTATAATTCGATACCCTTTTATGAAGTTATCCCTAAAAGAAAAAGAAACATGAACCTCTCTCCTTAAGCCGATCCTCTTATGGGTAGGTTTACTAAATATGACACTTAGTTAAGATTAATGATTTTATAGCTTTTAATATTATAAGTGTTTTAATGTTTGATGTAGTTTTAAAACAAGATATTTCAAAGAGACGTATTTAAATAATAAAACACGCCGTTGTGATACCCGAGTAAAAATGAATGTTTTACAAAAGTGGAGTTATAATGCCCAAATGAAAATGAAATATTTTTGAAAACGCCATTACGCTGCCCAAAGTTTTAGAAAACATTTTTAAAGCATTAATTACGCTAATGCTATAATTCTGCTAGATTTTATAAAATAACCGAAAAACGAATTAATTATAATTATTTATACGCCGATATGCTGCCCATATATTTTTAAAAGTATTACAAATTCTATTTTTAATTGAGTTGAATGATTATTGTTTATTAATAAAATAAGCCATATGTTGGCTTAAACCTATTTTGATATCTCACTGTTTCAGTTAAAATATCTGTGAACTGTGACTTGCCTTTAATATTATATGATTTATGTTTTAATTATTTTGCGTTGCAGAGCTCTATTGTGAATTCAATAAGTTCTAAATGTATTTTAACCCCATAGATTTAAACTAATTTTCATGTCATTTCACTGAATGAGCTATGTTTTTTGGATATGTTACTATTTCTATATATTTGTTAATATTTGATAGACTTTGATTTATGTTTTCCTAGGTCTAGTCTTATAAGATTATCTTAGGGTTAGATACTTAAAACCACAATTTAAATACTTAAACCAAAAACTAGGGTTTTGAGACCTTTACCTTAAATTCACCAAAATGTGACCCAAAGCTTGGAGATTGTTTCAAATGCTTCAAAATATACGAAACCTAAGAAAAATTGGAAGATTAAACACAATCTCTCAAATTTCTACACAAAATCTAGAGAGACATGAATTTTCGGATTTACCTCAAATCAAACGATGAAAACGTAGATCTTGTTTTTTAGATCACGTTTCTGAAGTTGGATTTGAGATTAGAAGCTTCAATATATCGGGATCTAGGGTTTTAGATCAAAACTCTAAGAGATAGGAAGAGAATGGAGAGAGAGAGAGAGAGAGAGAGAGAGAGAGAAATTTTCAGAGGAAATGAGCTGAAAAACTCATTCAACGATTTTCTATGGTGGCCTGTCTGGACACAATAATAGCTTCTCCGAACACGAGTTTTAGGAGTCGCAGATGAGAACTTTCTGTAAGTCCCGTTTGGACGCGGATTTGGTCAGTCTGGACAAGCACATGCGATTTAACTCCCTGTGGGTTGCGTCCGCTGGCCCGTGCGGACATAGCTATGAATATGGGTTTTCTGCCAAGTCCGTCTGGACACCAAAATGGGTCCATCCAGACACACTTCACATAAATTCTCCTTTGAGTGTTTTCTTCCCATTTTACTTAATTAACCACTTAATTAGTCTAATTCAAATTTTAAACACTTAATTAATGTCTTAAACATTACAACTGGCGACACTCTCCTACTTAGCACAATACAGGTTGGGTTCGATTACTCCTACTCCGCAATCGGCTACGGTTGACAATATCTCCACTCTAAAACCAGCTATATGGCTGGCAAAAACTCCTTCTTGGGCTAACTAGGGTACATGTCGTGGCCACCAACGGCACTCCCTTACTTAGCGTGGTCCATATTGGATACGATAGCTCTACAATTCAAAACTCTATGGATTCTTCCCTACAATCGGCTAAGACTGACAACATTCCCTTAGTGCGATCCAGATTGGGTACGATAGCTCTACTGTTCAAAACTCTACGGAGTTTACCCTACAATCGGCTACAGTTGGCGGGACCTCCTTACTTAGCACGATCCAGATTGGGTACAACATTTCTACTATATCGCTTTACCCTACAATTGGATACAACTGATGTGCCTTCCTTACTAAGAACGATCCAAATCGGATACGAGATTTCTACTCTATAGCGCTACCCTACAACTGGCTACAGTTGACAGGACTTCCTTACTTATCGCAATCTAGACTTAACGTGGTCTAAGGGAGTCTTATCTAGGCTTCCCTTGCTCAAAGCAAAACATCTAAGTTGTAAAGAAAAACACGAAGGCTCACACGATAAGTCCATATGCACAAACGAATTATCTACTATTGAGGTTGAAATGTTCCCCTTCTGCAACCCAAAATAACATTAATACCCTCCACATGATAAAAAATGATTTACCTCTTTTTGCTAAATTTTTTATCTTACGAAAGGAATTTTTATCATTTTGGATCATAGAAGGGAGGCATTGCAACTCCAATGATAGATTATGAAGGGGGGACATTGTAAAAATTGAAACATTGGGGAGACATTCACTACCAAAAAAATTGGATTTTTGGACCCTTTTTTTTAAAGACGGTTTCTAAAACCGTCTAGAAAAAAAAATATTACGGATGTCTTTTTTTTTTGAAACCGTCAGAAAAAAATGGGCGGATTAATAGAACTGTCCTTAAAAACAGAGACGGTTTAAATAAAACCGTCCGGAATTAGAAAATTCCAGACAGTTTGAAGATAACCATCTATAAATAGATAGATGGTTTCTAAAAAAACCATCCATAACCTAGTTCTAAAATTAGTAAAAAGCAAATCGTGTCGTCCATAACCTAGCTACTGTCATCCAGAAATTTCTAGCTCAGGATCTCTCTCTCTCTCTCTCACTCGGTCGGCGGCCCTCTACCGACCCATTCTCCAACACTCTCTTTCTCTCTCTCTCTCTCTCTCTAGCTTGTACTCCGTCCGGCCCCTCTCTCTGTCAGATCGAGAAAACGCCGGCCCGCCCTCACCTTCTCCAGCGACACCTGACGCGTCCCAACTAGCCCCGGGAGCCACACCCCCGATGCTCGATGTGAAGGTTATTTTTAAATTTTTTTGCTATTTTTTTTTTCCTTTTAAATTTGTAATTAGGTTGGTGATCTTACATTTTTTTTATTTTTTATCATTGGGATGCTCTGATTGATTCAAAGATTTAAAGTAAAAAGCTTTGATTGGGAATTTTTTTGAGTAAATGGGTGTTGAGCTTCATGGCTTTTGTGCTCTAAGCCTCTGCTTTTCATCTTGGAAAATCAAAACGTGAGTGCTTTTGAATTGGTTTTCTATTTATTTGCTTTGATGAGTGTGATTGTTCTATCAGTTTTGTCGTTTGAGTGAGTTCATGTGGGAAATATTATAAATTTGTAGCGTTTTTAAAATTGTTTTTGGAGGTTATATTTGGGTGGGGTTGAATTTGGATAATTCATGTTAGTTTTTTCAAGTGGGGTTTGAGAAATATTATTGGAGTTTTGTTTCTGGTAAGAAATTGTGGAATTCGGTGTTCGGCTTAAATTATGCTGGAACCTTTTAGGATATTTGAATAAGTAAATTATCCAAAGCGATAAATTTAAGGTAAGCTCCAATATTAACCTAGCATAATCATGCATCCTACATTTTTTTTATTAAAGTTTTTATTTTTTGCACAAAAATAATAATATTGTCTAAATTTTATTACAAAATTTAGATAAAACAAATTTTTAATTATTTTTATTATATACATTTATTCAAATTAAATAATATATTATGAATATTGATATGAACATGATTGTTTTATTTGTAAATAATAATTGTGATTAAAAGAAACCCTCATTAGTAACACCCATAATATAATAAAAGCCCCTAAAAACCACACAAACCAACCCCAAAAACCCCCAACAGGACCCCCTAAACCCAAAAGCCTCAAATTATATTGTGTTAATAATGGCTGTCTTTAAATTTATTGTTCTCTTAACATTTGACTGCTTAAAATGGTTAAGGATCAGTTTTGAAAGTATCAATTCAAATTCCACTGATAGTTTAATTTTCCTTATGCATGTTGATTTAACTACTAATGCTTGATTATCTTTGTTGAATTGCTTTATATTATTATTTAAGTTAAAAGCTGTTGAGATTATTTTTATTTTTCTTTCTCTGAATGATATGAGTATTATTATTATTATTATTATTATTATTATTATTATTATTATTTCTGATTTGCACTTATTCAATTTGATGCTGTCTTCCTTGATTGGTCCATGCTTTTGTACACTTTATTAAAATCTGTGGAAGTCTCTTGGCAATCTGATTATTTGGTTGAAATATAACACATTTTATTTGGTTGAAGCTATATATCACATATATAGTTTTGCCTTGCTTAGTCATGTCATGGTGGCTAGCATCTCAGTAGTCGGTTATTATCTTTTTTTTTTTTTTTTTTTTTTTTTTTTTTTTTTTTCTGATTGGTTTTTGAAACTGTCCATCTACAATTGAGAAACAGTTTTGGTGATTAGTTGCTCTATGTTATATATTTTAAAAAATAAAAAAATAAATAAAAATTCAAGGTTGTTTCTTTTACTATCAAAAGAGTACTTGCAATTACACTCGACACCATTCAAAAGACATCACAAATATAAAGAAAAGAAAAACAACACTCAATAGACATCTATGTAATCATTTTCCCTACTAAAAAATTGAATTGATTAATGATAGGATTAACAAATTTACAATTTTTGGATGGGATTTATGGTCCAAATATACTTATATCGACTATCTTGAAATTTTGTGCTCTTAGGAGTTAATAAGTACTCTTGAGGTATCTTATCTTGAAATATTTGGACTATTTTGTGATGTAGTTAGAAAGATGGACAAGAATTGGATGAAGTTGCCGAGAAGTTCACGAGAGTATATTCACGGGGTTATGGCGTTTGTGAAATTTGCACGTGAACATGAGAATATAAAAGGGGTCATTGTGTGTCCCTGTAAGAAGTGTTTGTTGGGCAAATCATGGTCCAATGAAGTTGTATTTGCCCATTTAACGTCAGGTGCTGGGATTATTGAGGATTACACCGAGTGGATAATGCATGAGGAATCACTTGTCCCTCCCGTTGATAACGAGGCAATATATGAAGCTCCCAGGACGCTTCAAGTGGATAGCATTCCACTACATGGGGGATCTAGTGGGATGCAAGACATGCTTAATGATGTTTTCGCGATACACAATGTTTGTGTAGAAGCCGATGGGTCTCAAGGGGGAGTTAAGGCCGAAGCCGAATCTGTGGATGTTGAAATTGAAGACTTTAACAGGGGGCGAATAAGTTAGAAGAATTACTAAAGGATGCCGATACGCCACTCCATGGAAATACAAAACATAGCAAATTGGGAGCTATTGTGCGTCTATATAGTATTAAGTGTATGGGCGGTTGGAGAAATACATCATTCTCCATGTTGCTTGAATTCATCAATGAGCTGATGCATCCGGATGTAAGTTTGCCTAAAGACACATACGAGGCGAAAAAGTACTTGGGGGATTTGGGCTTTGAGTATGAGAAGATATCGGCTTGTCGTAAAAGTTGTATGTTGTTTTGGAGAGAAAATGAAAAGTTGGACAAATGTACATTTTGCAATGAGTCTAGGTGGAAGGATGACTTAACTAATGAAGATGGGTCGACAAAAAGTTCGAAAAAAAAAGCCGGTCAAAGTGTTGCGTTGGTTTCCTCTAATACCAAGGCTACAAAGGTTGTTTATGTCACATCATACATCGCCACATATGAAGTGGCACGCTCAAGGCCGTACAAAAGACGGTGTATTGAGGCATCCGGCCGATGGAGAAACATGGAAGGCATTCGATTCACGTTGCCCAGTCTTTGCATCAAACCCGTGAAATGTAAGGCTAGGTTTAGCGTCAAATGGCTTCAATCCTTTTGGGAACATGTCCTCTAGTCACAGTACTTGGCCGGTAATGTTAGTACCCTACAATTTGCCTTCCTGGATGTGCATGAAACAACCGTATTTTATGTTAAGCTTGATTATCCCTGGTCCGAGTGCACCAAGACAGAATATAGATGTGTACCTAACGCCCCTTGTAAGTGAGTTGAAGGAACTATGGGAAGTAGGGGTACAACTTTTGATGTAATCTCGAAAAAATATTTCACAATGCGTTCGGCCTTGATGTGGACGATAAATGACTTTTTGGCATACAGTGATTTGTCAGGTTGGAGTACACATGGACGGAAAGCATGTCCTTTTTGTTGGCATGAAACGCAATCAACGTGGCTAACTTATGGTAAAAAATTCTGATTTATGGCACATAGGCGATGGTTGCCTCCAGATCATCCATGGAGAAAAAACAAAAGACTATTCAACGGTGCGTAGGAAATGGTTGGTCCTCCCAAAGTGTCGGATGGCGATGAGATCATGAGACAATTAGAATGTGTTGTCAATCGGGCAAGGACTGGACAGTAGCTGCCGGTTGGGGATGTTGATTGGAAGAGGCGAAGTGTATTGTACGATTTGCCTTATTGGAAAGATCAATTACTACGCCATAACATTGACGTGATGCACACAGAAAAAAAAATAAAATATATATATATATATATATATCGTTGATAACATACTTGGCACGCTATTGAATATGAATGGTAAAACCAAAGACAACCACGAAGCACGTCAAGACTTGCGTAAGATGAAATTGAGACTAAAACTTCATCCATTTACCTCAGAAAACGGCAAAACACTTTTGCCCGCAACTTGTTTCTCAATGACGAAAAAAGAGAAGACTGACTTCCTGCAAGTGTTACATGATGTTAAAGTGCCAGATGGATATTCTTCAAATGTGTCATGTTGTGTCAAGCTCAAGGAATGTACTATTGGGGGTTTGAAGAGTTATGATAGTCACATAATCATGCAACAACTTATGCCAATTGCACTTCGAGGAACCTTATTGGATGATGCTGTGAGGCCTTTAATCGAGCTATGTGGGTTCTTTAGGGACATTTGTTCAAAAACATTGCGGAAGATCTGGATCGTCTAAAGAATCAAATACCCATAATCTTGTGCAAATTGGAACGAATATTCTCTCCGGGTTTTTTTACATCCATGGTGCACGTAATCATACATTTAGTACGTGAATGCAAACTGGGCGGACCGGTACACTACAGGTGGATGTATCCTGTTGAGAGGTAATGTTAAAATTATGTTAACTTATTATATATTCAACCGAATGACCTATTACAATATATCTTTCTTATGTGATGGTCTCATGGTCTAACTTTAATGTAGGTGCCTTGGTAGATATAAATGTACCGTTCATAATAAGGCCGCACCCGAAAGGTCTATTGCAGAGGGTTACATTGTAGATGAATTGTTGACATTTTGCTTGTGATATTTAATCAACGCGCCAATGGTCCACAATAAGGCCCCAAGACACCAACATGAATCGTGAGGGGCGAGCAATTGGATAAAACTTGATAAGATCACGTTTGAGCAAGCACATCGATATATTTTATTTGACTTTGACGATTTCCTCCAATTTCACACACGAGTCACATTATTAAATACGTATTGTACGCCTCTAAATACAATGAAAAGTAACCAAATACATCTTTTGTTGACGTATAGGATGCACATGGAGTCGCTAATGGAACCAAACAATAGGGAACGTACCTCGCATCAGCAGTTGGTGAAGCAACAGAGGGACCAATTTTGTAGCTGGTACAAGTTATACGTAAGAAAATTGTTAGTTTGAAAAATTATTTGCCTATAAAAGCATCATGAAACCCTATTTTTTAAATAAGGTATCTAAATCATAGGTTGATAAGTTGGCCAAGGTGGATAGAATGGCATTGGGAGAGAAACTTGTAAGTCATGCCAAAGACCCAATGTTCGATGCTGTAGAATATAAGCGATTAAGCGGTATGTGGTTAATAGCGTGTTGTATCGCACCTTGGATGTCGACGAAGAAAAAAAAAGTCAAAACAGTGGAGTGTGTGTCACCATTGAAGATGGTCCCACCTACTACGGTAAGCTAACTCGAATAATCGAGGTTACATACTATGATTTGACGCGGTATGTGTTTTTCAAGTGCGATTGGGTCGACATTCAATTGAATATGGGATACAAAAAGGACGAATATGGATTCAATCTTGTAAATTTCAAGAACCTAATACACACGGGTGCGTGAATAACCGATGATCCGTTCATACTACCAAATCAAGTATCGCAGGTGTATTATGTCGAGGATCCCAAAAATCCAAATTGGGTTGTTGCTGTAAGGATAAAACCAAGAAATGTGTACGATGTTGACAGTGGTGAAAGTGATGATTATGCCAAGGCTAATAGTTATCATGAGCACGAGCCTTTCAACATCAATGTGACGGGAGACGTTGATTTTGATGACATTGATTGTGCACGTACTAATCTACCGGCCACAGAAGCAACATAATAACTGAATGTATGAATATGGTTAAACTATTTAATAGAATCCAAATATATGGTGTCTAGAATGACTTACTTATAGTCGTCTCACTTATATTTTTTAAGCATGTCGTTTTTGTTGCTGCATATTGTATATTTTATTAAATGTGACCCATTTTAATGTATTTGCAGGTAGACATGGCCCCTAAACAAAGGACGCCGCAACCAAGAAAGGATTTTTGGACGCCTATAGACCGCACACCGGTTAAGTGACTGGTTGTAGGGTTAGTCGATACAATACAGGACCCTAACAAGACACAAGGAGGCGTAGATTCTCAGCATGTACTACATGAGCAACCGGTTGTAGGGTCAGAAGATACGACACAGGACCCTAACGAGACAGAAGGGGGCGTAGATTCTTAGCATGTACTATATGAGCAACCGGTTGTAGGGTCAGATGATACGACACAAGACCTTAATGAGACACAAGGGGCTGTAGATTCTGAACAATGTGTAGCACCTGATATGGAGTTTGGATCATCAACACAATCAGGACCTGAGACTTCACATCATAATGGTACTACTCGGGTGCCGCGTATATTACGGGATGGGAAAGTTTACACTATGTATGAATTATTTTTATATTTGATGATAGTCAATTACTTTGATAATCCTCTACTAATTTAGTAATAATTAAGTGTGACGTAAATTTTTTTTTATGAGTTGCAGATGAGCAGGGCAGAAAGAATGTTAGGACTGTTGGTAGTCCTAAGGACATATGGCACATACCTGATGGAGAAAAGGTGGTGATTGAATTCAACTTATCCTACCAGCCAACCGGCTAGGGGGTCGAGAAATTTAGAAGGATTTGTGGGAAGATCATAAGAAATGGTCAATTTGTACAGTTGCATGGTAACCGGAGGAAATTACCATTGGAAGGGAAGGAAGACATGTGGCTCACCGTAACGGTATGAAACTTTTTATTTTCATGTCAATCACTTCTTATTTATAGTTTTATAGCCTTACATTTCCAATTAAGCTATGGGATTTCATTTTTGGTGTAGAAAATTTTTTATTTTGAGCCTGTTCACCTACTCGCGCAAATAAAAAGATTAACGTTGATGGACCTAGCAAAGAAAAAAAGGCAATACAGGTACGAGATCAAGAAGAGTCTAAATTTGAAAGAAGGCGATACCGTAGAGTCAACGATCAGTAGGGCTTCGACAGCGCCAGTCTTCGATGCAGAAGACTTCGAAATGCAAGTTGATACATGGTTGTCTTCGGCTGATAAAGTATTTTCATTTATTTATTTATTCTGTTGAAGAAATCCACATATTAACATTACCAAATTTATAGGAGAGAGCGTTGAAGTCCAGGACAAGCCGTGGCCAAAACGCACTTCTTCACACTCTGGGATCGAAGAACATCACACAGGTTGCACGATAAATGGTACGTATAATAGATAAACGTTCATGACTTGTACGTACTGTAGCAAGATAATAAGCTTATAATTGATAATGTTAATGATATTGCAGAAGGAAGACATAGGAGAAACACCGAACTGAGATTATATGTTCATTTTCTCGCATACCAAGAAAGATGGGAACCCTGTGAATGCAGTGGCTGGGGAAGCTATTGTAAGTGGTAAATACGTAATTTTAGTTCTATGTTCAAGTTTTCACCCTTAGATGTTTTGTGCAGACGAAGATGAGAGAAATTATCGAGAATCAGTTGCCTACAGAACGAGTGTGTTCACAGGGGTCAGTCTATTGGTCGCATAACGATGCGTGTGCACAAGTACTAGGACGAGAACATTCCTGTCGTGTACGCGGGGTGGGGCTAGGGCCGACTCCCGGTAAATCCACCTCTTATACCTCCAGACAAGGATCGATCTCTAGTGTGCCTACTCCCAAAGAACTAGAGATGGCTGTTGAGATGGAACGTTTGAAGACTATGTACGAAGCGCAAAACGTCAAACTGTAAGAGCAAGTCAATCAACTGCAAGAGCAAAACAACAAGTATGCATCGTAACAGGAAGAGCTAGTGGCCGTCAAACGTATGGTAGCCATGATTATGGCAGGGAAACAACCATCAATGGGAAACAACGAAGAAGGTGATGTTTTGGTTTAAATTTAATTTTTTATTAATCAGTCATTAATTGTCCCTTCTTACTGTTCATTGGGCTTGTTTTATTTTTATTTCAAATTCCACGAGAATAATTTATAGTTGAAGAGGAATGTTAACTATTACATGCTTAGGTTGAATCTTGGAATCCTCGTGAACATGTCTTTTCTTGGGGGAAAACATCGTCAACTCGTATTTTCTATTAGCTATAATTTTAGCTGCTTATCAATGATCTTCTGCAGAACTTTGTACTCTTTGGTAGTGTAGGTGCTGAAATGGCTCTGTAGTGCAAAATACCGTCATTGTTTTCTCTATTCTATCATTAGCTTAACTCAAGTGATATTGACAGTTAAAAGTTAGCTACTTAATTCCTAATGCTACTACTAGTTCAAGGATCTATTCTATTCTTTGGAGCGAAAAAGAAAAAAATGAAGTTGCTTGTATGAGTATCTAGGCGGTTATATTATAATCATTAGTTGTGTTTAGTTTTCATCTTGCAACATGTTAATCATAGCCTCATCAAGATGATTCTTATCTAACAATTTGGGATTTGTATACCTATTGCAGCAAACACTAGAAGCATAAATGAACAAGATGGTTGAAGCAAGCAATGCACACAAGGCAGTAAATCAGATTCTCCTCTGGGCTTGCATGCATTGATAATTATAATGGTACATGGAATATAAGTTTTAATTTTTTTGGATTTTAATTATGTATTTATATTTGAATTTTGTAATAGGTATGCATGAATTTTTGAAATATGTAAGCTAATAGACCGTTGTTGTGAAGAGTTTGAATTTGGAAATAGATTTGGATTTGGATTTAGATTTGGATTTGAATCTGGGATTTTGGAAATGGATTTGAAATTCTGTATTAGGGATTTTTTTTGGATTTTAATTATATATATATATTTTTAAAAAAATACAATTCTAGACGGTTTGGGCCCAAACCGTCCATAGACATTTCCATCAGTTTGGACCCAAACTGTCCATAACATCTTATGGACGGTTCGGGCCAAACCATCTATAATTGTGGATGGTTTGGCCCAAATCGTCCGCAACTCAAAATACCGACCAATTCTCCTAGACGGTTTAAAATCGTCTGGACCTTTTTCCAGACCTCTTTTTTTTTTTTTTTTTTTTTTTTTTGTTGTAGTGATTGCCAAAACGATGATTGTTAGAGGGGTATACCTAGTTAACCTTAAAAAAAATAAAACTGGTATTCAGTAAGACCTATTCATCTCCCTCTAAGTCCGGTAGATTTCATAGTATATATTTATGTACTAGCCCTCTCCATCTCATAGCCCGACAATATATCGAAGATTTTTCCCATTTTCGACAATAGAAGATTATGGATTTTCTGTGAACCCATGTCACTTGGATCCTTTTCTATTCCTCTCTCTCTCTCTGTTAAATTCCCACCAACCACCATACTCCATATCCCTTCATCAAATCTGAATGTTTTCCTTCCTCATGAAACAAAGCTATGAATTTTATTGTGTCTTTTCTACTCATCCTCCTAGTGTCTCTCCCCCATTTAAGCTTTGCAATGAGAAAACTTGAAGGTAATCTCTCTCTCTCTCTCTCTCTCTCTCTCTCTCTCTCTCTCTCTCTCTCTCTCTCTCTCATTTTTGACTGATTACGTACTATATATGCATCATTTGCAGATGCTGAAGTCAACAAAGTGAGAAAATTGGCAATAGATGTTGAGGACATAGTGAGCATTCCTAACTCTAGCTCTTCAGATTCCTTCTTCTTTTGTTCTTTCTTTCTTTCTTTCTTTGTCCTAATTAGTGTTTCTTTCTTGTACATGTCATTTGTTTTAGTCATTTGTTGTAGGGCGCCGTGATCATGTCGAAAGGAAAGTGCTGCATGAAGTACATTCAGGAACCAATCCTATCAGCAATTCCATTCCAAAGGAAAGGTGGAAACCGAAGTTAAGAAGTAGCAGTACTCCATAATTCTCTTTCTCTCTCTCAATATATTTTTCCATACAACGTTTGTCTGCTGGGACTATAGGTTTACAAATGATTTGCCAATAAAATGCTATGTCAATGTGATCAACACCATGATTATTATTATTAATTATCTTTTGTTTTTCGTTGCATGGTCAGAATCATCATCATCATTATAATCATAATATATAATCTTTTCTAAATTCAACTGGGAAAGCAATTATTTCATATCTTTGGTCAAGTAAAACATATATATTAAGGATTGAAGATATAATTTGCAACGAGACCTTTCTACCATTGTTTTTCTTTTCTGTCTGTCAAAGCAATGATTTGAAATGAGGTGCCATTAATTTGCTAGATGCATGAATACATACTGATATAAGAAAGTCACATTTAATTATCTTGATGTATATATATATGTATACCTCTACCATTTTAAATAAAATGGATAGTATTTATTTCGTGGTCATGATTTAAAATTTGTGCATCTAACGGTGTATATGATGTCACTGTTGACATGTTTAAAAAATTTAAATAACGTAGTATTTTGTATACCGTTAAATACACTAACTTTAAGTCTTAATCATGAAATGAGATAATTAAAAATAATAATATCCAACTATTTTGCTCTAGAAGAGTAATAGAAAACTTAAGCTAGATAATAGGGGGTCACAGGGCATACAGCAGTTCATAAAAGTTTGATAATGAAAAAGAAAATGCTTTCTATTATTGAGCAAATTGTAGTTAATCTTCTGTAAAGCTAGAAAGCAACATTTTACTTTATTCCTTTTATAAGTACTTGAAACTATTTATCAAAAACACTTTTCTCAAACTTATATCCCTAAATCAAGGTCACAACTTGTAGATAATTTCTTTGCCTAGCTACCAATTAGGTTATAAACTTGTGGACATGCACGGAGCAGCGTAGCGACGAACGGTCTAGATTTAATTTTAAATATTTTTATTAAAAAAAAGAGGAGTAAAATTAGATTTGAACCGTAAAAAAAAAAAAAAATATTATCTTAACCCTCCAAAACAAGAAAAAACATAGATTAGTAAATACCAGTACATCAAGTCAACATAGAAATGCAAAGTGAGTGAAGGGGAACACAAGGTCCTAAACAGGAGATTAAAGTCAAAAAGAAAAATTTGATGATCGTGAAACAAGAGAGTTAAAATGAAAAAGTAAAAAAGAAAGGAAGAAAGCAAGACTTGACTTCACACCTGCAATGCTTTAATTTGACCATCTTTATAAAACACATCTGATCGAGATTTATTATATATGCATGCGACTCTTTCAACAAGATGTTCATGAAAAGATTCGATCTCTTGGGACAATTATTTCTCACTACAACAATAAAGTAGGAAAAGACAGATTATCAAAAGCATAATAGTTAAATTAATCTGAGGAAAAGTATATTTCTCTTTTTATTGCTGTTTCTTGTTGCAAAAAGTCTTAACGTTATTCAAAGATGCTATGAAAATTTGTGTTAATGGAAACAATAGTCGTAGAAAGTAAAAAAAAAAAAAAAAAAATGCTTCTCTCTAAAAAGAAGCTGGAGCAACTTTTCAATAATGATAAAGAGCAGCCGACAATATTGATTCGGCCAATTAAGGGCCGGCTGGGGGCGTTTAGATGGGTTAGGCGGTCGTTTAAAGCTCTTAATTTAAAAAGGTTTTTAATTAAAAAATATTAATAAAATTTTATTTTTAAAAAAAATTTAAGACCTTAATTATCATTAATACACTTTAATAAGTCTCCAAATTATAGTCAAAATAAAATTAAGAAAGGCATTAAGATAATGAAGGGCCCCAATTTAATAAGGCCTCAAATTACGAAATATTAATGGAAAGTTATTTCCAAAACAAAAAATTGAAAGCCTTAATTACCAACGTTCAATATAGAATGAGATATGGAAAGTCTCTAAAATTGAATGTCTTAATTACCAATGTTCAAAATTAAAAGCTTTAAAGTCCAGAATAAGATCCTCTACATTTCAAATGAAATAAATACTATTCATTTTGAATTTCCCTTCAGTCCATCGTTCAAAATAGAATGAAAATAAATAAATAAATGCTAGCTAAGAAAGTGGAAAGTCATTAAATATTTTATTCAATTACAAATCCTACTTTTTATAATTTTCCATTTTTTTATCTCAATTTCTCTATTCAAGTCTTATTCAAATTTGAATTTTTCTCTTCTTTTCCATTTTCTTTATTTCCCAATAACTTGTTATTCAAGTCCTTAAAATCATTCCATATTTGATCAGTGATAAAAAAAACAATAGTCCTCAAGGGGTAGCTTAATCGGCTGAGGACCACACCTTATGAAGCGGAGGTCACTAGTTTGAATCCCCCTTCCTCCCTCTTGTATGGACATGTCAAAAAAGAAAAGAAAAGGTGATAAAAAAACAATAAAGTTAGTTACCAAAAACTCAATCAATCAATTGCATTAAATTTTTTTTATTTGATTTTAGGAAATATTATTACATTAATTTGCCTTTTCCTTGTGCAGGTTAAAAGCGTTAAATAATCCTATAATAAAGATTAAAGAGAATTTGACCTTTGACAAATCAAGTTTTATTGTTCTATTTTTTAAATTTATTTTATCCTAGTCTATATATATATATATATGAAAAGCTAAAAAAAAAAAAAAAAAAAAAAAGGAAAAAAGAAAAAAGAATGTAGAAAAATTAATTGAATCTAAAAAAGGATCTTTAAATAAATTTGTTATTAGCAATAAACAAAATATAAATGCTAATTTAGTTGAAAAAACCATAAATGAACAAGAAATTCATGAACAAGAGTTAGAAGATAATGAAATAATACAACAAAAAGAGACGATGAAAATAATAATATTGACAATCAATTATGTAATATAACAATTCTTGACAAAGAAGTTCAGAAAAATTTAGAAGAAGATAAAATTATTAATGATGTATTTAATTTTATTTTTACGAATATTTATGACCACAAATTAATTGCACACATATTGCCCCTTTACTAAAGCTTAGAAATCTAGCAAGTGTGGAGGATTTTTGCCCCATAAGTCTTTGTAATGTGATTTATAAACTGGTTTCAAAAGTTTTGGTTAATAGATTGAAGGAGGTTTTGAATTATGTTATTTCTCCAAACCAAAGTACTTTGATTCCAAGTCGCTTAATTACAGACAATGTACTAGCTGCTTATGAAACTCTACATTCCATGCACATGAGAATGTGGAGTAAGGTGGGCTTTATGTGAGTCAAGTTTGATATGAGCAAGTCTTACGACAGGGTGGAGTGAGACTTTCTGGAGGCAGTCATGAGGAAACTGGGCTTCTCAAATAGGTGGGTTCAATTGATCATGGGTTGTGTCTAGTCAATCTCCTATGCTGTGATTGCCAATGGCCAGCCGATGGGCAAAATAACATCTACACGAGGAATTCACCAAGTAGACCCTTTATCTCCGTATCTCTTCATTTTATGTGCTGAAGCCCTTAGTTGCATGATCTTGAAAGCTGGCAGTATAACTGGGGTCCCTACTTCCAAAAAGGGACCACGACTCAGTCACCTTTTCTTCGCAAATGACTGTAATATCCTTGATATTAATTAAATGTTTAAAATGTAAGTTAAATTAGATTAATTATTAGAATTAAGAAAATGTTGAGAAAACGCTTAGCAAATACGTTGGGTCAAGTCCGGGTATAAAAGAATGCCCAAATGGACATTCTGGTTACACTGTTTGCAAGCCTTAGGACCCTTTTGCAAACGCTAAGGTCCCCGTCCGCTGGCCGTCCGAACGCTCTAGGGGATGGTGAAGTCAATAGGTTTGCGTTTACAACTCGTTCAGACGCTTATGCAAACGCTCGGGGCAGAAAGTCCGTGTTCGCAACCCGTCTGGACACTCTTGAGAACACTTACGATTTAAAATGCGCGCGTTCGGACGCTCACTTGACCGTCCAGATGGCACCCGAGATAAAGTACAAAAATGAGTCTTTTTGGCTCTTTCCAAATCTCTCTCACCCCCACTCAATTTTCCCTTTAGTTTTCACCTAAAACCGTTGATCTACGATTATCCAAGCCCCCAACCTCAAATTTAACTCCGGAAACGTGATCTACGGAGCCCAATCTACGTTTCTACCGATTGGTTTGAGGTAATTTCGTAGACTCTTGTTCTTTGAAATTTTGGGTTAAATCTTGAGATATATAAGTTTGATCTTAATTATTCTTTAGACCATAAACTTTTGACCATAAAGAATAACTCATATAATAGTAAGCCCGTGGCTGTTATCCTGCCCAAGACGGTGTATCATGCCATATGATGCAATTTAATATTCATTGTCTTTTACACAAACTAGAGTTTACAGTAATCAAAAGTATATTACATGTGAATTATAAACATACTTGTTTGGTTCACAAAATAATCATGTTATTCGGGAAAAATAATAACAACTATCCATGTGAGTTTGTACTCACAAAATAATCATGCTATTCGGGAAAAATAATAACAACTATCCATGAGAGAATTTTCATTAAGAAAACAACTGAACACTTTATGTTGGTACAGTTTCCGGTATGGTCCTGACAACATGCCCTTCTTTGTTAATCTCGTCTTCTGATTGCTACAAAACAAACAAAGTCAAGAGAACACACCGGAGGTTGGTTGGCATTCCTCCCTCCGGTGCTTAAGTCAATGTTTATGTATAAAGTATGCTCTAGTGCGATAATTTAATCATGTTTTCATACCTGAGGTCTAGGCCTATTTATAGGCAAAATGATAAGTTCCTTTGCTGTCTTAGGATTTTGTCTTCTTTTTCTCCCTTAACCTAGGAGCGTCGTCAGAATCTGACATTGACTCGGAATCCTCCACTTTCCAAACTGAGGTTCTTTCCTTAGTAATCTCAAAAGTGAGATTCACGGCAATAAATCCGAGATTAGTGTCAGTCCCGGATTTCTAGGGACAGGGCGCGAATCTGAAATATCTAGGATCGCGCATAACGGATCCCCAGCTTGTTGCGCTGGTCCCGGGGCAATATCTTCCTGAGACTCTTAGATATTCGTTCTTGCAGGTTTATATCCGGTGGGCCACGGGCCCATATTCACAAGTGAACTAATGTGGGCTCAGATGCTTATAATTCTTGAAATACCGGACTAAATGGGATTATTTCCAACAGTTTACAATGAAAAGTTATAGTAAAACACTAAAGCTTAATAACCCTTGTACAAACAAAAATATAACCAACAAAAAACCCCTTTGCAAAACTAAACTAAAATCCCATCTATACCCTAAGCATTACAAAGTATAATATTTCCTTGTGTCTTCATAAATTTACCTTTGGTAGTAACCATATTTTCACTTCCCACTTAATCTGTTGTAAAAGATTTTCTTCAGTCTAAAGATTATTACCATGCCTTAGCATTCCTAGTTCTCCAAATATTGTAAATGGAAGAACCAAACACTAACCTGCAAATGTAGGCTTTCATAGTTTTACCATTCCACTCATGCAAACCCAAAGAAACTACATCATCCCAACAAGTGTGTTAGAAAATATTCAGAATATAATATTATTGATTTATATTTTTTTAGTCTAAGTCGATTTGTGTTTCCTTGTATAAGTCGATTTAGGTTTACTTGTATAGCCGTATAGGTCAACTTCTTCAACTAAAATAAAGACTTATGTATTATAAACAATCAAGTTATTGAGTATAATGTAGCTATTTGGTCTTTACTCTGTGGACGTAGGTCATAAACCGAACCACTTAATTCTCTGTCTCTTTTCTTTCTCTTGCTTCCGCTATTATTCTGCTTTTATTCTATTTTAAATTTATACACAAATCTCCCCAAAGTGGGTCGATTCAGCACACCACTTTGTGTAATAATCCGGTCTTATATTGGGAAGAGATGAATAGTTCACATAGAGTGAGTAATTTATAAAAATACTCATGGGTGTTAAGTCTTACATTGCCTAGTTATTAGGTGAAACTGAGTTTTATAAGTGATTATAAGAAAGTTTCAAATTGATTAGTCCTTTTGGGATGACAACATAGATGTGATTAACACTTTTTCTTGTGTCGTTATAAATGGTATCAAAGCTACCTAATAACGCCAGGTCATGTGGTACTGGAGCACCGCATGACGTGGCCTTGGGCCTCACATTAGGGGTTTAAGGGGAGAGTTTGTAACATCCCGGTCCCATATTAGGAAGAGATGAATAGCTCACATAAAGTGAATGGTTTATAAAGATACTCATGGGTACTAAGTCCTACATTGTCTAGTTACTAGGTGAAACTGAGCTTTATAAGGAATTCTAAATAAACTCGAAATAGACCAATCTTTTTGGGGTGATAGTGCAGATGTGACTATCGTTTTTCTTTGAGTTGTTACACATAGCCCCATAACATTTTTTTCAAATTCTGCCAATACTAAACCCACAAGAAAAAAATAAAAATGATTTATATTTTTAATCCCCTTCTACCACTCGATAACGCATCCCTCGTTGTCAACCAAGTGACAAAAGCTTGGTTAGGAATGAAATTAGAAAGTTGTGTGTTTGCTTATCGTTGTCTGCGTGTGTACGTCCACGGTTGTCCGTACGCGGTTCACACCTCAGAGATATTGAGGACAAAAAGTTGAAATTGTGGCGTGGATGGATGGAAGTTTGCCAAGGCAATTCACACCTCAGTGTGTGGTCGTTGCAACAGATCGAGGTTCCAGTATAGACAGCAATATATGCATGAAATAAGTGTTCAATTAAATTCTTCTTACAGGAATGGATGGAGACGTATGCCTTGTGATTGCTGTTGTTACACGTACGTTTGGCGGCCAACTTGAGTGGGGCTTTGAGGGAGACAAGTCAAAAACACTATTGCAATTCATTGATATTCAGTGTTAAAGTGGGTGGGACGACAATAAGAGACATAAGCTTAATTATCAACTGCACCATCTGAAAGCACACTTCCTGTTCTTTTTTCTTTTTCTTTTTAATTCCATTTCTGTGAAGGCTAGCTTCCCTTAAAATGCAGATAGAATTCAAGACATCTTTTGTTTTATTTTATTTTAAGACGATCGAGGACAATCCAAAAACATACAGCCTATCAAAAAAGGAGGCCTCAAAACACTGCCAATTAATGTGAAGCTTTGCCACCATTGAGGGGGAGATTTAACAATGGATACAAATCAATCGGTCAGAAAACTGTCAGTTGAATCGGTGGTAGCAGCCCCAGCTGACAGTACAGTGCTTAGACTGATAAAGTCCATTGTAGAATAAAGGATAAAGGACCGTATAAGCTAGGGTTTGACCCTTGACATATTGTTGGTAGTGTTTTGAACAAATTATACCCACGAGACATGAGACATCTACATCCTACATTTTTTTGTATATCTCATATAAATATATATATATATATTTTTTTTAAATTAATCATTTAATTCATAGGTCCTACCTATTCAATAATTATTATTATTATTTTTTTTTTAAAAAAAAAAAAAAAATCATTTCTGCTATTCCTACATATGCAAGAAAAGATAGCCACATGGTCCTTTTAAGTCTAGCTAGCAAGGTCAAGAAAGATGGAATCTAGGAGAGTAGGCCTTGTCTCTCCAACGGTGAAGGACAATCATGGAGTAGAGCTTTATCGTTGCAGCCTAACACACAGATGTTGATTCGCTTATATAGCTAAAAATTAAGAAGGTACTCTCATCCAAAAATTTACAGAAATGTATATAATTGGCTTTAAAAAATTGACACGTATTTTTATGCATAATTAAAAATTAACAAAATAGAAAAACTAAAAATAAGAATAACTTTTAAAAATTAAAAACTTTTTTTAAAAAAAAAATAAAAAACAAGGGTGCTTGAGCCACCTTTATGACTAGTTTGGGGGTGGTTCGGCTATCCTTAAAGAGCAAAATAGGATTGGCCAAAACTAACCCCAAGAACCTTGGGGTTAGCTTGGGGTAGCTGAGCCACTCCTGTTTAGCCCGGAGATGGTTTCAGCCACCCTAGATCGGCCAGTCTAGGGTGGCAGAACTAATATTACAAAATTTGATATAGTAATGCAAGAACATATTTGGCATATTCAAAATGGTGATATCCATTATTATTATCTTGGACATAAGAAACAAAATAAATTGATAAAACTAAAGAAGCAAAATATTTTTCAATTATACTTAATTGTAACGTGAATGAAAGCCATCAAGAGCAAATGTCTCTCATACTATGATGTGTTGATAATTTCTAAAAGTCGATTTTGTATAATTTCTGAAAGTAGATTATACTACTAGAAAAAGTCTTTTTAATGAATCTATAAATGAAATAAAAAATTTTGAACTAGACATTAAAGATATATAAGGACAATTATACCATAATGGATCTAATATGAAAGGAAAATAGAAAGGGATGCAAAAAAGACTTTATTAATATAAATCCTAAAGCATGTTACACATCAAATAACAGTACACATACCCCCTCTCAAATTAACATTCAATTTGCAATATCTCCTAACTAAAGATTGCATTAATGTCTCCCCTGCCCCCAAAACTGCCAAAATTTGCAATGTACCTTTTTTGTTCTACAAAAAGAAAAAAAAATACATTTAAATTTTTTAATAAGACAATAATACCCCCCAAAAAAAGGAAAACAGAAGTAGGTCTTGTGACCTATGGCAGCCCATGGTCGTTGTTGTAGGTATGGTGACCCACGGCAATTGACTTGGGTATGCATGTCACCACTTTTTATTTTTATTTTTATATAAGGATATTTCTGTCATTTGAGAAACATTGCAAAATTAATAGTAGAGTCAAAGGGGAATTCTAACCTAATATTGTTGATGAAAGTGTAAAAAGAAAAGGGATGCAAAAATGCAAAATTAGTCCCTATAGTTTATGTGATTTGTAATTGGCTCCATGTGGTATCAAAACAAACTCGAAAATCCCTGAGGTATGCTAAAAAAGTAATTTATTCTCTACAACCAAATTTTGTCTACTGACTTAACATATTCCGATAGTGTAACAAGTCAGAACCAATAAAATTATAACATGTATCATATTTAAGTTAGTATCAGACTAACAGAATCTGTTAAGTCGGTGGACATAATTTAACTGTAGAAAGTAAATTGTTTATCTGGCATATATTACGAACTTATGAATTTATTATAATACCACGAAGAGTTAATTGCAAATCAAGTAAAAAATAAGAAAGTTGCATGCCTGTTTTTGTGGTTGACATGAATGCCATGCTGGTGAAGAGTACAATGGTACATGAAGCTTGCTGGTCTGTTCCGTAGGCTACTTCTCTATAATTAAGTTATAAAATTGTGAAGAAAGAGGTTGATTGGCAGAAGCTATTTTATAGTTGGATTAGTTGATACCTACAAAAGATTATCTAAAGTGGCCGATCATAGACAAAGACGACGACCAATAGCATGCGTGGAAGACAAGAAAAATGATGTAGTGAATTGGCAGCATTTGAGCAAAAGGTGTCCAAACCTTTCCATGAGCATTACTTAAATAAATCTTCCAAATACAAACACACTTTTAGATGTTATTTGACAATAAATGGAAGCAATTTGCATTACTTTATTGGATTTTTCTCAAGTGGTCAATAACTTACACTAGTTGCCTTAAATGTTGTTTAATTTGGATCTGCCAATCCTTTTCGATCAACTTGGTTAAAGTGGAAACTTAATATTTTGATTTTAGGGTGTACCACCCTTAAAATTAGGTAATTGTCTTACTTAATTTGGAGAGTTATGGGTGATTCATCCAGATCATTTAATTGGTAGCTAATGGGTAGAATTATCCATAAACTGATCAAAGTTAAAAAAAACATGCGGAAATCGGAAATCATTATTTGAGACTTTTAAGAATAAATTTTTAAGAAATAATTATGTATTATCAATCATAGACTCAGATCCTTTAAATAGACATTACAATAGCAATTAATTACTAGTTACACAACTTGACAATACGAGCTAATAGCTTGGTATTTTCACCCCAGGGAATTTCTCACTCTACTGCCTCGTAACCTGCTAAGCCGTAAATACCAAGGTGTTTGATGGGGGAGAAAAGTAATTGCATAAGTCCACGACTTAGTAAATAAATCATTTCAAAATTGGTTATACAATAAGCCTTAGGTAACAGTTTCTAACTCTGGAATTATAAAAGTGTTTTCACAAAAATGATATGTGTTGCCCCCGTTATTACACCAAATAAAAATGTAGTTTATTTTAAAGAAATGACAAGGTATAATTCCGGTAACAAGCCTTAATACTTTAATGTAGAGAAATATGCTATATATATATGGTCTACTTAAGATGTTAACTCCTTCCTAACAGGGTTGGCGTTGTTCCGAGGGATCTGTAATATAATACCGGTGCCCCAGATATATAGTATATATACACCGTCATATACTAGCAGCCCGACTGAGTTCGATCTCGGGTGGCCCACGCTACTAGCAAAGTCGTAACCATGACTCCTATTCAAACATGGTGCATCGATCACAAAACAACCATTGAATACAAGATCCATCATAACATAATCATAAATCTTTGTGACCATAGAGTCAAGCCCGTATAGTAAGCTCATGCCCGTCCTACTGCACATATTAGTGTATTATGTCATACAATGTAAATATTGTTCATTTATCATCATCATTATAAAACAAGTAATAATCGTTTCAAAGCAGTTATAAAAATAGTAGACTCATGACATATAATTATGAAGAATAAAGCTTGGTCAGTCCGCTGACATATCGTACGTTAAAGTGAGACCATATTTTTAACTATTTACTTACCTTAAACGTTCATCCATAGGTTTGGACATCTTGAACTGCTGTTACTATGAAACATACCCTAGTATTAAACATAATACAACGAGGGTTTTAACTTATGCACGTGAAAAATCCTAAATTCAACCTTGGCATTCTAACCTACCCTTAAAACCCTAATTAACCATTTCTGGCCACTATCAAACGTTTGGTATCGGGGTCAAGCGTTCGATGAGCAAGGGTTGAATGTTCGGTCAATTACAACGAACGTTTGAGGGATGCCAAAATACATGAAAAACTCAAAGTTCTTGCCTAGACCATTTTCTATCATAACCAAAGCTCATAATAACTTTATAAAAACATGTTAAACCAAATTAACATGAGAGTTTATGGAAAGCGGGAGTAAGTTCCCAACTTTTAGAAAGCTATTTCCTTTTAAGATATATAAATTATGAACTCAACGTGGTAAGTTTAAGATTCATAAAAGCATGGTAACAGAACACCAACAACATGAAAAACAAGTTTAAGGTTCAAAGTTTACCTTAATGAAGATTAGACAACACCAAGACTACTTATTTCTTTCTCTAGGATATTTTTCTCTCCAGGAATGGAGTGATTAGGATTCATGGAAGAATAGGGAAGTCTGAAGGGCGTGTGATGGCTTTTATGGGCGTGGGTTGAAGGGGATAAGACTGAATGATGTGGATAATATGTTAAAATTACTATTTCAGGCATGGTTGAACGTTCGGTGTATTACTTCGAACGTTCGATGTATTGTTTTTGAATAGGAAAGGGATCCACTTCAAACGTTTGGGTATGGGTCCATCTCGAACGTTCCAGAGATTCTTCTAACGTTTGGGTGGGATTAAAATTATTTATTTGTTTTGATTTTGAGGAAAATTATTTTAAGGTAATTAGTTGAGTAAATTTAGCAATATAAGTATATTTTTATAAAATGAAATTTATAGCGGTTTGTTACTTCTAATTTTCATTTAATTATTTATGGGGTATTACATAGGGTCTATTTGAGTTTGTGGTTTAAAAAAGTGCGATTAAAAAATTACAATTTTAAAATGTGCAATTTGAAAACGTAATTTTAAAAACGCAGTTAAACGTTTGGTAAAATTGTGATTTAGCTTTTAAAATAATGCACTTTTGAAAATGCATGCCATTTTTACGATTTGAAAACACAATTTGTTTCTATGTTTTTAAACCGTAAATTTTTTAAAACACACTCTTGTATGGTACACCTTCTGAAATTTAATTTTAAATCACACTTTTGACTTGAAAAATCGAGCTCCTATGCACATTCTTATAGCTAAAAGACCTTTAGAACCATCGAGATTCAGGGGTGAATTATCACCACTAAGGTCATCACAAGGCCGTTTTATAAGATATTATATATATATATATATATATATATATATATATATATATATATATATATTGAAGGGAGGGAATGTACTTTCAAAAGCTATTTTCATCTTAGGCAATCTGAAAACGATAAATAAATTAAAATCATGATAAAATCGTAATCTTTTGAAATCACACTAATCTAGCCAATTAGACAAATATATTGCCATTCAATTGGATTATACTCAAATGGGTAGTGGTAAGAAGCACTCTTAAGCCAATTTCTACATTTTAGTAAATTACAAAAATTCCATCAGCTTCCATCACAAACTCCCTAAAACTAAAAGAATTGATTAGTGGATTACGACTTTTAAAATTAAAAAATACATGTTTTTGTATTTAAACAACTAAGGGATACTTATCACGTTAAAATACACCAAAAACTTTTGCTTTTACCAAAACAAAAGGTCCAAATGATTCTCTCATTTCCTTTCAACCAAGGGTGATGATTTATTTTTATTGTATTAGGTTCGACTCATTTTGTTAAACGAGTCAGCAAACCTCTCAATTTTAACTCGCTAATTTTGTGTTTAATTCATGTCGAGTTTATGGGTTGTATAAAAAATTGACAGCCTTTATATGTCGCGTGTCGGATTCGAATTGTGTCGAAGAATTTGTATATTGCATAAGACTATATATGTTAATCTTAATTCGACTCATTTTGTGTTGGGTTCATAAATCTTGTAAAAAATTGACAGCCCTACTTTTACGCATAGGGTTTACCTGTTTTTGTAAATTTATAAAACACTCTTATATGGAATATTTAAAATAAATTTATTTTTCTTTATGTTCTTTTTATTTTTTATTTTTTTTTATTGGTAATTCTTTTTCTAAGTAATACAAGGAGGAAGGGGATAACGAAGAACACTCTACTGCCACACCTTCCTTTCCATTTTTTTTTTAATTTTTAATTTTAATCATTATTTCTCAACTCATACGATAAATAGTAACAAATGTGATAAATAATAAAATATTAATATTAATTTAAAAATAAGATTAAAACTTAATAATTTTTTTTTTTAAAAAAATATAAGATAAGAAATACTAATGTGATAAAATATTTATTATTCAATTTAAAAAATAATAATAATATTTTTAAAAAAATTAGTAGATAGAAATTTTAAGAAAGAGAAAAAAATTTACAAGATAGAA
Source organism: Alnus glutinosa (assembly GCF_958979055.1). NCBI lineage: Eukaryota > Viridiplantae > Streptophyta > Magnoliopsida > Fagales > Betulaceae > Alnus > Alnus glutinosa. The sequence goes on along the minus strand of NC_084893.1, from coordinate 18,545,923 downwards.
ATGCAAAATACTACACCCGTCCCATTCTATTTTATTGGATTGATGTAGTAATATCCATCAACTCTTCGATTTTTTTTTTTTTTTTTAACAAAAACTTGTCAATGACTGATAAACACTGTTATATCATTTTAGTGAAATAAAATAAGATGAAGATATAGTATGTAGTATTGAGATTTGGCTAAAAAATCACTACATCATATAATTTGTAGTTGTTTTTATGGGACTAGATTTAATTTTACTCTATTTTTCTCATAAAATATTTAATAAAAATGATATAATTAATCTTCCACTCATCTCCTACTTATCATTTCATTTTTAAATCTGGCATTAAATTTATGAGACTTAACGTGAGTTATAATAATTTTAAAACTTAATCAATACGTGTATTTTTTTTTTAAAATTATTTGAAGACATTTTTTTTGCTTTTCTACATCGTTTTGAGGTTGGCCACGTAGGATATACCTGGCAGGGAGTAATCCACGTTAGTTGGATACAGTAAATATATTGGGTTTACTTATTGGGGAGTGATCCTTACACTTACAATGCACAACAATAACACAACACCAAGACATAATAGAGTGGGGCCATGTGTGGATTCTACTCCATTGTGCCTTGATGTTGTGTTATTATTGTGTAGTGTGAGTGTTTTAATCATTTCTCTTACTTCTTCCCCAACTTTTACCCTGATTTTTTCTATATCGTCCGCCTCGATCTCATCCATTCTCGCACACCTTCCTGAGTCCTGGTTTCCTGAAAGTCTGAAACTCAACTTCTTCCTCAGCTCATCGTCTTCTTCACGAGTCACGCGGTTCAGTCAACTCAGCTCATTGTCTTCCTCACGAGTCACGCCGGTCACCACCCATTTCTTCTTCCTCAAGAGTCACTGCCCGACGGCGACATAATTTTGGAACTCCGGTTCGTAATGGATCGGAGCTTCCCTTTTAGTGAATAAAACCCGTGAGATATTTTGAGGCATCAGCCATTACTTGGGGACTCAGAGGTGAAGAGAGGGTGGTTAGTGGGTGGGTAGAACTGCCAAGAAATCACGCGCTCACCAACCTAGGGTAGAATTTTAATCACCAGGACGTACCGTGAACCAAAAACACGTAAAATTAAATTATTCTTTGAAACTGATCAGCACCGATTCAACCGTCCACGATATATTGTGGGAGAAATATCTTTCATGATAATTCAGAGTACGTTATCGGAACAAAGCTGCGGTGTCTGTGGTATATGGAAATCAAAAGAGTTACCAGCATCGTTACGGCGAAAGAAAAAGAAAAGCAATAACCCCCAATCCAATTCCTGTTCCAAAACCACCATAAATGAGTGGCGACCGGCGTGACTCGTGAGGAAGACGATAAGCTGAGTTCCCTGAACTGCGTGACTCTTGAGGAAGAAGATGAGTACGTGTCCTACGTGGCCAACACAAAACGAAGTGGAAAAGTAAAAACAAAAAAAAAAGAAAAAAAGAAAAGAAAAATTGTCTTAATTATTTAAATAATTACGTGATATGATACGGGTGACTAATGAAATTTGATTAATAAAAAATGAGTTTAAAGAGTAATTCGTAATTATAATTTAGGAAAAAGTACATATAACCTCCTCAAATTACTACATCATTGTCAATGTACCCCCCAAACTACCAATTGTGTCAATCTTCTCCCTTAAACTACTAGAAAATGTCAATGTCCCCCTAATAACAAAAATGTCATTCATAAAATTATTAAAATAAAATAAAAACTAAAAAAAATTATTAAATAAAATATAAAATAACAAAAAATTATTCCAAAAAAAAATTAAAAATTAAAACTGTTTTTTATTATTATTTTTTAAATAATAATTTTCAGTTTTTTTCTTTTATCTTTTAAAACAATTTTTTTTTTTTTTTTTAATTAAATAAAAACTGGTTTTTTTTCATTTGTTTTATTTTTTAAAAAATAAATAAATAAATTTCAGTTATTTTTTGTTTTTTCGTTTTTTTTTTCTTTAAAAAAAATGTTCTTTTCGTTTTTTAATTTAATAAAAACTGGTTTTTTTTTTCATTTGTTTTATTTTTTTAAAAAATAAATAAATTTCAGTTATTTTTTGTTTTTTCGTTTTTTTTCTTCAAAAAAATTTGTTATTTTTCGTTTTTTAATTTAATAAAAACTGGTTTTTTTTTTTTTTTAAAAAAAAAAATCAGTTATTTTTTGTTTACTTTTTTTAAAAAAAAATTAAAAAATTTGTTCTTTTTTTTAAATATTTTTTTTTCCTTTTTTTATTTAATTTTATTTAATTTTTATTTTTAAGTTTTTTAGTTTTAGTTTTATTTTTTTTTGAATTTATGAGAACATTTTTGTCTTATTCAAAAAAAATTAGGGTCATTTTTGTCTTTTTGTTGGTCTTAGGAGGGATATTGACATTTTCTGGTAGTTTAAGGGGGGAGATTGACACAATTGGTAGTTTAAGGGGTACATTGACAATTAAGTGGTAGTTTGAGGGGGTTACGTGTACTTTTCCCTATAATTTATTACAAAAATTTTGTATGAACTTTTTATACCATAAAATATGATTTATAATTGAGTAATGATTTAATGCCACCAAAATATATAACTTTTCACCACCTTGTCACATAGGTAAGGTGGTCCCCCACTACTTTTTGAGTTTTTTTATTTTTTAAAAATAAATTAAGGTGAGTACCACATAGACAAGGTAGTAAAATATTGTACATTTAAGTGGTAGTGAATCATTACTCTTTATAATTTAAGCCAACTCTAAAACAAATGGTGCAACTATGGGTAGTTTTAAAACTAAATTTAAACCGTTAAAAGACCAAAGAACCCTTGATAGTATCTAAGCCAGATCCCCTTTATAAAATGGACTTGGAATGAGTGGATAAGGAAGAACACCGCGTATATACTATATATAAACCACACCTTCCTGTAATTTTCTCTCTGTCACTTGAGTTTGTATATTTAAACTAGGGTTGTGCGGCACTCGAAATCCCCAAATTGTCCCAAAGTCGTGGGTCTCAAATTCGACGACTCTCGGTGGAGTTCGAAGTAGTTTATTGGTAATTGCGGAGGTTTTTGGTGGATCTGGGATTTCAGTGGTGGGGGATTGAGATTTGGATGTGGTGAGTGTGTGTGAAGAAACGTTTCGGGCGAAATCTGAGAAGGGACTGTACTGTGGGCTGGTGATCTGGAGTTGGTCTCGCTGGGGCAAATGCGGTTAAGTTTTGCTCTGAATTCTTGAAATTTTCAATTTGATCTGAAAGAAAAAGCAAGAACAAAGAATATGCTGCAAAATCAGCCAAGGAAGGTCTCTCTATCTCCCTCTCGCTCTTTCTTTCTTTCTTTCTCTGTCTCTCGCTATTTGGTTGATTTGGGGTTGTGATCTGTTTGGTTGCTGAGAAAATGCGGGAATGTGAAGACTGAAAATCTGGGCGCGGGGGTTGGGGGTAGGTAAGCTTTTAGTTGGTGGTCCTAACTTGTGATCGACGTCGATGAATAAAACGTAGACAACGTAGGATCTAAATTGAGCAGACCTAAGTAAAAGAAAGAAATAAAATAGAAGATGAAATTACTCGATACTGTGAAACATAAACTGCAGCAAATATAGCTTTTCAAGGTTGTTGATTCTTTTTCTTTTCTTTTGTTTTTGTTTTTTTGTTTTTTAAAATTCTGGTAAAACTTAAAAGAACAGTATGATCTTTAAATGAACATGTGGGTTTTGGATTGATGTGGGTCGGCCGTAAGTTCTTAATTTGATGTGTTTGGATAAACAATTATTCAGTTGATTCGGATAAACAATTGTGCTTTTGCTATAAAACCTAAAAGCGAACTATTGATTCCGTCTTATGTGGGCTTCTTTATGGGGTTTCTTATTTTTTTTATGTATCACAGTGCTGTAATTCAATTCCAAGAAAGGAATCCGGTTTCTTATATTACTGGTTGATACTTCATTTCAGCAAATTGTTATGCTTTCTTTCTCTCTAGTGCCAGATTCTATTCCCATAATATTTTTTTTGTTGGGAGCTCATATATTTTGAACTTTTTGAAACTTTTAAATTCTTTGATTTTTGTAATTTAAAATTTTATAACTCATTGAAAGTTGCCCATTTTGGCTTTGTGATTGACTGATGAGCTCGGAAACTTGGATTTGTGACAAGGATCAAGAAACACTGAAATACTTAAAAGTTATTGTTTAGAACAATGTTTGGCTTGGCTTTTTGTTGATCCCAGGCTATGTTCTTGTGGGTATGGTTAGTTTAGGTTAGGGGACCTGTAGTGCATCTATGAATTTTGTGCACTGCTAGCCTTATACTCTTAGTTTGGTATGGTTAGTGAGAACGGGTTAATTCCCTGTTTACACTGTATATAACGTTAATTCTTGATAGTTATTTGTTGTCTGGACTAAATCATCCTACTTAAGATCCAAATATACACAAATTTGACTTTTTTTTTTTCATTTGTCAGGACCTGAAGGAGATTGATTTTTTTACTGAGTATGGTGACGCAAATCGATATAGAATTCTTGAAGTTATTGGGAAGGGAAGCTATGGAGTTGTTTGTGCAGCAATTGACACACATACTGGGGAGAAAGTAGCAATAAAAAAAATACATGATGTTTTTGAGCACATCTCTGATTCTATACGGATCCTGCGTGAAATCAAGTTGCTCAGGCTTTTACGGCATCCTGATATTGTTGATATTAAGCGCATCATGTTGCCACCGTCAAAGAAGGAGTTTAAAGACATTTATGTTATTTTTGAGCTAATGGAGTCTGATCTTCACCAAGTGATTAAAGCTAATGATGACTTGACCCATGAACACCATCAGTTTTTCCTTTATCAGATGCTACGAGCTTTGAAATTTATGCATACCGGTAATATTCCTGGGCATGTGTGCGCGCTCTTTTTCTATACTTACTTTTGTGGTGGTTACTTATGCCACTAGATTTCTTTTTATTGTTTGTGGCAATAATTTTATCTTTTGTTAGCGGCAGAATCTCGACTTCATTTTATTCCATCATAAATGAACCCTTTTTTTTATTATTTATTTTTTTAATATATATATATGAGAGGCTAGGGGGAGTCTGGAATCTGTTGTGGGCATTGTCATGATTTAAGTTGATTGGTTGCAGCAAATGTTTATCACCGAGATCTTAAGCCGAAGAATATATTGGCGAATGCAAATTGCAAACTCAAAGTTTGTGACTTTGGACTAGCAAGAGTTGCATTTAGTGATATGCCAACAACAATATTTTGGACGGTACATTGTTTTCCTTTACTCCCTACAACTAGATTTTAGGGCATTGGCTCAATTAATTATTATTATTATTATTTATTTTTTTATTTTTTAAGTAGTGAGTGAAGTGTCATCTTTTATGCTGTTTCTTTCAATTGACTTTGCAGGACTATGTTGCTACAAGGTGGTATAGGGCTCCGGAATTGTGTGGATCATTCTTCTCAAAGGTATATTGTCCTCCATGCACGGCTAATCCTTATGTGCAGTTTTCTCATTTGCTAGCTACCCCTATGTTAGCACATGAATAGCATCTCCCAAATTCATGTCATTTATGTCGATGGAAGTAATTTGTTATGCATGCTGTTTTGTATAATCTTAACATATTTCATTTCTCTCTCTCTCTCTCTCTCTCCATGATTGTTTCTGCTAAATTCATTTTACAGAGATCTTCTTTACTGCTTTGCATTTTTTAGTAAAGCGTTTTTCACAGGCATGTTAGAATAGTTTTTACTTAGTTTGATGGGTATGTATCCAGGAGTACTTTTCTTACATCGTTCACCATATTATCTCGAACTAGTCATATTAGAAATTTAAATGTTTCAGTTATTTGTTTAGTTTCATTGAAAACAGTGGAACACTTAAACCTAATTTTGGTGTTGTGGCATGAAGTTTGAAGTGAAAACTCATGTTGGATATTATAATGTCCTGGACTCATTGAAGTCCGATTGATTGCTGGTTGAATTGCAACTTGACTCCAATCTTGTATTTGAAAGTTCTTTAGGACTTTATGCATGCTTATCGAGCACCTATGTGCAGGAAGATTTTAGACAAGGGTTTGAATGGGTATGATATAGGCAGGATAGTATATTTGTTCTTTATTTATCCCATCCCTTTTAGCATCTTTACGTAGTTTATCCTCTAGCCAGAAAAGATGGGTATAAACATTGAAAATCACATTTTTAGAATGTCTCCCAAGTGCTTATAGGAAGCAGTAATGCCTAGATTATAATAATTCTTGTTCAGGGAGGACTGTTGAACTGTCTTGGAAGTTTACATATCTGTCATTCAGGTAATTGTGTCAGGTTATGTCAGTTTCTCTGAAACAGTTAAATTGCAGTGTTAACTTTCGTAGTTGGTCAAAATATATTCTTTGTCTGACTTGTTTTAGTATCTTTCACAGTATACACCTGCAATTGATATATGGAGTATTGGCTGCATCTTTGCTGAGATACTGACGGGGAAGCCCTTATTTCCTGGTAAAAGTATTATTCATCAATTAGATTTGATCACTGATCTTCTTGGGACACCTTCACCAGAAACCATTTCAGTGGTAAGATACATCTCTCTGTCACTTTCTCTCTGTTGTTGTGCAAGTTATAGTATTGCTTTTCCATGCTCTTGATATTAGATGTGTGTTGAAAATATCCAGGTTCGAAATGAGAAGTCGCGAAAATATTTGACAGAAATGAGAAAAAAGCCTCCTGTGCCCTTTCAACAGAAATTTCCAAATGCAGATCCTCTTGCACTTCGCTTATTGCAGAGGCTGTTAGCATTTGATCCAAAGGATCGGCCAACTGCTGAGGAGGTCTGTGTTCTTTAATATTTTTCTTGTTTGAATACAGTCTGAGATTCATCTAGCCAGCATATCTATGGAGCCTCTTTAATGATTTTTTTTTTCTAAGTTTTTCCTTTTCTTGCCTAATTCTTTCTTTTTTTCTTCTTAGGCGTTGGCTGATCCTTACTTTAACGGGCTTGCCAAAGTTGAGAGAGAACCTTCTGCTCAGCCAATCTCAAAGTTGGAGTTTGAGTTTGAGAGAAGAAGGGTGATAAAGGACGACATCAGAGAACTAATATACCGAGAGATACTAGAATACCATCCTCAGCTGCTCAAAGACTACGTGAATGGAACTGAAGGCACAAATTTCCTATATCCTAGGTTTTAAAATGCTTTTCACTGAGAACAGTTGCATGTGTATTTTTTTCCTTCTAAATGTATTATGTTTTGTACTTTATGATGATTTTTTGCATATTACCTCAATGCAGTGGTATATGTCAGTTCAGAAAGCAGTTTGCACATCTCGAGGAAAATGGTGGTAAAAGTTCACCAGTTTATCCATTAGAGAGGAAGCATGTCTCTCTCCCACGGTAAAGGCGCAAGTTCAAATCTATTCAATTTCAGTGTGTGTTTGTGTTGCCTAGGCTCCCCATACATGGAAAGTATGGGAGTGGAGCCCTTAACAGTCCATCTATGTCCTTTCTGAGTGTGTGCTCGTGTGCACACCAATGCTTCCTGGGCTTCTTTGCCTATTGGAAGAGTGGAACTACAAACAAGTCTAATTGTTAACTTAGTAATGGAAGGGTTAAATGTGGAATGATTTTACTGCTACAGAGGATACTGTGATTTTGGAAGCTTAACTTTTGCTATAGCATATCCTGATAAGTGTGGTTTACCAAACTTTGTTTGCAGGTCCACTGTTCACTCAAATACAATTCCTCCTAGTACACAGAAAAATTTGACTCCGTATCAGAACCGGAAAATTGCAGAGCAGGCTTCAACGAATTTTAGGTCAATGGATGCGACTTCTGGAAATCCATCTAAAGTTTCACGGCCTCCACCAAGGGTTCCAACAGGTAGGTGTGGCATTCTCTATGTTTCTCTGTTTCCTTTCTTTGTCAAGCAATATTAATACTATGTTTGAGGGAGTTTTGAAATCTTCCCAGATTCTATACTGTGATTGTGATGTTTGTTTTTTTTCTCTGCACAGCAAAACCTGGTAGAGTTGTGGGACCAGTACTACCTTATGAGGATTTGAGAAGTATAAAAGATGAATATGGTTCAAGGATGTATGATAGAATTGCAGTTCCTACTCCTCAGGCAGTAACTGCACAGTGGTTTCTCAAGACTCAGACGGTGAATCGAGAGAAATCTGGGTTAGAGGAAGAGAGGGATTTGTCACAGGCCAAACCCCAACAATGCAACGCTACAGCCAAACCGGCCTCGGGCATGGCAATGGATGCCAACGCTAATCCATATATCCAATCGCAAGCCAAGGGAGACCAGTTGAACGAACGAATTACCATCGATGCAAAACTGCTGCATGCACAGTCACAATTTGGTGCAGCTGGTGCTGCAGCTGTAGCTGTAGCTGCTCACAGGAATGCAGGAGCGGTTAAGTATGGACTATCTTAAGTGGGGTCTTGGGAATCCTCCTGGAGTGTGGGTGGGCAACAAATCCATCCTGGGATTTGGAGATGGAAGGTGGGGATAGTTAGGATCTCTTCCCGGAAAGAGGAGGGTTTTTTTCTAGGTTTTATCCACTTGGTACTTGTTTTTGATCATGTAAATGTCATTATACATATCTCTCATTCTTGAAGTTGGTAATAAAAAAAAAAAAAAAAAAAGGTATTTCTTGACACGTCAGAGATCAAGTACTTGTGGTGTCCATTGTTGGTTACTAATTTTATGAAATTTCCAGGAAACGAGAAAAGCTCTGGCGGGATGGATCATTATTTTCTCTCTGGGATCGCTTTTTATTTACTGAACTATATATAACATTAATTAATGTGAAGTTGAACTCGTAAACCGCCAATTGGGTTCATTCGGCAACGTCATTACTTCTCCTTCTTGTAGTAGTAGTAGTACGTATGGCTTACACCGACTTTCGCTTATACGACATTCGACTTGTATAAAAAGGCTCCACACCCAGACCCAGTAGAGTGAAAAGGAGAAAGAGAGATTTCTTTTGTTTCGAATTCCTTCTACCCTCTGCTTCTACGTTGTGTTCCCGGCCTGTTTGTCCGAGTCTTTGGAGAAGAAGATGAAGGCGCTCCTAGGCTGTCTCTGGAAAAAGAAACATGCTTCAGAGCCCAACGCCAAGCCAAGTGCAACCACTTGCTGGTCAGTTCAACGAGAGAAAAAGAAAAAGGAAAAGGGTCCAAGTGCCAAGACCAAGACCAAGACCAAGACCAAGGCCAAGACCAAGAGAACCCAAGATTCTGGCACGGTTGTCGTCTTTGCAGGGGCAGGCTGCGGCGGCGGTTGTGGTGGTGGTTGTGGAGCTTAATCAAACCTTCCTTTATTTTTTATTTTTATTTTTTAAAATGCATCTTTGTCAGTGTATCGCTTTGTGGAACTCACTAAATTTCGTGTGGTTCTATTTTGATTTTTGAATAAAATACTTTTCATCGATCCTCGTTTCCTTGGGCTTAATAATTACGTTACAATTAGTTGTATGGATCCGAACGAAATTTTCCATCCCTTGGGCTCTTTTTTTTTTTTTCTTTTCTTTTTCCCTATTTTCAGAAATAAATAAATAAATAAAAGCTTTATTCTTAAGGGTCTATTTGAGTTTTCAATTTAAAAAAGTGCGATTTTAAAATGTGATTTATAAAAATGTAGTTAAGAGTTTGGCAAAATTCCAGTTAAGAATTTGGTAAAATCGTAGTTTAATCTTTAAAATCGCAGATTAGCCTTTAAAATTATGCGTTTTTAAAAAAACATCACATTGCTTGCGATTTCAAAAAGAAGATTTCTACTTTTCCAAATCACAATTTTAAAAAAACGCAATTCTCAAAAGATTTAGTTTTTGTAATTTAGTTTAAAATCACACGTTTTGTTTACAAAATCATAATCTCAAATGCAAATAATTATGCACCGGATCTAACAAAAAAGAAAAGAAAAAAAGAACAGGTCTAGTTGCATTGACTTGACATGAAAACTTTTAGCCAAACCCAATACAGACCCTTGTCATTTTTTTTTAAACCTAGTCCTATCTTGTTTATTTAGGAAATATTCTTTGTCTAGGAATGAATCAAGATGTTTATATAGGGGATTCGATACAATTCTAAAATAAAATACAAAAAATATTTTCTAATAATTTATTTTTGACTAAATTTTTATATACTTGAACAAAAACATGCTTTACATAAATTATAAAATGTATTTAGTATATGAGATAATTCAAGGGATAGATTATTAATGATTATTATGTTTGGTACAATTTTGATTTTATGTAGTCATATGAGATAATAGGACGATTACGACTTCAGAAATGTATAACTATCTAAAAAGTTCTTAAAAAATTTAATAGTATTGGAAAATATTTCCAATAGTTAGTAAATGGGTCCGACAATCCAAGTCGGACCAGTTACTATTTACGATCCCAAAGAATGCCAACTACACAGTCCATCAACCGGGTCCATTGACTCACCGAAAGGGTCGGGCCGTATGATCCATTGCATGGTAGAGCCAAACCCACCCGGAAGTAACCCGCAAAGAGCACATAAAGAGATTGAAATCCCGAGATACCCGGAGCATGTCTCAGGAACCTTGAGGCCCACGTTCCGGATACATTGCAATCCCATGTTCCGGAACGTGGGTACACACGATCCGAATGCGTGAAGACATGCAATCTGGACATGTGGAAGCCCACGTCTTAGATGCAGAAAGTACCCATGATTCTGACGTGCTGATCCGGGTAATGGAAGACCCAAGTTTAGAGGATCAGCTTTCTCCATTTCCAGGAGAAACTGATCATCATCCTTACTATAAATTCCTACAGACATTCAAGTATACTCTAGTTGAAATTATTTTGATTAAGGCATTGACACACTCTCTTCTTGAAAATTGACTTAAGCATCGGAGTGGGACCAACTGGCACCCTCGGCAAGCACTCTTACCGACCTTCACTATTTTGTAGGAAATTTACAAAGAACTTTCTAGAAGCTTGTGTTGCCAATCGGAAACTGTTTTAATAGTTTGGAGCCGTCTGTGGGAACGACTTTCAATCGTTTCTCACAAAAAAATAAAAATAAAAATTTGTGATGGTGTGCACAAGATTCACAGATCCTAGAAGGAACAACCCTCCACCCGAGATGGGGGGACTATCGAATAACGAACACTTCGTTGCCGTAGAAGCCCGGATTGCTCAAATGTCCAATGATATGGAAGCTCTCACCGAGCAAAACTTGCGACTATTGGGGCAATTCTTGGGGGGACTAATCTCGGAAGAATCGGACAAGAATGAAGGAGACGAGAGCGATGCGCATATTGATGGAGATGTAAATCTAGGGAGTCGAGGGGGTCCTTGGGACAACCAACTCGGGGATCACTCTTGGAACGATGGAGGTGAAAGGACTCTTCACCAGAATAAGAAGAAGAGGTTAAGTGAGGTGGTTGCCTCCCTTGACGAGAAGTACAACCGCCTTCAGCAAGAAATCCCCCAAATGGAGAAAGGCAAAATTTCTTTGGTAGACAACCTGCTGCACGGGACGGCCTCGTTGTTCACCGATCTGATAAATGTTATTCTCCTCCCTGAAAAGTTCAAGATCCCAAACATCGCAACCTTCACCAGGATCAAAGATCCAATCGAACATTTGGATAATTACTAGGCTCATATGGACCTTCAAGAAACTCCATCAGAGGTAGCCTGCCGAGCCTTCCCACTCATTTTGTACAGGAGTCCCGAGATTGGTTCAAAAAGCTCCCTCCGAAGTCCATCGTTAGTTTTGATGACTTGGGAAGAAAGTTCCTGATCCAATTTTTGATCGGACACGTACGAAAGAAGCCTTTGGGTCATGTAAATGCCAAGCCAAATAGTCTGTAGAGAGTCCTACGGACGAAATGGTATACGCTTCTCTGTATTAAGGGTTACGACCCAAGGGGCCCCTGATGGCCGACCTTGCTCGCCGAGAGCCTGAGAACTTCCTAGAGTTTATGGATAAAGTGGAAGAATACATAAACCAGGAAGAAACACTCCGAGCCATGATGGGCTCCCAAAAGGCTTGAGTCTCGATTCCCAAGAACCCTGAGAATAAGAAGAACTTTTAGCCAAACCCAATAAAGACCCTTCTCAATTTTTTTAATCCTAGTCCTATCTTGTTTATTTAGGAAATATTCTTTGTCTAGGAATGAATCAAGATGTTTATCTCGGGGATTAGATACAATTCTAAAATAAAATACAAATAATATTTTCAGATAATTTATTTATGCCTAAATGTTTATACTTGCACAAAAACATGCTTTATATAAATTTAAAAATGTATTTAGTATATTAGATAACTAAAGAGATAGATTATTAAAAATTATTAGGTTTAATTGGTACAATTTTGTTTTTATGTAGTGCATATGAGATAATAGGACGTTTACAACTTCAGAAATGTATAACTGTCTAAAAAGTTCTTAAAAAACTAATTAGTAGTATCTATCGTTAAGAGTAGGTAACCCATTCTCTCTGTCTTTATTTCTATTGCATTCTATCTCATCGTATCACATTTTGTTCTGCGATGGTTCAGGAGTTTGTGCATGGTTGGCTTACTTTTGTTTGTTTGGTTACAGTTCATGCCCACTTGTCATGAACCCCCGCCCGCCCGCCCGCCCCTGAACTTTCCTTCACTACCAACCTCCCCTTAAGATTCCTCATGGCTTGGTTATATATGTTTCAAGTTGCAGAAAGCACTGTATGATCGAAAATAGGAATATCTCAAAAAAAAAAAAAAAAAAAAAAAGAAGATAGAAAGAAAGAAAGAAAGAAAGGAAAGTAAAAGAAGAACAAGAATGAATAACATTATTCGTAGTAGAAGAAAATATTATAATTTGCCTATTTTGCTGTAGAGGTAAAAATGTTAATAATAGTTGAATTTAATTATTATAAAGGATTTGACTACTTTATTGAAGATTGAAGAAAATAACATCAAACACGTCTCATTTATTTCTTCTAATCAAATAGTATTATGCTGATCGAGTAATGCTAGAAGTCTCTTTTGCGTTCCTAAAAAAATGAGATGGCTTTCAAAATCACTATTGGGCTTTTGATTGATCACTATTGAATCTTAATTAAACGGTAATTTTAAAAGCCATCTTATTTTTTGAGGAACACAAAAATAACATCTAAAAAACTTCTAGAATTACTCGTATCTGTTTTTTTACATGTGGGTCCTACATATCCATCCAATGGTTAATTTTTTTACATGTGGGTCCTACGTATCCATCCAATGGTTAATTTTTAAAAAAATTCTTAGAGTTATACAAGAGTTATAGACATATCATCCCTCAATTAAAAAAAAAGAAAAAAAGAAAAGAAAAGAAAAGGTATTTCTTAACACGTCAGACATAAAGTAGTTGTGGCGTCCATTGTCGGTTACTAATTATGAAGTTTCCAGGAAACAAGAAAAGCTCTGCCCGGATGGATTAGTATTTTTCTCCAGGAAACAAGAAAACTTCATTAACAATTTACTTCTCCTTGTAGTAGTAGTAGTAGTAGTAGTAGTAGTAGTATGGCTTCCACCGACATTCATCGTGTATAAAAAAGGCACCACACCGGCCAGTAGAGTGAAAAGAAGAAACAAAGATTTCTTTTGGTTTATCTTCTAATTTCGAATTCCTTCTCCTCTCTGCTTCTACGTACGTTTGTGAGTCTTTGGAGAAGAAGATGAAAGCGCTCCTAGGTTGTCTCTGGAAAAAGAAACATGCTTCAGAGCCCAACGCCAAGCCAAGTGCAACCACTTGCTGGTCAGTTCAACGAGAGAAAAAGAAAAAGGAAAAGGGTCCAAGTGCCAAGACCAAGACCAAGACCAAGACCAAGACCAAGAGAACCAAAGATGCTGGCATGGTTGTCGTCTTTGCAGGGGCAGGCTGCGGCGGCGGTTGTGGTGGTGGTTGAGGAGCTTAATCAGACCTTTTTTTTTTTTTTTTTTTTGAATTCATCTTTGTCTATCTATCGCTTGTGGAACTCATCACTAAATTTCGTGTGTGGTTCTGTTTTGATTTTTGAATAAAATACTTTTCATCCTTGTTTACCTTGTGCTTAATAATTAATTACGTTACAATTAGTTGTATGGATCTAACGAAATTTTCCATCACCTTGGGCTCTTTTCTTTTTTCTTATTTTCGAAAAGAAAATTAGGTCGGGTTGCACTGAATTGACATGAAAAGTTTTAGCCAAACCCAATAAAGGCCTTATCAATTTTTTTAATCCCAAGCCGGGTGTGGCAAAATTTGCAGAATCTCTTGAGGGCTCCTCAAGGTGTACGGTGTACGGCGTTGTTATGATACCCATTCCATAACATTCCGATTGCTTGTTGATCGATGCATCCCAATTGATTTTGACGAATCCGTGGGGGGGTCCCAACGTCCACCAGTAGCAATGTTTGGTTCTTCCTCATGGACCTCCAGCTTCAAGTTGCATGGACGAAAAATCTCCAAACCCTCTCTTGCCTCTAGAGCCACATCACCTGGGGAAATAAACTTACCTTCAAAGACCCATTTATTCCTCCTAAGCCAGATGCCTCTTGCCAACACTGCCATCATATTCAAATCTTTCTTACTGTACCGGTAGCAAGCTTGTTGAAAGAGATGCAAGAAACTTGAAGCCAGGAAGCTGCTCTTTTGGAAAATTCTGGATCCACTAGCCCAAACGTCCTTAGCCGCAAGACAACTCCAAATAGCATGCAGCTCGTCTTCTTCCTCCTGTCCACAACAAGGGCACTGGTTGTCCTCCACCACTCTGTAAATTTTGAGAAGTTCTCTGCTTGATAATCTTCAAGGCAGAGGATTTAATCTTATTTATAATGAGCTCATTGAGCTGGATACAAACAAAAGCACCTAAAATTATGTGCAATGAATAAACTAATGTACAACTAACTTCTATGCTGATTACATTTGTTTGAGCAGGAAACAGGGAAGACTTGAAACCAGGAAGACAGGCGGCTGCAGAGTCTTCTAGGGTCAGCTGTAGATGTGCAGCTGGATCATGTGCAGACTGTGGGATTTGATGATTCCTGTTTATGGAAGGTTGAGGATGTTGGATGCTGGACCATGTGCTGAAGCATATAAGAGAGAACAGAAATGGTGTATCACGAGCTGGTCTATCTATTTCTGAAGGAATTGACCAAAGGGTAGGTAACGGCTACTAGCCGTTACTTGATGCTTGGTGATTTCTGCATGATCCTATTAAACAGGTTAATCTTAGTAGGGAGAATGTTTTTGCTTGCTCTCCACTCAAAGAATTTGACAGTATTTGGAACATTAAGGGACCAAATAGATTGCCAAACCCCTTCGTGCACCATGGTAGAAGAACACTCCCCTATACAAAGCTGTTGTAATTCTTACTCCAAGTGATAAGCACTGCGAACCGAGAACATCTAATTCTTTGTACCCTGACAAATCAGCCTATCAGGAGGGAGAGAAGGGCATAGGCGAATGTTGGAAATAACCCCCGCATCTTCCTCAGAAAAAACCTTTTTAATCAGATTAATATTCTAGCCCCTTGTGTCTCGGTCTATGAGGGCTGCCACTGTAGAACTTTCAGGAAGCACCCGTGGTGGAGTTTGTACAGAGAAAGAAGTAGCCTTAGGAACCCACCTATCTCCCCACACTTTAATACTCTAACCATCACCAACCCTCCAAACCACCCTTTGTTGCAGAAGTTCTTTAGCTGAGAGAGTACTCTTTCAAGCAAAGGAGGGTTTACTCTCAAGAGAAGCCTCCATGAAAGGGGAATGAGGGTAGTATTTGGCTTTCAATATCCCGGCAATGAGAGAGTAAGGCGCAGTGACGACAATTTTTTTTTTTTTTTTTTTTTCTCTTCTTTTGTACAAAACATTTATAAAACATAAAACGAGTTATCACAGTGGCACGACTACATTTTGAGAATTTTGGCCCGATTTAACAGTAAATTCTAACGGAGGACCTGTTATTGAGACATTTTGAAACATAGATACCCTAGTTTGAAACGTTTTGAAATTCAAGTACATTAAGTCAAAAAAGGACAATAATTCAATACTTCGATACCTTGAAGGAAAGTTCTCCCAATAAAAAAATGTGTAACGAAGGCCCTCTAGTTTAATTTGATTTTTTGTTGTTCTTTCATTAAAATATTCTCTTTTGATTAGAATTGATTCTATTTTTCCACTTATAGAAATCTACTACAAAACCATTTGCGAAAAGTTGGAAGGAATACTTTGATTAGAATTGATTAGAATCCGAAACTCAAATTACAATGTCCAACATAACATACACGCTCTCCGACCGTTGGAGTATCCCATTACAATCCGAAACTCAATGATGAAGGAATAAGCTTGCATCTAGACCTATTGCAGAAAAGAAGAGACGAAGCACAGATCACATGACTACCTATCAAAACTGAAAAGCTCACTACTTCAATAAAAAAGTGAACCCCAAAAAATTCCAAATCGGAGATTGGGTTCTTGGAAAGTTAGTCTGATGACCAAAGACCTGGCAGAAGGGAAACTCACTCCCAAATGGTAAGGTCCTTACCGGGTGGTCAAATGTCACTAGAAATGAGCTTATCATCTGATCTCAGTCAATGGTAAGCCACTACCGAGATCATGCAATGCCGAGCATCTGAAGAAATATTACATGTGATTCATATGTACTCCGAATTTCTCTGATTATGATAAATAAAAGCATATTTTCTTTAATTGATTGTTATGGCTCACATCCCCTTGAAACAAGGTGATAGCTCGGAATGTGATTGTGGCTTCAAGAAAAACGGACTGGTTACCTCCCTCGGTCATAACTTAGACAAATCCGAATATTTGTCTAACTTATAGGGGGGTAGCTCAGAAAAATGGCAGGTTACCTTCCTCAGTCATAACTTACACAAACCCGATTGTTTGTCCAAGTTATACGGGGGTAGCTTTGAATAATTGGCAGGATACCTTTCTTGGTCATAACTTAAACAAACTCGATTGTTTGTCCAAGTTATAAGGGGTAGCTCTGAAAAATTGGCAGGTTACCTTCCTCGGTCATAACTTACACAAACCGATTGTTTGTCCAAGCTATAGGGGGGTAGCTCTGAAAAATTGGCAGGATACCTTCCTCGATCATAACTTACAAAAACCCGATTGTTTGTCCAAGTTATAGGGGGTAGCTCTGAAAAATTGGCAGGATACCTTCCTCTGTCATAACTTACACAAACATGATTGTTTGTCCAAGCTATAGGGTGTTGCTCTAAAAAATTGACCAGCTTCCTTCCTCGGTCGTAACTTATACAAACACGATTGTTTGTCCAAGTTATAGGAGGATAGCTAGGAAAACTGAAAAGCTTCATTCCTCGGTCATAACTTACACAAACATGATTGTTTGTCCAAGTTATAGAGGGGTAGCTTTAAAAAAATGACCAGCTTCCTTCCTCGGTCATAACTTACACAAACACGATTGTTTGTCCAAGTTATAGGGGGGTAGCTCCGAAAAATGAAAAACTTCATTCCTCAGTCATAACTTACACAAACACGATTATTTGTCCAAGTTATAGGGGGTAGCTCAGAAAACTGAAACTCTTCCTTCCTTGGTCATAACTTAGACAAACCTGATTGTTTGCCTAAGTTATAAGGGGGTAGCTCGGAAAAATGAGAAGTTTCATCCCTCGAAAATAACTCAGACAAACCTGAATATTTGTCTCAATTATTTGGGGGGTAGCCCAGTATGAGTTGCTAAGTTATGATCTATACGGTTAAAATGCTCTTTACAAAAAGTTCAAAAAAGAAAAAACAAAAATATTTACAAGCCTACATCTTCGATTCCATCTTCACCCTTGGTTGCGAGTAATTCTAGCCGGCGCATAAAATTCCATCACTCGTCCATCACAGCTGACGTGGCACAACGCCACGTCAGCTCTCTCTTTTTTTTTTTTTTTTTTTAAAAAATAATAATAAAAAATAAAAAATTGAAAAACCTGCTTTGAAATGGAGCAACCGAGCCATTTTCTTCCCCAAAATAATTTTCCCCCCAAATCTCTCCCTCCCTCTCTCTCCATCTCCTCCCTCAATCCCACCGTGAAATCAACCACGCGAGCCCGCCACTGGCACCGGCACCGGCATGTCCATCTCCATCTCCGGCGTTTCAACCCATTCTCTTCCCCAAAGCATTTTCCCTCAACCCCATCGTCGACCACCAACGAGCACGAGCCCTCCACTGGTACGTCCAGCCCACCCACGAGGTTGCCACCGGTACGTCCAGCTCCATCTCCAGATCTCCGGCCAAAGTCACCGTTTCGGGTTCTCCCAAATCTTTCCTTCCCTCTCTCCATCTCCAGTCGTTCTCCATCTCTTTGGATTTTGGTTTTTGGAGTCGATTCGTTAATTTTATGCATTGATCTGTTGGTTTTTCTTGGCGTCGATATGTTGTTTTTATGAAGAGAAAAATAACACTGCAGAGGAAAAATGTTCCTCAACTTATTGTTTATATTAAATTTATTTGGGTTAAATTTGTTGTCCTCTGCTGCTCTAAATTTTTTACAGTGCCTTCCGGCCACTTGCTTCAACATGCTCTGAATTGTTGTGAGTCTGATCGCGTGCTGAGGCTGCTCTCCCCTGCTGTGATGGCCAGGAAGGCTGATATGAAAAAAGAGGTATGTGTCAGTCTGATTTTGTTTTGTCAAATGGAGGTTTTTGGTTTCTCTTTCGATTATGGGTTGATTTTGAATTTGGTTATTTGAAATGGGTATTCTGTGCTTTGTGTGTTAGGAGTATTTTGGAAGTCAGATTTTTTTGAAAGGAGTATTCTGTGCTTCAGTTGGGTTTCAAGTGTTTTAGAAATTGGTCTTGTTCTATGAGTCATTTAGGGACCCTAGATTTAGGTGATAATGTCAATTTGGTTGAATTTGGTAGCGCACATTACGATAGTGTTAAAACAATGCATAGGTTCCATGACTACTGGTTGAACTTTGATTTGTTCGGGCATTGCTAACAGTTGGACATTGCTCCTTTCTTTGCAGTTAATTGAAAATTGGAGGCATTTATATCTATAACTATTCCAGCGGTAATTAATAGTTTTTTCTTAGCAATGCATATTATATCAAAATGTAATTTGGCCGAGCAGAGAGAGAGAGAAAGAGATTTATTCACAACAAATGACTCATACCTATCAAATTAGAGGCTGAATTCATGAAATGGATATTAGGCCTGCTATACAATGTAGGTAATTAGTATACAAGAAAGTTCACGAAACTTAATTTGGAAAGTGGATGTTTAGATGGATGATTAGGAAATACAATAATTCATGGAATTAGAAATGAATGCATCTCTCAGAGACGTAGCACTCAAATGTGACCTTGTAGCATAAAGTTGGCTGAGATGGTTTGGTCATGTGCAATAAAGACTAAAGAATACTCTAAGAAGAAAAATTTATAAAAAGTTTAAAAATATTCATTTAATGATTATTCCAAAGGGATTGCTTTCCTCCCAAAGCCCATTTGCTCTACATGCAACATTGTGATGGTGAAATTTTTTATAATTAGTTCTTCGTAGGAGTTACTTATTATGAGTTTGAACAAGTTCATGCTCTCAGCATGAAATTTGAGGATATTCTTGTTCAATTATCTATGTGGTTAGGATTGATTGAAGTTTCTTGCGTACTAGATCAATGACTTCTATAGACATTTTAAGTGCCTGTCCTGCGAGTCATTATGTTTATTATGTGAATATATACTTTATGTGGGCTACTTGTTCTATCTCTTTCTGCTGAAAGGAGAAGACAAGAGATAGTTGTTTGCTAATGTTTCTTATTTCTCATCTGCATATTTGAGGTTGATGATAAATGACCCACAACCACTTTCAGTTTGCAAACAGTCAATGTCAGCTCTTTATGATATGCATTGATTTAACCTTGAGTCCTTGACAACAAGATTGCCATTTTGGGAAGGCTTCACTTGTTTGGATGTATCCCAGTGCTTGCCAAACAAAGGTATTTTACAGTGTGCCGTAAAATACCTCGAATTGGATATATCTATTGTTCACAATTTCTTGCCCTTGGGACCAAGGTATATATGTTCATTCCACACACTCTGCACAAGTCGGAATATCTTTCTACAAAATCATGTTGTGCCCCGTTTTTCTATTGAAGGTTGATTTTCTAATTCTCACTTATGGTAAGTGTTATGTTTTCGTGTGTATGAGTTTGTTATGCTCATTTTTATGGTTTCTGGGTTGGGCTTTTTGAACGGTGTAGGATCATTAATTTGTGGTTGGCCAACCATCTACTAATATATTGTTAACTGTGTTTGTTCGTAATAACAATTTATAAAATGTTTATAAATTCATGTGTATTGTTGTTTGGCTCGGATTTTCAAAAATGTAAGATGTTTATGGAATCCCCTCTATTTGTCTCCTTCCAATGATTATGAACAATGTTTAAAGAATTGTATCTGTGACGACCCGTTTTTTTTTTTTTATACAAAACATCCACATAATCATTAATCCCTTAAAATATAAACGGATCTTCACAGTGGCACGACGATACGTCGCAAAGCCAACATATGTACATACCCCATAATATGTACCTGGCAAATCAGAGTATAACATCTATCAACTATGCAGCGAAAAACATAACCTAATAGCGGAAATCATATCTTATACATCTATCACAAATAATTACAACAAAGAGCCATTAAATATCTATATGATTAAATCTTTCCACGAATTAAATAAGTGACATAAATGGTTTTGTACAATAACAAGTGACACAAACGTCACAAGCCATAAACCAAACCTATAAACAAGTGGACAACCCGTGGTCCACCAATTACGACCGTTGCGGCGTGCTTCAGTCATAACATCCAAAATACCCTTCTACAATGCTATCAACTACGACCGGAATACCTGCAGCCAAAAGAACATCATCTATACGGTTGTGGGGGTTTGCCACATCCGTATAGGTGGAATTATGAGTCCACCGCCTTAGCGTAAATAATTACACTAAGACCTCAGCAGTATACTATTCACTGAGTTTTCGCAAAGAACCAACTTTTCTTTTCTAGTCATGCGTACACTATAACAACCACCAATTTTATATATTTTTGTTTGAAAATCCCCATAGCTGATTTAGCGGACACTGACTAATAGAAAACATTTAAATACTGTGGGCAGCTAGTATTATACAAAAAGATTCGTTATAAAACACAATGACATTTAAATCATGCAACCATCCGATACCAATATACATAAGTTCTTTTTCTATCAAGACTTTTATGCATACTAATACGTCTAGCAAAACTACAATGTACTTTCATAAAAACATCACACAATCCGATACCAATATACATAAGTTCTTTTTCTATCAAGACTCTTATGCATACTAATACGTCTAGCAAAACTACAATATACTTATCATGAAAACATTACACAATTTAAACAATGCTATGCATGCTCATGATAGTCTTTTTGTTCATTATGAGCCTCACGCTCTCTTCATTATTATGAGCCTCACGCTCTCTTCTTTATTATGAGCCTCACGCTCTCTTCATTATTATGAGCCTCACGCTCTCTTCTTTATTATGAGCCTCACGCTCTCTTCTTTATTATGAGCCTCACGCTCTCTTCTTTACAATTCTAACTCTATACTCCTATTCTTTGCAAATCATGCTTTCTTCAAATACTATGAACCAATCAACATGAAATTTTCTTTATTTTTCTTTGCAGAATTGCAGTACATATTCAGACACTTTAAATCGATTCAAACATTTCATTTATGCATCATTTCATAACATCATTGATATTTCAACATAATTGAAACTACTTAAAACATTCAAAGCATACATGTTAACATATCGTTGGTTCAGTAGAAAATCATCTATCATTTGCATTTCTATAAAATACGAAAAATATCTTTTCTCAGTGAGTAGAATACTCACCTTGGGCTGCATTGGACTCACGACTCAAACTTTACATTGGAAAACCCATTGAAGTCTCTAATTATGACACGACCCTGCAAAGACACATAACGTTAGACAACGCTATGGAACTCTATACTCTATGACACATAGACTACCCGCGTGCTCACACGTCGCATAATCCGCTTCTAAGGCTAGTTGGGTACCTTGGTTACCATTAGGTTGATCATTAGTTATAGGTTCATATTTATTCATCTTATTATCTGAGTTACGCTTACTATTTTATTAGTCTACTTATTATTATTATTAAATCACATTATCATTGTTAATCCTCTTATAACTTGTCATCCATTTACTAAGTTAGCAATATATATTTAAGCCATATACATGTATATGTATATACATATACATATACACCTAAAACACTCAAACCTAATCCATTAATACACCTAGATGTTATGGGTACATGGATAGGTGGATTAGTTACTAAGTTGTCACGTAATGAATTCATATTACATTTATATATTTCTATAAGCCTATTAAATTATACTTATTAACTTAAAAGTTATTACAGGACATTTAACAATCCTATGATACTTTCACTTTAACACATCACATTTACTACTTTATTCATTAATTAGGTTTTATAGGGCCCTAATGACTCAGTTGGTTGACAACTTAATCGAGTTAATTGAAATTCCATAACCCCATCCATTTGATTACTACCATTTAATTTAAGCATTTACTTTCTATTACAACCTATACCCAAAATCCTCATAGATAGTCTCTTAACCAATCCAAGCCTCAAAGCATACTTACAATACTAAAATAACTCATAGTATAGAGCTTATTAGAGTCCAATAAATCCTTTGAACTCTCGTTTGCATAGTACTATTAACCCATTCTCTATGTTCACCCCATTTCTCATTTACACTAAAAGAATCTAACACATTAACTTCAATTCCTATCAAATAATCATTAACCATTCATCATTAAACTATTAATCCAAATCAGATTTGAATTCCATTAAGACGCTCATAAAAATCAGCCCATACCTTCCTCAAAGCCCAACGATAAATCACCAAGCTAAGCCCTAAAATTCTTCTCATCAAACTATCAAAATTCCATCAATCATCTATCAAATTCCTTTTCAAAACTGAATCTAATCCAACCAAACATTCTATAATCTATAATAGGCCATTAATCATAAATTAACACCATTATCCCCAAATTACAAACACAACCCAGATCTGAATTTCCATCAAAATACCCTTCATAACCACTCTTCTTTCAAACATTAACCACTCACAATAAAGCATCAATCATAGGTTATAAAAATCAAGAATCGAAACCCATAAAATAAACACTATTTGGCCAACACAAAGGACCCCAAACTAGAATTTTTCCACAACCTTAAACATCATCAAAAACACCTCTATAAACACTGCTAACCCACAAGTCAAACAACCAAATAAACAACCTTTCAACAATATACCCATAAAATCAGTACCAACTAATTGGAACCCAACAGAGGAATAATTAAATCATAAAACAACCCAAACAGAAATTCACATTCTCATTCGATTTCTCCACCGATGATCAGCCCAAAATTTTACTACTCGCACAAGAAATCAACCCCTTTAATCTATCCAACCAAAACACCAGACAACTACCCCCATTCAGCCAAGCACTACCACACACGGCCAATCATAATAGCACACACCCATGATCGGCTAAAACAGGGGAACCAAAATCAACTAACAAAATAGGTCGGAAAAGCTACAAGAAAAACCATAAAATCACTAGAAATTACCTATAGCTTCTGGGCTTAAGACCCACTGAAAAAGCCTACTGAAATTACGCCGAAAGCAGCCACAGCTCGCTAGAAAATCACCGGAAATCGCGCCCTTAGTTCCGACGGCATCACCGGCTTGTCCCACTGAAAAATGGCACTTCTTTTGTCTCTCACGGGTTCTCAGAATTTGTCCATGGGCTCTCGGGTTGGGTCACCCATATAGGTGCGTGTGAGCCGAAAAGGAGAGGAAAAATGAAAGAGAAGGAAGGAGAAGGGAGGAAGAGGAAAGGCGAGGTTGAGAGAAATGTGGAGGGCGGCAGTGCGTGCGTGAAGGGGTAGAAGAGAAGAAGAAAAGAGAAGGAAGAGGAAAGAAAGAAAGGGAATGGGTCGTGCTCCAGAGAGAGGAGAGAAAAGAAAAGGAGAAAAGGAAAGAAAAGAAAGAGGAAAAGAGATAAGGACACATGTTTGGTGGAGAATTAAGGGGAAGGGATAATGCAATCTTCTATAGACCAATCACAAGCTGACATGTGGCAAGGAGATTACATTTTTATTTAAATGTCCCAACTTATGTAATTTACACCATGACTCAATTTTATAATATTTCTATCATTTGAGAATTAATATTCGGCCCCCCATTAATTTAACTACGTTCTATTCATACAGTAAATTATTTATTACACTATGACTCATTATTATTTCCATAATATAAATATTATTACCTAAAATATAATTACTAATCCCATATTTAATAAGTGTGATTTATTAATTGCCAAATTCCTTAATTAACTTTTCATGGTCTTTACAGTATCTATTTCACAGATGATCTTTGTCGTTGCTACTGTGATTGCGACACGTTCAATATGGTATTTTTGGTAAAAAAAGTGAGGAATTTTCAAGTTATGGGATGAAAGCTGTGTCTCGTTACCATGTCGTGAGTTGGATCGGGGTTCATGTGCACTTTGGGTTACATTGAGTCCAGGAGGAGGAAGAGGATTGCACTTTGGAGGATGATGATGGCTATGGAAGTTGAATCTTGTTGTTGAGAGAGATTGTGTTAAAAAATGATTTTGATATGAGGTTGCAGGAATTACCACCATCTTTATATGTTATCATGTAATTGTTATTATTTAGAATTTGTGGCATAAAATTAAGAACAATTTATTACTGGGAATATTGTGGCAAAAATTTGGTTATTAAAATGATGTATTAGGAGATAATGTGGAGTTGAACAAACAAACAAGAATGTGGTTGTGGTATATTTTGTGGGTGTATGTTTGGCATGGTAATTCTACTTTGATCTTTTAACTTCAAAACATTGCCTAAAAGTTGGGCATTGACGTGCTAAAAAATATTAAGATGTAGAAAGTTATTACCATTGCAATCAATTTTGACATGATTGAAATAAAAGACAATTGGTTGTGATGCTTGAAATAATCAAGAACATTGTTTGCATATTCACATGGAAAATGAATCAACAAATTATACTATCTCATCAAATGTTGAATTTGGTAAGGCAAAATTGGACGCACGAAGACATAAAAGTAAACAAAAATGCAACAAATAATCCTCATGATACAAACAAAAAGACATTTGATCGCTTCTCTTTTTTTGGCTTGTTTATGAAGTTCTTCCATAATCTTAATCCTCACTCTCATTTCGTATACAAGTTTGCTGCCACGTTCACACATTTGTCGTATTGAGCGCATCCAAAGTACCGTCTACTACAATAGCATTCTCGTGACTCTTCACCGCCATTTCTCGAGAATGACCAATTCAACGACATCTAAATCATCAGAGAAATTATTTCAAATTAACAAATAAATAATGTAATTCCCGTAATATGTATATATGTCTAAATAACCCAAAATTAACGGTTTGCATTTCATATGATGAAACAATAAGCTGATGCTATACTACACACGAGCCAGTAGAATCGAAAATGCATGAGAAATTAAATGATTAAGAACATTCATGAAAAGTAAAAACAAATACATGAGTAAATCTCAACCAATTTCCTTTGCTAGATTAAACTGTTAAGGAACATAAGAGGTTAGTTTCCCAAAACGCATAAGATGCCAGGAAACAGGAAAAAGCAATAACTATGTCTTTCACATATAACTTCCAGAGGAATAAAAATGGTTTAACGGGCTAAAGAAAAAAGGTTAAAGAATATGTTAACACAAGACATGGAAATATTTTAGTGCCATAACTCTGCCCTTTTAATACTCTGATTCAAAGATTATCAAGATGGAGAAGCAGTAGCAAGTCCTGAAACATATTACCGTAACCAAACCTAGCAGAGAAAAATATTTGTAAATTACTACTCCCATTGTAGTTGAAAACAATTGAAGTCCTCTCATTCTTGTCAAGAAAATTTATTCTCTATCTTAAAAAACAGAACTCTGCTTCAGCTAGTTGATAGGAATTAATATTTCTTATTGATTGTGAATGGCTGGTTGGATGATTAAAATGCTTAAAGAGTACATGGATATTATGGCCCCCCAGTAAAGCCTTAAAAAAACTCTCTTTTTATGCCCATTATTATCATCTCGTGGATGCTACATAAAATTGTCTTGCAAACTCAGAATAGATCAGCTGGCACTGCAGCAACGTGTTGGATGTATCACATACAAAACCAAGGGATATAAAAGCACCAAGTTTCTTGTCGATATACTAAAACAAAGAAAGGAAGTTCAAACAAAAAAAGAAGAAATGGAAGTGTAAAAGACACCAAGTTAAATCTTATATGCAGCAATGTAGATATATTTTGAGAAAAAGGACAACGAACAGCTAAGGAACACAAAATACTCCTAACACACAAAGCACAGAATACCCATTTCAAATAACCAAATTCAAAATCAACCCATAATCAAAAGAGAAACCAAAAATCTCCATTTGACAAAACAAAATCAGACTGACACATGCCTCTTTTTTCATATCAGCCTTCCTGGCCATCACAGTAGCGGAGAGCAGCCTCGGCACGCGATCAGACTCGGAACAATTCAGTGCATGTTGAAGCAAGTGGCCGGAAGGTACTGTAAAAAATTTAGAGCAGCAGAAGACAACAAATTTAACCCAAATAAATTTAATACAAAACAATAAGTTGAACATTTTTCCCCTGCAGTGTTCTTTTTCTCTTCATAAAAACAACAAATCGACGCCAAGAAAAACCAACAGATCAATGCATAAAATTAACGAATCGACTCCAAAAACCAAAATCCAAAGAGATGGAGAACGACTGGAGATGGAGAGAGGGAGGGAAAGATTTGGCAGAACCCGAAACGGTGACTTTGGCCGGAGATCTGGAGATGGAGCTGGACGTACCGGTGGCAACCTCGTGGGTGGGCTGGACGTACCAGTGGAGGGCTCGTACTCGTTGGTGGTCGACGATGGGGTTGAGGGAAAATGCTTTGGGGAAGAGAATGGGTTGAAACGCCGGAGATGGAGATGGACATGCCGGTGCCGGTGCCGGTGCCAGTGGCGGGCTCGCATGGTTGATTTCACGGTGGGATTGAGGGAGGAGATGGAGAGAGAGGGAGGGAAAGATTTGGGGGGAAAATTATTTTGGGGAAGAAAATGGCTCGGTTGCTCCATTTCAAAGCAGGTTTTTCAATTTTTTTTTTTTTTTTTTTTTTTTTTTTTTTTTTTTTTTAAAAAAAAGAGAGAGAGAGAGCTGACGTGGCGTTGTGCCACGTCAGCTGTGATGGACGAGTGATGGAATTTTATGCGCCGGCTAGAATTACTCCTTGGTTGCAACCACGAAGGTGTGCTTTGACTCGGTGTCTGGAAGAAGATGATGGCCACCATGTGCGTTCGAAGCATTATCACCCTAGTCTGGGAAATCAAGAAAAAATTGCACCTCTAACCGTTCAAGCTCCAAAAGTCCTTGATTTGGGACATTAAGTGAAAAATGAAATTTGACTTCTAAAATAAATAGAAAGTGCGTGCACAAAGTGTCAACAAAAATAACTATGCGGAAAATAAATTAACGAAGTGGAAACTCAATTAAGAGAAAAACCACTACGGGGCAGCCAAACCCAGGATATCCACTATTCAGAAGACAAAGCTATATACAAGATAGTAGTACTCACATATACCCGATGCAGTAGTCGTACCTTGCTCTCTAACGTGTAACCTAACACGAATGCTTCCCAACCAGGTCTCCTACATGAAGGGGTCTTCAATGAAATCCTTTATCTTAGGGCCAACCCCTAAGATAGACTTCAGTTGTAGCGCAACAACAGTACACTTGCAATGGCTTCAGAGGAAACTAAATCAGCTCAACAATCTTCAAAATAACTTCTCTGAGCACTTGTGAAATTCAATACCGAATTCTTACAGTTCTCAATGCCCAGGGTCATCTATTTATTGGCTGAGGTGTAGAATGGGCGACTGTTGTAATATGTACGGACGCCGTCAGGACGGTGAACCTGAGCCGTCCGGACAGACAACGGTGCGACATCCAAGTATTGCCCAGGAAGTCTTCCGGAAGGACCTAGGTGACAGCCTCCAGTGGGCATCCCCACAAACCTTCCCTCAGAGACTCTATTGGAGGCCTTCTTCTGGAAGTACTTGCCCTGCCAGCGGTCGGGGTAGAACAGCTAGGATCGGTCTGAACCGACCGTTACTCTTCAATTTGGACCGGTTGCTCTTCTTCATTCCGAGTAGCTTCCTCCTCTTCGGCCCAATCTGGTTGTCTATCCCCGGTTTGAATGTTCACCTCGGGGTGGACCGGCATAGAACCCGAAAGATCGTCAACCCAATCAGACTCAGGCTCAGCTACGGGAGGTGGAGGAGTAGTAACAAATTCCAAACTGAGGGTCTGAGGGCTGTTATTCATCTCTTCCACCTCGCCTTCCTCCAGGATGCGTTCGACTCTAGGGGCATCCCAAGCAGATATAGGCTCCTCCGGGAGTTGGTACTCTTGATGGCCAAATAAGCTCTTCACTTGGCCAATCCAACTGTGTATATGCTCGTTTCTAGTCTAGATCTGGGACCTCTTTGTGACCTCTTCAGCCATGTCGGTCTCCTTTTCAGCAGCTCTTTTACACTTCCTCACGAAAGTCTTCACCTGACAAGGAGTTCCTTGTGGACTATCCCCAACAGCACCTTCAACAACCTCTCGAGGATGGGTCGGAACTATTTCCTCCTCGGATACAGGTCCCTCTGTAGTTTCTTCCACCAAACAGAACTCCGGAGTAGGCACCCTCTCAGTTTGGGTAGACTCCCGATCCACCGAAGCTGTTGGGCTTAAATCTAGTGGAATCCTGAGAGAAGCCTCGATGTGAACTTCAGGCACGGCTTCCCGAGCTATGGCATTAATCAGTTGCTTTGTTGCCCTCATTGGAGGTACACGCTTTGAGCCAGAAGCAGCCCAAGGTTGTCTGAGAGTCTTCTTCTTCGTGGCCTTCTTTGGAGCACCTCCCGGTGCAAAAGGTCCTTCTGCAACTTTAAATTGTTTATAATCTTTGTGATTTCAGGATAATATGTTAGCCAAATTTAACTTAGTTTTCATGATTATTAGTAGAAACACCAAAGGCAGCTTGAGGTGAAGAGGTGTTGGGGTCAAAACAGAGCCGCTCAAAGAAGTTCAGTTTGGACAATTCAAGACTCTAGTTGTGCTAATTTTAAGTTGCAACTCTGCCAACCACTGTTGCCTTTGAAATTCATTCATGCCTTGTGATTCTTTCTTGCATGTATATATCTGAAAGTATCCGAAAGTTTTGAATGGTCATTTCAGTGCATGGAAGAGTTGTTCTAAACAGGGGAGGGGCCTTTTCTTTTTCTTTTTTCTCAAATTTATTTATTATTATTATTATTATTATTATTTTCTAATAGTGGACTTAATGTGTTCTACAAATTGTCTATTTTTTTTCCTTTTTTGTATTGTTGAGGGGTAATTATTTATTTGTAACAAGTAACATATATATTGCAAGCTTGAATACATTCTTGAATTAAGAGTGAAAATAACAATATTTGCTTCTCTTCAGTGACCTCCCATTGTATCATGTCTCTATTACCTCAAGCAGTGTTATGTTAGATGAAAACTTTACAGCAAAAGTAAGGATGCGTTTCTTATGTTTTATTAACTTTAACCATTTGGTTCTATAAATACTTTTATCTTTAGAAGATTTGCGTCATGTAGATATGTTTTGAAGGATGGTTCAAACAAAAAAAAAATTTGCGATGTTTTTTTATACTGTGATTGTGATGTTTTTTTTTTTCTCTGCACAGCAAAACCTGGTAAAGTTGTGGGACCAGTACTACCTTATGAGGATTTGAGAAGTATAAAAGCTGAATATGGTTCAAGGATGTATGATAGAAATGCAGTTCCTACTCCTCAGGCAGTAACTGCACAGTGGTTTCTCAAGAGTCACACGGTGAATCGAGAGAAATCTGGGTTAGAGGAAGAGAGGGATTTGTCACAGGCCAAACCCCAACAATGCAACACTACAACCAAACCGGCCTCGGGCATGGCAATGGATGCCAAAGCTAATCCATATATCCAATCGCAAGCCAAGGGAGACCAGTTGAGCGAACGAATTACCATTGATGCAAAACTGCTGCATGCACAGTCACAATTTGGTGCAGCTGGTGCTGCAGCCGTAGCTGTAGCTGTTCACAGGAATGCAGGAGCGGTTAAGTATGGACTATCTTAAGTGGGGTCTTGGGAATCCTCCTGGAGTGTGGGTGGGCAACAAATACATCCTGGGATTTGGAGATGGAAGTTGGGGATAGTTAGGATCTCTTCCCGGAAAGAGGGTTTTTTCTAGGTTTTATCCACTTTTTACTTGTTTTTGATCATGTAAATGTCATTATACATATCTCTCATTCTTGAAGTTGGTAATTAAAAAAAAAAAAAAGGTATTTCTTAACACGTCAAGGATCAAGTACTTGTGGTGTCTAGGCTTGGCAATTCGGGTTCACGAGTCGGGTTCGTGTCAACCCGACCGACCCGATTGTATAAACGGGTTCAACACGAACACGACCCGATTATTAATCGGGTTGGAACCAGTGACCCGAACACGACCCGATTAATAATTGGGTAACCCGAGCACGACTTGAGAAACACGATTAGTAATCAAGTAACCCGTTAACCCGACACGACTCGTATACACATATCCAAATGGACATTGCTGATAATCCTTAGCTTCTAGCTATACATTCAAACAAACTTAGAGGACGTTCGCAATTACAAGCTGATCAATGATCCATGGCCCATATCAAATAATTCAGAAAATCAATCAAAACCCATATGTATATACATGTTTTTGTTTGAGTGAGCATCAAGGTATACTAGGGGGAGAGCCGGAGAGGAGAAGCAGAGGGTAGAGAGACGAGATCGAAGTGGCCAGTGAGTATTACTTCTTTCCGAGCTGGGTGAATGGTGATGGTGATTCGGTGAAGACCGTCAAGTGGTGATTCCAATTTCCACTGATTCGGGCACTGAAGAGTTGAAAAGTGATGAAGCCTGAAGGGCGTGCGGCAGTACTGTAGTGCGGCGGTGACACTGTACAGCGGTGCGGCGGTGATGCGGTAGCAGCGGTGCGGCCGTGATGCGGTACAGCGGTGCGGCCGTGGTGCGGTAGCAGTGGTACTTAAGTGCGGCCGTGCGGGTCTGCAGTCTGCTGCGGCTAGGGTTTTGTTCTCTAGTCTAATGTCTAACTAATTTCTGATTCAGATTCAATGATTCTTCACGGAATCACAATTTCATTTTCACGTTTTTTTGTTTTTTTTTTAAGTAGCCGGGTCACAATCGTGTTCGCGGGTCAACCCGCGAGTTGACCCGCGAAACACGATTATAATCAGGTTGACTCAATTATGACCTGAATCCGATAATACTAAACTCAAACCCGAATTTTTCGTGTTGTGTTCGTGTCGGGTTCTCGGGTTGTGTCGAAAATTGTCAACCCTAGTGGTGTCCGTTGTTGGTTACTAATTTTATGAAATTTCCAGGAAACGAGAAAAGCTCTGGCTGGATGGATCATTATTTTCTCTCTGGGATTGCTTTTATTTACAGAACTATATATAACATTAATTAATTAATGTGAAGTTGAACTCGAAAACCGCCAATTGCGTTCATTCGGCAACGTCATTACTTCTCCTTCTTGTAGTAGTAGTAGTACGTATTGCTTACACCGACTTTCGCTTATATGACATTCGACTTGTATAAAAAGGCTCCACACCCAGACCCAGTAGAGTGAAAAGGAGAAAGAGAGATTTCTTTTGTTTCGAATTCCTTCTACCCTCTGCTTCTACGTTGTGTTCCCGGCCTGTTTGTCCGAGTCTTCGGAGAAGAAGATGAAAGCGCTCCTAGGCTGTCTCTGGAAAAAGGAACATACTCCAGAGCCCAACACCATGCCAAGTGCAACCACTTGTTGGTCAGTTCAACGAGAGAAAAAGAAAAAGGAAAAGGGTTCAAGTTCCAAGACCAATACCAAGACCAAGACTAAGACCAAGAGAACCAAAGATGCTGGCACGGTTGTCGTCTTTGCAGGGGCAGGCTGCGGCGGTGGTTGTGGAGCTTAATCAGAACTTTTTTTTTTTTTTTGAATTCATCTTTGTCTATGTATCGCTTGTGGAACTCATCACTAAATTTCGTGTGTGGTTCTGTTTTGATTTTTGAATAAAATACTTTTCATCCTTGTTTACCTTGGGCTTAATAATTACGTTACAATTAGTTGTATGGATCCGAACGAAATTTTCCATCCCCTTGGGCTCTTTTTTTTCTTTTCTTTTGTTTTTCCCTATTTTCAGAAATAAATAAATAAATAAAAGCTTTATTCTAAGGGTCTATTTAAGTTTGCAATTTCAAAAAGCGCGATTTTAAAATGTGATTTATAAAATCGTAGTTAAGAGTTTGACAAAATTCCCGTTAAGAATTTGGTAAAATCGTAGTTTAACCTTTAAAATCACAGATTAGCCTTTAAAATTATGCGTTTTCAAAAAAAATTCACATTGCTTGCGATTTCAAAAAGAAGATTTCTGCCTTTTCAAATTACAATTTTTAAAAAATGCAATTCTCAAACGATTCAGTTTTTGTCATTTAATTTAAAATCACACGTTTTGTTTACAAAATCATAATCTCAAATGCACGTAATTATGCACCAGATCTAACAAAAAAGAAAAAGAAAAAAAAGAACAGGTCTAGTTGCATTGAATTGACATGAAAACTTTTAGACAAACCCAATAAAGACCCTTGTCATTTTTTTTTAAACCTATTCCTATCTTGTTTATTTAGGAAATATTCTTTGTCTAGGAATGAATCAAGATGTTTATACGGGGGATTCGATACAATTCTAACATAAAATACAAAAAATATTTTCTAATAATTTATTTTTGGCTAAATGTTTATATACTTGAACAAAAACATGCTTTATATAAATTATAAAATGTATTTAGTATATGAGATAATTCAAGGGATCGATTATTAATGATTATTATGTTTGGTACAATTTTGATTTTATGCAGTCATATGAGATAATAGGATGATTACGACTTCAGAAATGTATAACTATCTAAAAAGTTCTTAAAAAATTTAATAGTACTGGGAAATATTTCTAATAGTTAGTAAACGGGTCCGACAATCCAAGTCGGACCAGTTACTATTTACGGTCCCAAAGAAGGCCAACTACACGGTCCATCAACTGGGTCCATTGACTCACTGAAAGGGTCGGGCCGCATGATCCATCGCATGGTAGAGCCAAGCCCACCAGGAAGTAACCCGCAAAGAGCACATAAAATATTGAAATCCCGAGATACCCGGAGCATGTCTCAGGAACCTTGAGGCCGACGTTCCGGATACATTGCAATCCCATGTCCCGGAACGTGGGTCCACATGATCCGAATGCGTGAAGACATGCAATCTGGACATGTGGAAGCCCATGTCTTAGATGCAGAAAGTGCCCATGATTCTGACGTGCGGAGGTCCCTGATCCGGGTAATGGAAGACCCTTAGAGGATCAACTTTCTCCATTTCCGGGAGAAACCGATCATCATCCTTACTATAAATACCTACAGACATTCATGTATACTCTAGTTGAAATTATTCTGATTAAGGCATTGACACATTCTCATCTTGAAAATTGACTTAAGCATCAAAGTGGGACCAGCTGGCGGCTAGAACTCTTACCGACCTTCACTATTTTGTAGGAAATTCACAAAGAACTTTCTAGAAGCTTGTGCTGCCAACCGAAAACTGTTTTAATAGTTTGGAGCCGTATGTGGGAATGACTTTCCATCGTTTCTCACAAAAAAAAAAATTTAATTTGTAATGGTGTGCACAAGATTCACAGATCCTGGAAGGAACAACCCTCCACTCTAGATGGGGGGACTATCGAATAACGAACACTTCGTTGCCGTAGAAGCCCGGATTGCTCAAATGTCCAAGGATATGGAAGCTCTCACCGAGCAAAACTTGCGACTATTGGGACGATTCCCGGGGGGAATAATCTCGGAAGAATCGAACGAGAATGAAGGAGACGAGAGCGATGCGCATGTTGATGGAGTTGTAAATCTAGGGAGCTGAGGGGGTCCTTGGGACAACCAACTCGGGGATCACTCTCGGAACGATGGAGGTGAAAGGATTCTTCACCAGAATAAGAAGAAGAGGTTAAGTGAGGTGGTTGCCTCCCTTGACGAGAAGTACAACCGCCTTCAGCAAGAAATCCACCAAATGGAGAAAGGCAAAACTTCTTTGGTAGACAACCTACTGCTCGGGACGGCCTCGTTGTTCACCGATCTGATATATGTTGTTCTCCTGCTTGAAAAGTTCAAGATCCCAAGCATCGCAACCTTCACTGGGATCAAAGATCCAATCGAACACTTGGATAATTGTCGGGCTCATATGAGATAATAGGACGTTTACAACTTCAGAAATGTATAACTGTCTAAAAAGTTCTTAAAAACTTAGTAGTATCTAGGTTAAGAAATAGGTTGCATCCATAAAGTTAGTTTTAATGAAAAAAAAGATTATAAAATGTATATGTCAAACCTTAAAGAAGAAACTTAATTGAAGAAGGTAATGAGTTAAAGAAAATTACTAAAACGATTTTGTCCAGAGAAAAAAAATAAAAAAAATTAAAATCAAGTGACTATGATTTCCTGGTTTACGAGAAAAATGAAAAGTAGAAAAAAAGTAAAAAAAAAATAAAAAAAATAAAAAAATAAAGAAGGAGGATGAAAATTACCATAATTACATGATTTATGAGTAAATGTTCAGCCTCTGCCCTATGGCAAAATTTGCAGAATCTCTTGAGGGCTCCTCAAGGTGTACGGCGTTGCGGGGAGAGCAGTACAAGTTGGTTGTGTCCGCTCGATGATGCCCGTCCCGTTCGGTTGGGTTTTGGACATGCTGTCATGTCAACATAGTAGGTTATTTGTATGTTTTCTTTTTTTTTTTTTTCATGTTTTATTAAATTTAATTTAGCTTTTAAAATTATTATACGTGGAATCAAAATTCAAATCTAAAGGGCCATGATGATGATTATTCCAAATGTTAGAGTATATGATTATTCCTATCATATACTCTAAAAGCTACTCATGTTGAGAAGTGTTCGGCTTCATTCTCTTTCACATTTCTTGTCCATTTCCGTACAAGAGATGTGCAAATTCATAATTGAATATGTGGGTTTCCCAGATTTATTGGAAGATTTGCTAAAGAGGTATATAAAAAGTAATTCTAGACGCCATATCCATGTCCCTTTTGTGCCCATCTAATAATGATGTGGCTTTTAGAGTAATTCTAAAAGTCACTAATGTGTCTTTTTTATGTCCCTCCAAGAATGATTTGGCTTTTAAAATCACAACTTGATAAAAAAATCAATAGTGATAAATCACAAGCTCAATGGTGATTTTAAAAGCCACATAATTTTTGGAGGGATACAAAATGACAAAAGAATGACTTTTAGCATTACTCTGCTTTTAAAATCACCATTGGACTTATGAATCTGTGATTGATCATTAACTATTAACGTTTGATCAAATTGTGATTTTAAAAGCTACATAATTATTAGAGGAATATGAGTATGACGTCTAGAATTATTAGTATATAAGAGCATCTTCAACAGTAATAGCCAAAATAGCTTACCGGAAAAGTACGTACAATTATCTACTTTAGCTAATGTTTTTTTAATGCTATTTCCCACAAATTATCTATTATCTTCAATTTACTTATTTTAAATACTATTTCTCATTTTTTTTATTATATTCTTATCGACACTCCATCAAAGAAAAAATATTGGAGTTCTACACTGAATCTAGTGGAATTCGCATTCATTTTGTTGCACCATACAGTGCTGCACCAGTTGGAAATTCATTGAAATTATTCACCTGATATTGAATCATTTAATTATTCTCATATATCATTAAGCATACATGTAATCAATGAAGGATCATTTTAGCAAACAAACAATCTCTCATTAAACCAACAAACACATACAAAGTCATACGTGTGAATGTGATTAATGAAGTATCATTAAAAAAAAAAAAAAAATTCAACATACAATAATGCAATTCACGCGTGAAAGCGACAAAAAATGGAAAAAAAAAACAGCCGGTCAATAATTTTCATAAATTTTATCGTAAATGTGAAATACTTAAATAGAAAAATAGAAATTTTATACAAATAAAAATGCGGGAGAAATAAAAAAGATGCAGGGTTGTTTGTTTGCTTGGCTCGTCAAACCTGGACTAGTTCATAGCTCTTCAGGATTTGATTATCAAGTAATAGAAACTTTACAAATAAAGCCCGAGGATTGGCATTCAATTGCTTGCAGCTTTCAAACATCTGATTTGAAATGAATAATAAAATCCTTTCAATGAGTGGGTTACTGGAGCGAATACGAAATTACTAGTGCTCGATCACAAACATTGGCCCAAAGAATTCGGAATGAAAGGGTTTGCTTTGACCGTTAAGATCAGTAGGTAACCCACTCTCTCTGTCTTTATTTCTATTGCATTCTATCTCATCGTATCACATTTTGTTCTGCGATGGTTCAGGAGTTTGTGGTTTGCTTACTTTTGTTTGTTTGGTTACAGTTCATGCCCACTTGTCATGAACCCCCGCCCGCCCCTGAACTTCCCTTCACTACCAACCCTTCCCTTAAGATTCCTCGTGGCCTGGTTATGTTTCCAAGTTGCAGAAAGCACTGTATGGTCGAAAATAGGAATATCTCAAAAAAAAAAAAAAAGAAAAAAAAAAGAAAAAAAAAAAAGAAGATAGAAAGAAAGAAAGAAAGGAAAGTAAAAGAAGAAAAAGAAAAAGGGTCCAAGTGCCAAGACCAAGACCAAGACCAAGACCAAGACCAAGAGAACCAAAGATGCTGGCATGGTTGTCGTCTTTGCAGGGGCAGGCTGCGGCGGCGGTTGTGGTGGTGGTTGAGGAGCTTAATCAGACCTTTTTTTTTTTTTTTTTTTGAATTCATCTTTGTCTATCTATCGCTTGTGGAACTCATCACTAAATTTCGTGTGTGGTTCTGTTTTGATTTTTGAATAAAATACTTTTCATCCTTGTTTACCTTGTGCTTAATAATTAATTACGTTACAATTAGTTGTATGGATCTAACGAAATTTTCCATCACCTTGGGCTCTTTTCTTTTTTCTTATTTTCGAAAAGAAAATTAGGTCGGGTTGCACTGAATTGACATGAAAAGTTTTAGCCAAACCCAATAAAGGCCTTATCAATTTTTTTAATCCCAAGCCGGGTGTGGCAAAATTTGCAGAATCTCTTGAGGGCTCCTCAAGGTGTACGGTGTACGGCGTTGTTATGATACCCATTCCATAACATTCCGATTGCTTGTTGATCGATGCATCCCAATTGATTTTGACGAATCCGTGGGGGGGTCCCAACGTCCACCAGTAGCAATGTTTGGTTCTTCCTCATGGACCTCCAGCTTCAAGTTGCATGGACGAAAAATCTCCAAACCCTCTCTTGCCTCTAGAGCCACATCACCTGGGGAAATAAACTTACCTTCAAAGACCCATTTATTCCTCCTAAGCCAGATGCCTCTTGCCAACACTGCCATCATATTCAAATCTTTCTTACTGTACCGGTAGCAAGCTTGTTGAAAGAGATGCAAGAAACTTGAAGCCAGGAAGCTGCTCTTTTGGAAAATTCTGGATCCACTAGCCCAAACGTCCTTAGCCGCAAGACAACTCCAAATAGCATGCAGCTCGTCTTCTTCCTCCTGTCCACAACAAGGGCACTGGTTGTCCTCCACCACTCTGTAAATTTTGAGAAGTTCTCTGCTTGATAATCTTCAAGGCAGAGGATTTAATCTTATTTATAATGAGCTCATTGAGCTGGATACAAACAAAAGCACCTAAAATTATGTGCAATGAATAAACTAATGTACAACTAACTTCTATGCTGATTACATTTGTTTGAGCAGGAAACAGGGAAGACTTGAAACCATGAAGACAGGCGGCTGCAGAGTCTTCTAGGGTCAGCTGTAGATGTGCGGCTGGATCATGTGCAGACTGTGGGATTTGATGATTCCTGTTTATGGAAGGTTGAGGATGTTGGATGCTGGACCATGTGCTGAAGCATATAAGAGAGAACAGAAATGGTGTATCACGAGCTGGTCTATCTATTTCTGAAGGAATTGACCAAAGGGTAGGTAACGGCTACTAGCCGTTACTTGATGCTTGGTGATTTCTGCATGATCCTATTAAACAGGTTAATCTTAGTAGGGAGAATGTTTTTGCTTGCTCTCCACTCAAAGAATTTGACAGTATTTGGAACATTAAGGGACCAAATAGATTGCCAAACCCCTTCGTGCACCATGGTAGAAGAACACTCCCCTATACAAAGCTGTTGTAATTCTTACCCCAAGTGATAAGCATTGCGAACCGAGAACATCTAATTCTTTGTACCCTGCCAAATCAGCCTATCAGGAGGGAGAGAAGGGCATAGGGGAATGTTGGAAATAACCCCCGCATCTTCCTCAGAAAAAACCTCTTTAAGCAGATTAATATTCTAGCCCCTTGTGTCTCGGTCTATGAGGGCTGCCACTGTAGAACTTTCAGGAAGCACCCGTGGTGGAGTTTGTACAGAGAAAGAAGTAGCCTTAGGAACCCACCTATCTCCCCACACTTTAATACTCTAACCATCACCAACCCTCCAAACCACCCTTTGTTGCAGAAGTTCTTTAGCTGAGAGAGTACTCTTTCAAGCAAAGGAGGGTTTACTCTCAAGAGAAGCCTCCATGAAAGGGGAATGAGGGTAGTATTTGGCTTTCAAAATCCCGGCAATGAGAGAGTAAGGCGCTGTGACGACAATTTTTTTTTTTTTTTTTTTTTCTTTTCTTTTGTACAAAACATTTATAAAACATAAAACGGGTAATCACAGTGGCACGACTGTTAGAAATAATCAACATATTATTTAATCTAACATGCGCAGCGGAAAACGAATAAACAGGATTCAGGCTTACCTCTAGCCATGTTTGCTCAAGCGTCTCCACGATCTATCTGAAGAACAAGAAAGATTATTTGAGGGATCTTCTAACCTATGCCTATTGCTTGATGGCTGTACTGATGGTGTACACAGGCACTCTATTTATAGGCTAGGTTAGGGACCCTCAAAATGGTAAACACCGTATTTGTTTCCTTCCATCAAGGAAACAATATCGTTAATTGATTTTAAAATCAATTAACCGATTCCATATTTACGGTAATCTAAATTAATAGAAATAACCATAATACCGATTCCATATTTACGGTAATCTAAATTAATGGAAATATCCATAATGCCGTATATGTTTATTGAAAAAATAATAAACATAGTAAATACCGTAAATGTGATATAAAGGCCACAACCAAAAAGGAATAATATATTACATTCTCCCACTTGGACTTTATAACACATGACCATATGGTATTAGGTTCTTTAGTTTTGGCCAATCTTTTATGGAATCCTCCAACTCAGTTAAGAAATGTTTCACACGAATCATGGCGGTAAAACCATTATAAAATTAGGTCGTCCCTTCCATGTATCACGATGTAAAACACTCCTTACATGAGTACCTTATGGATAATCAAGCTTTATGAATGAACTTCCTATAAGTCATTCGGGTCCAACTTTATTTATCCTCATGGATAAAATAACAAATGTGCACAAAAAATCTTTATTACAATAACTTTATGTCTATAGACCAAAAAGAGACAAACCAAGCGAAAATGAATTAATGAGTCTCATATATTCCGCATGACTTTATTCTTTCTTTACCGGTAAACTTTAAGTCATGGGATCCGCAATCATTAATTCAGTACTTATATGCTCAATAGACCCTTTATGTCTCTTAATGTTATCTCTCGTACTGAGATACTTAATGTTGATTTACTTCTGCTTCTACTCTTTATTCTTATAAAAGAAGATTATAGTAGAATTACCGCAGAGTATCTTTATGGTCTAACTGTAAAATCGACAAGATTGAGACTTTCAACAAATGTCTCAACCATCATGCCTGTGTACCAAATTCATAGCACGCTAGACTTTTAGCTTTCTTGGTAGACGTAGCAACTATAGTCTGCAAACTGCATCTCTAGGATCTATCCTTCAATAAAAAGATATATACCTTAGAGTAGACTTTCTACTATCTACACAATCAGCAAACTCAAATCTAAACAACTAACCACCTTCAAATGGAAAGTGTATCCTTAGGTTAAGTTGTTCTTCTTGGTTCCTTGCATATACCGCTAGGCTTTATTTGCAGCACTTTATTGACTCAATATACTTATTGTCAGTCATATGGTTATGTATAATGCAGACGCTTAAAACTTTTCATCTGCCTTTATTCCAATACCTTTTGGGACATTAATCTGTATTTAATTAGTCCCTCTTAATTGCTACTGAAGGTGCAAATCCTTCATTCTAAATTTTTTCCAAAACCTTTTTTCAATGTAGGCCTTCCGAGACAATGTTAATATTCTTTATGTCTCTGTGAATCTCTATGTCAAAAGACATAAGAGGTTTCACCCAAATCCTTCATTTCAAAGTTTTGTGAACTTTATGTAGCAAACCTAAATCACTACTTGCAAATATAGGACTAGAAAGATTACTGTACTCCCACTGACCTTAAGGTATATATACTAATCAACAAGGTTTTCTATAAACAATAACCTTGTAAAAAGTATCTTACCATTGAGAGATCTATCACAGCCCATAAATAGAATTCTTTAATTTGCAAGCTTTCTGACTGTTATTTATAAAACCTTTTGATTGTTTCATGTAAACCTCGTCCTTAAGATCCCTATTCAGAAAAGTTGTTTTCGCATCCACTTGATGTAGCTCTAGATAAAAAATGAGCTACTAATGCTATGATCATCTTGATGAACCATCCTTAGACACTGGAGAGAATGTTTCACGATAATCAATGCCTTCCTTATGAGTAAAACCATTGGCTACGAGTCTAGCTCAACCCTTCAGCCATGGACTTAACTCTCACTTCATGGCACTGAATCTCAATGAGGAGTTTTCTCCATTCATAGCATGTGAAAACAAATTTGGATCATCTTTATGTCCAACGTCAACATCAGACTCTGGGAGATATACAACATAATCACTAAGAATTGTTAATCTACTTATTCTATAGGATTTTCTTAATTCTACTTCCTCTGCATTTTGCAATGGGAGAATAGATTTTGAACCTGTTCTGTATGAGTTGGTTGTTCTAGAAGTGATTGTGGCTCAGGATAATCAATCTGATTTTCCTGAATACAATCAATCATCCTCTATGAGGAGGAGATTTGGCCAACTCTAGTGCTTCCTCAAATTCCAATTTATGTGAATGAGCACTCCCACTAGGTTCCGTATCCTCTAGAAATTTTACAATCAACAACTCTAGGCTTATATGAAGGATAATAAAACATTAAAACCCTTTAAAGTTTACTAGATAACTTATAAAAGATCCGCTGATTGTCCTTGAATCTAATTTCCTTAGGCGAGGATTATAAATCCTCTCTTTAGCAAGGCAACCCCATATGTGTAAATAATTTAAACTAAGCTTCCATCTATTTCATATTTTAAAAGGTGTCTTATGGACAACCTTAGATGGAATACTGTTTAACATATACACAATGGTCTTCAAAGCTTTACTCTATAAGGGTAATAGCAGATTAGTATTACTAATCATTTCCCTTTGTGTGTACCTACCTTAATACTCTATGCCTATATTAGATCTTATGATCTTCATATTGTTTCTCTTCTTCTTCCTTATAGGTATTGAAAGCATTCAATACCCCAGCTTTAATATTTAGAAGATAGAGATACATAAACTTTATATGGTCATCACTAAAAGAGATAAAAAATATCTCTGACCATTTAGGCAATGAGTATGAAAAGGTCAACACATTTTAATGTACATGATCTCAAGAATCTCAAAATGCTCTCTTTGGCACCTCTAGTGGTCTTGTTGGTATGCTTTCCCTTATGCAATCCACACAAGTACCAAAGTCAGTAAATCACCGACTTTTATTTTCTGTATGGAGATATATTTCAATCTCCAAAGCCATAACAAGAGCATTTTTAAATTCTTAAAGACTCTACTTTACGTCAACATCACTATGCAGAAATAAACAAATAATTTTGTTTCAAAAATTGGGACGTAGGTCAATTTTAAATAGACTTTAAATAAACCCCAACCAATATTCCACCAAAAAATAAGAAAAATTTCAAGTTTAAAATAAAATTGAAATTTTTAATAAGCCAAACTAGAAAATAGATTTCAAAAAGATTATGGAATATAAATCATTTTTTGAGGTCAAAATTATAACTGAATTTTAAAATTAACCTATAGATCCCAACAAGCTCAAATTATAAACACGTGTTATCCATTTTTAAAAAGGACTCTGCATTTGTGTTGACAATGTGGATTGTTAAACCATAATCAATCCACAATATATTTGATTGAGTCACTAACAGAGATTCACGACATACTAGATATGGAGATTATCTTTATTTTAAGTCATTTCTTATACTTCATGCAATCTTTCTTTATATGCCCTTAATTTTCCTTATTTCATGAGAAATATGTATCTTGATTGCCATAATACTTTATTGGCACCTTATTCTCATGCTTTAAGTGTTGGACATGATTGCATTTATTGGTCCTTCCTTTGACATGAATAATCATGTGAACACTTTATAAATTCTCTCATATCCTTGAACACACATGGTTAGAAGTTTATTTACTAACCATTTATCCTTACGTGTGTTACAAGATAAAATTCTACACTTAGAAGAGAGAATTCAAAAAATTGAAATAGACCAACAATGACTCAAAAATCTCAATCTTTAGGGACTTAAGCTAATCTATAATATCCTTCATTCCCATAATGGGATTATAAACACTTCAGAAACTGTAAAAGGTTTGTCTTTAAAGCTTTTTCTATTAGGGTGCTGGCCAAGTTTTGTTTGAACTTACTAAATGTTCATAAACAACCTTTATAAAACTTTGGCTCTAAAACATTCAGGAATAAATCCCTGATGACTTTAGTGACATGAGATTTCATGAACATCTAACTTAAGTGATTAAATCACTCCCACCGTTCATGCTTAATAATCTCACGTGACGTACTTAATTCCGCGGGAGTAGGTGGTTTGTCCACACGGAGTACCAAAATTTTTAACACCCCAAATGAAAAAGCATATCAATCATTTTTCCAGTCAGAAAAATATTATCATAATGTATTGGAATATAAAACCACCAAAAGGTAGAGTAACAGGAATAGCTGCAATAACCCAAAATTAAAATAAATACTTTAATGCTATGAAGTAACTTTATTTTAAATTAGCCAATGCCAATTTAAATAGTAAATTTCAACCTACCTTTGGGCAAAGGTTGCATCACGCATGAAATTTACTCTTTATTGATAAGACTAATAAATTTAAATATTAATAAATAAAATTCTTCGTACCTTTGGGCAACCGAAAGAAATTTTACTTTTAATACTAAATTTGTTATCTCATTCTAATTAAGTCATAAAAATAAAAACTTCCCTTTGGGGATAGGTAATTAAATTTATGAGTTAATTACAATACGATGTTAATTTTTCTATATGAAGTTCATGTGTACGATCCTTATGCAATTATTACAAAATTAGGATGCTTTGGCTCTCCCAAAATCATAATAATCACGCTGTAATTCATGAACATCTAATAAATCTTTATGAGGTTCATGTGTGTGATCCTGATGTAATTATCATACAAAAATGGGATGCTTTGGCTCTCCCATAATTATTATGATAATTACGTGTGTGTAATCTTGATGCAATTGTCATTCAAAATTGGGATGCTGTGGCTCTCCCAAAATTATCATGATAATTGCTACTTCATTAACATCTAACAACTTTATAGATGCCCCATTAATGGCCTTAGGAATATAACAAACCAATACTTAAATGGGGTAAACAGCATTTTCCAAGGTGCAAGCAGATGAGCTCCCAGGAAAGTGAGGGGGGTCACACCGGACACACTTAAATCCCAAGACTTTCCTTGCCAGAACTTTCCCCGACATTGCATTCTTAGATATTACTGTAAACACACCAGTATATATGGTATTGTTAATTATTCTTAGGTCTAGGCATCAAACAATTTATATTTAAACAATATAAATTTAAAATATATATTCCTCAATTCATGTATTAAATAAACAATAATTTTAATACACAATACTGTAAATAATAAAGGGAATAAAACTTTAATATGAAGACATAATAAAACACATGGCCTAATGGTTTAGTAAGTGGCCAAGGCTCTTTACACCTGGTGAACCCAGGTTCTAAACACCATAAAGCCTAAATTCCCATTTTAAAAAGAACTTGATGGGTTACTGAAAATGGTTGCTGTATTGGGCTGACCCAATTGGGTTAACCCACTTAATTTGGGTTGGGTATCTGTATTGGGCTACTATATTGGGTTGGGCTTTTGGGTCACAAGACTCCAAATGGGCTACTGTATTTGGCAATTAGGTCAACCCACTTAATCGGGTCAGGCCTCTGGGTCTATGTATAGTGCTGGCCCAAACTAGGTCAGCCCACTTAAATGGCCCAAAACTGCATGGGTTTTAAAAAACCCGACCCGAAAATATATCA
The DNA here is from genome assembly GCF_958979055.1 of Alnus glutinosa. Classification (NCBI taxonomy): domain Eukaryota; kingdom Viridiplantae; phylum Streptophyta; class Magnoliopsida; order Fagales; family Betulaceae; genus Alnus; species Alnus glutinosa. The sequence goes on along the minus strand of NC_084893.1, from coordinate 18,501,179 downwards.
AACCCAAAAACTTTAATGGGTCGAAACCCTACCCAGTCACCAACCAACCCGACCCGTAATGTTCCAGATGGGTTGAAAACCCTAAAAGTGGAACCCTAGCCGCCACCCCTTTATGAAAATACCCATATCAAGATTACAACAACTCAAAATTAGGCAGTATATCACAATACACAGAATAGTGATAAAACAAAAAATAGTTATATCAAATTTATGGGTTTTCACAAACAGTACGTGAACAACAAATATTCACAAAATAATCGCTAATGCGTTTCTATCATGTCACAAAAGACGAAATATTGCTCAAACAATATTGACAAACAGAAGTGAACAATACCAAATAGAATATACTTGATTCAATATTGATAACCAATAAAAAATACTTGATTCAATATTAATAACGCATAGTAAAATTATATGCTGAGCAAAATAGCACAGAGGCTGGCTCTGATACCACATGTTAGAAATAATCAACATATTATTTAATCTAACATGCGCAGCGGAAAACGAATAAACAGGATTCAGGCTTACCTCTAGCCATGTTTGCTCAAGCGTCTCCACGATCTATCTGAAGAACAAGAAAGATTATTTGAGGGATCTTCTAACCTATGCCTATTGCTTGATGGCTGTACTGATGGTGTACACAGGCACTCTATTTATAGGCTAGGTTAGGGACCCTCAAAATGGTAAACACCGTATTTGTTTCCTTCCATCAAGGAAACAATATCGTTAATTGATTTTAAAATCAATTAACCGATTCCATATTTACGGTAATCTAAATTAATAGAAATAACCATAATACCGATTCCATATTTACGGTAATCTAAATTAATGGAAATATCCATAATGCCGTATATGTTTATTGAAAAAATAATAAACATAGTAAATACCGTAAATGTGATATAAAGGCCACAACCAAAAAGGAATAATATATTACAACGACTACATTTTGAGAATTTTGGCCCGATTTAACAGTAAATTCTAACGGAGGACCTGTTATTGAGACATTTTGAAACATAGATACCCTAGTTTGAAACGTTTTGAAATTCAAGTACATTAAGTCAAAAAAGGACAATAATTCAATACTTCGATACCTTGAAGGAAAGTTCTCCCAATAAAAAAATGTATAACGAAGGCCCTCTAGTTTAATTTGATTTTTTGTTGTTCTTTCATTAAAATATTCTCTTTTGATTAGAATTGATTCTATTTTTCCACTTATAGAAATCTACTACAAAACCATTTGCGAAAAGTTGGAAGGAATACTTTGATTAGAATTGATTAGAATCCGAAACTCAAATTACAATGTCCAACATAACGTCCACGCTCTCCGACCGTTGGAGTATCCCATTACAATCCGAAACTCAATGATGAAGGAATAAGCTTGCATCTAGACCTATTGCAGAAAAGAAGAGACGAAGCACAGATCACATGAACTACCTATCAAAACTGAAAAGCTCACTACTTCAATAAAAAAGTGAACCCCAAAAAATTCCAAATCGGAGATTGGGTTCTTGGCAAGTTAGTCTGATGACCAAAGACCTGGCAGAAGGGAAACTCACTCCCAAATGGTAAGGTCCTTACCGGGTGGTCAAATGTCACTAGAAATGAGCTTATCATCTGATCTCAGTCAATGGTAAGCCACTACCGAGATCATGCAATGCCGAGCATCTGAAGAAATATTACATGTGATTCATATGTACTCTGAATTTCTCTGATTATGATAAATAAAAGCATATTTTCTTTAATTGATTGTTATGGCTCACATCCCCTTGAAACAAGGTGATAGCTCGGAATGTGATTGTGGCTTCAAGAAAAACGGACTGGTTACCTCCCTCGGTCATAACTTAGACAAATCCGAATATTTGTCTAACTTATAGGGGGGTAGCTCAGAAAAATGGCAGGTTACCTTCCTCAGTCATAACTTACACAAACCCGATTGTTTGTCCAAGTTATACGGGGGTAGCTTTGAATAATTGGCAGGATACCTTTCTTGGTCATAACTTAAACAAACTCGATTGTTTGTCCAAGTTATAAGGGGTAGCTCTGAAAAATTGGCAGGTTACCTTCCTCGGTCATAACTTACACAAACCCGATTGTTTGTCCAAGCTATAGGGGGGTAGCTCTGAAAAATTGGCAGGATACCTTCCTCGATCATAACTTACAAAAACCCGATTGTTTGTCCAAGTTATAGGGGGTAGCTCTGAAAAATTGGCAGGATACCTTCCTTGGTCATAACTTACACAAACATGATTGTTTGTCCAAGCTATAGGGTGTTGCTCTAAAAAATTGACCAGCTTCCTTCCTCGGTCGTAACTTACACAAACATGATTGTTTGTCCAAGTTATAGGAGGATAGCTAGGAAAACTGAAAAGCTTCATTCCTCGGTCATAACTTACACAAACATGATTGTTTGTCCAAGTTATAGAGGGGTAGCTTTAAAAAAATGACCAGCTTCCTTCCTCGGTCATAACTTACACAAACACGATTGTTTGTCCAAGTTATAGGGGGGTAGCTCCGAAAAATGAAAAACTTCATTCCTCAGTCATAACTTACACAAACACGATTATTTGTCCAAGTTATAGGGGGTAGCTCAGAAAACAGAAACTCTTCCTTCCTTGGTCATAACTTAGACAAACCTGATTGTTTGCCTAAGTTATAAGGGGGTAGCTCCGAAAAATGAGAAGTTACATCCCTCGAAAATAACTCAGACAAACCTGAATATTTGTCTCAATTATTTGGGGGGTAGCCCAGTATGAGTTGCTAAGTTATGATCTATACGGTTAAAATGCTCTCTCAAAAATAACATAGAAGAATTATTATTTGTCTGACTTATTGGGGGGTAGCTCGGTAACCATCATAACTGACAGAAAAACATCGAACCACAAGATCATGAAGATTTCATTGAAAATATTTTTCATTAATTGATGTAAGAGAAATTTTCATTACAGAAAATTCAAAATTACAAAAAGTTCAAAAAAGAAAAAACAAAAATATTTACAAGCCGACATCTTCGATTCCATCTTCACCCTTGGTTGCAACCACGGAGGTGTGCTTTGACTCGATGTCTGGAAGAAGATGATGGCCACCATGTGCGTTCGAAGCATTATCACCCTAGTCCAGGAAATCAAGAAAAAATTGCACCTCTAACCGTTCAAGCTCCAAAAGTCCTTGATTTGGGACATTAAGTGAAAAATGAAATTTGACTTCTAAAATAAATAGAAAGTGCGTGCACAAAGTGTCAACAAAAATAACTATGCGGAAAATAAATTAACGAAGTGGAAACTCAATTAAGAGAAAAACCACTACGGGGCAGCCAAACCCAGGATATCCACTATTCAGAAGACAAAGCTATATACAAGATAGTAATACTCACATATACCCGATGCAGTAGTCGTACCTTGCTCTCTAACGTGTAACCTAACACGAATGCTTCCCAACCAGGTCTCCTACATGAAGGGGTCTTCAATGAAATCCTTTATCTTAGGGCCAACCCCTAAGATAGACTTCAGTTGTAGCGCAACAACAGTACACTTGCAATGGCTTCAGAGGAAACTAAATCAGCTCAACAATCTTCAAAATAACTTCTCTGAGCACTTGTGGAATTCAATACCGAATTCTTACAGTTCTCAATGCCCAGGGTCCTCTATTTATTGGCTGAGGTGTAGAATGGGCGACTGCTGTAATATGTACGGACGCCGTCTGGACGGTGAACCTGAGCCGTCCGGACAGACAACGGTGCGACATCCAAGTATTGCCCAGGAAGTCTTCCGGAAGGACCTAGGTGACAGCCTCCAGTGGGCATCCCCACAGACCTTCCCTCAGAGACTCTATTGGAGGCCTTCTTCTGGAAGTACTTGCCCTGCCAGCGGTCGGGGTAGAACAGCTAGGATCGGTCTGAACCGACCGTTACTCTTCAATTTGGACCGGTTGCTCTTCTTCATTCCGAGTCGCTTCCTCCTCTTCGGCCCAATCTGGTTGTCTATCCCCGGTTTGAATGTTCACCTCGGGGTGGACCGGCACAGAACCCGAAAGATCGTCAACCCAATCAGACTCAGGCTCAGCTACGGGAGGTGGAGGAGTAGTAACAAATTCCAAACTGAGGGTCTGAGGGCGGTTATTCATCTCTTCCACCTCGCCTTCCTCCAGGATGCGTTCGACTCTAGGGGCATCCCAAGCAGATATAGGCTTCTCCGGGAGTTCTTACTCTTGATGGCCAAATAAGCTCTTCACTTGGCCAATCCAACTGTGTATATGCTCGTTTCTAGTCTCGATCTGGGACCTCTTTGTGACCTCTTCAGCCATGTCGGTCTCCTTTTCAGCAGCTCTTTTACACTTCCTCACGAAAGTCTTCACCTGACAAGGAGTTCCTTGTGGACTATCCCCAACAGCACCTTCAACAACCTCTCGAGGATGGGTCGGAACTATTTCCTCCTCGGATACAGGTCCCTCTGTAGTTTCTTCCACCAAACAGAACTCCGGAGTAGGCACCCTCTCAGTTTGGGTAGACTCCCGATCCACCGAAGCTGTTGGGCTTAAATCTAGTGGAATCCTGAGAGAAGCCTCGATGTGAACTTCAGGCACGGCTTCCCGAGCTATGGCATTAATCAGTTGCTTTGTTGCCCTCATTGGAGGTACACGCTTTGAGCCAGAAGTAGCCCAAGGTTGTCTGAGAGTCTTCTTCTTCGTGGCATTCTTTGGAGCACCTCCCGGTGCAAAAGGTCCTTCTGCAACTTTAAATTGTTTATAATCTTTGTGATTTCAGGATAATATGTTAGCCAAATTTAACTTAGTTTTCATGATTATTAGTAGAAACACCAAAGGCAGCTTGAGGTGAAGAGGTGTTGGGGTCAAAACAGAGCCGCTCAAAGAAGTTCAGTTTGGACAATTCAAGACTCTAGTTTTGCTAATTTTAAGTTGCAACTCTGCCAACCACTGTTGCCTTTGAAATTCATTCATGCCTTGTGATTCTTTCTTGCATGTATATATCTGAAAGTATCCGAAAGTTTTGAATGGTCATTTCAGTGCATGGAAGGGTTGTTCTAAACAGGGGAGGGGCCTTTTCTTTTTCTTTTTTCTCAAATTTATTTATTTATTATTATTATTATTATTATTTTCTTATAGTGGACTTAATGTGTTCTACAAATTGTCTAATTTTTTTTTTCCTTTTTTGTATTGTTGAGGGGTAATTATTTATTTGTAACAAGTAACATATATATTGCAAGCTTGAATACATTCTTGAATTAAGAGTGAAAATAACAATATTTGCTTCTCTTCAGTGACCTCCCGTTGTATCATGTCTCCATTACCTCAAGCAGTGTTATGTTAGATGAAAACTTTACAGCAAAAGTAAGGATGCGTTTCTTATGTTTTATTAACTTTAACCATTTGGTTCTATAAATACTTTTATCTTTAGAAGATTTGCGTCATGTAGATATGTTTTGAAGGATGGTTCAAACAAAAAAAAGATTTGCGGTGTTTTTTTATACTGTGATTGTGATGTTTTTTTTTTCTCTGCACAGCAAAACCTGGTAAAGTTGTGGGACCAGTACTACCTTATGAGGATTTGAGAAGTATAAAAGATGAATATGGTTCAAGGATGTATGATAGAAATGCAGTTCCTACTCCTCAGGCAGTAACTGCACAGTGGTTTCTCAAGACTCAGACGGTGAATCGAGAGAAATCTGGGTTAGAGGAAGAGAGGGATTTGTCACAGGCCAAACCCCAACAGTGCAACACTACAACCAAACCGGCCTCGGGCATGGCAATGGATGCCAAAGCTAATCCATATATCCAATCGCAAGCCAAGGGAGACCAGTTGAACGAACGAATTACCATCGATGCAAAACTGCTGCATGCACAGTCACAATTTGGTGCAGCTGGTGCTGCAGCCGTAGCTGTAGCTGCTCACAGGAATGCAGGAGCGGTTAAGTATGGACTATCTTAAGTGGGGTCTTGGGAATCCTCCTGGAGTGTGGGTGGGCATCAAATCCATCCTGGCAATTGGAGATGGAAGGTGGGGATAGTTAGGATCTCTTCCCGGAAAGAGGGTTTTTTCTAGGTTTTATCCACTTTTTACTTGTTTTTGATCATGTAAATGTCATTATACATATCTCTCATTCTTGAAGTTGGTAATAAAAAAAAAAAAAAAAAAAGGTATTTCTTAACACGTCAGGGATCAAGTACTTGTGGTGTCTAGGCTTGGCAATTCGGGTTCACGAGTCGGGTTCGTGTCAACTCGGCCGACCCGATTGTATAAACGGGTTCAACACGAGCACGACCAGATTATTAATCGGGTTGGAACCAGTGACCCGAACACGACCCGATTAATAATTGGGTAACCCGAGCACGACCCGAGAAACACGATTAGTAATCAAGTAACCCGTTAACCCGACACGACTCGTATACACATATCCAAATGGACATTGCTGATAATCCTTAGCTTCTAGCTATACATTCAAACAAACTTAAAGGACGTTCGCAATTACAGGCTGATCAATGATCCATGGCCCATATCAAATAATTCAGAAAATCAATCAAAACCCATATGTATATACATGTTTTTGTTTGAGTGAGCATCAAGGTATACCAGGGGGAGAGCCGGAGAGGAGAAGCAGAGGGTAGAGAGACGAGATCGAAGTGGCCAGTGAGTATTACTTCTTTCCGAGCTGGGTGAATGGTGATGGTGATTCGGTGAAGACCGTCAAGTGGTGATTCCAATTTCCACTGATTCGGGCACTGAAGAGTTGAAAAGTGATGAAGCCTGAAGGGCGTGCGGCAGTACTGTAGTGCGGCGGTGACGCGGTACAGCGGTGCGGCGGTGATGCGGTAGCAGCGGTGCGGCCGTGATGCGGTACAGCGGTGCGGCCATGGTGCGGTAGCAGTGGTACTTAAGTGCGGCCGTGCGGGTCTGCAGTCTGCTGCGGCTAGGGTTTTGTTCTCTAGTCTAATGTCTCACTAATTTCTGATTCAGATTCAATGATTCTTCACGGAATCACGATTTCATTTTCACGTTTTTTTTGTTTTTTTTTGAGTAGCCGGGTCACAATCGTGTTCGCGGGTCAACCAGCGGGTTGACCGGCGTCTATATATAACATTAATTAATTAATGTGAAGTTGAACTCGTAAACCGCCAATTGCGTTCATTCAGCAACGTCATTACTTCTCCTTCTTGTAGTAGTAGTAGTACCTATTGCTTACACCGACTTTCGCTTATATGACATTCGACTTGTATAAAAAGGCTCCACACCCTGACCCAGTAGAGTGAAAAGGAGAAAGAGAGATTTCTTTTGTTTCGAATTCCTTCTACCCTCTGCTTCTACGTTGTGTTCCCGGCCTGTTTGTCCGAGTCTTCGGAGAAGAAGATGAAAGCGCTCCTAGGCTGTCTCTGGAAAAAGGAACATACTCCAGAGCCCAACGCCATGCCAAGTGCAACCACTTGTTGGTCAGTTCAACGAGAGAAAAAGAAAAGGGAAAAGGGTGCAAGTTCCAAGACCAAGACCAAGACCAAGAGAACCAAAGATGCTGGCACGGTTGTCGTCTTTGCAGGGGCAGGCTGCAGCGGTGGTTGTGGAGCTTAATCAGAACTTTTTTTTTTTTTTTTTTGAATTCATCTTTGTCTATGTATCGCTTGTGGAACTCATCACTAAATTTCGTGTGTGGTTCTGTTTTGATTTTTGAATAAAATACTTTTCATCCTTGTTTACCTTGGGCTTAATAATTACGTTACAATTAGTTGTATGGATCCGAACGAAATTTTCCATCCCCTTGGGCTCTTTTTTTTCTTTTCTTTTGTTTTTCCCTATTTTCAGAAATAAATAAATAAATAAAAGCTTTATTCTAAGGGTCTATTTAAGTTTGCAATTTCAAAAAGCGCGATTTTAAAATGTGATTTATAAAATCGTAGTTAAGAGTTTGACAAAATTCCCGTTAAGAATTTGGTAAAATCGTAGTTTAACCTTTAAAATTATAGATTAGGCTTTAAAATTATGCGTTTTCAAAAAAAATTCACATTGCTTGCGATTTCAAAAAGAAGATTTCTGCCTTTTCAAATTACAATTTTTAAAAAATGCAATTCTCAAACGATTCAGTATTTGTAATTTAATTTAAAGTCACACGTTTTGTTTACAAAATCATAATCTCAAATGCACGTAATTATGCACCGGATCTAACAAAAAAGAAAAAGAAAAAAAAGAACAGGTCTAGTTGCATTGAATTGACATGAAAACTTTTAGCCAAACCCAAAAGACCCTTGTCATTTTTTTTTAAACCTAGTCCTATCTTGTTTATTTAGGAAATATTCTTTGTCTAGGAATGAATCAAGATGTTTATACGGGGGATTCGATACAATTCTAACATAAAATACAAAAAATATTTTCTAATAATTTATTTTTGACTAAATGTTTATATACTTGAACAAAAACATGCTTTATATAAATTATAAAATGTATTTAGTATATGAGATAATTCAAGGGATAGATTATTAATGATTATTATGTTTGGTACAATTTTGATTTTATGCAGTCATATGAGATAATAGGATGATTACGACTTCAGAAATGTATAACTATCTAAAAAGTTCTTAAAAAATTTAATAGTACTGGGAAATATTTCCAATAGTTAGTAAACGGGTCCGACAATCCAAGTCGGACCAGTTACTATTTACGGTCCCAAAGAATGCCAACTACACGGTCCATCAACTGGGTCTATTGACTCACTGAAAGGGTCGGGCTGCATGATCCATCGCATAGTAGAGCCAAGCTCACCAAGAAGTAACCCGCAAAGAGCACATAAAGATATTGAAATCCCGAGATACCCAGAGCATGTCTCAGGAACCTTGAGGCCCACGTTCCGGATACATTGCAATCCCATGTTCTGGAACATGGGTCCACACGATCCGGATGCGTGAAGACATGCAATCTGGACATGTGGAAGCCCATGTCTTAGATGCAGAAAGTGCCCATGATTCTGACGTGCGGAGGTCCTTGATCCGGGTAATGGAAGACCCTTAGAGGATCAGCTTTCTCCATTTCTGGGAGAAACCGATCATCATCCTTACTATAAATACCTACAGACATTCATGTATACTCTAGTTGAAATTATTCTGATTAAGGCATTGACACATTCTCTTCTTCAAAATTGACTTAAGCATCGGAGTGGGACCAGCTAGCGGCAAGAACTCTTACCGACCTTCACTATTTTGTAGGAAATTCACAAAGAACTTTCTAGAAGCTTGTGCTGCCAACCGGAAACTGTTTTAATAGGTTGGAGCCGTCTGTGGGAACGATTTTCAATCGTTTCTCACAAAAAAAAAAAAAAAAAATTTGTAATGGTGTGCACAAGATTCACAGATCCTGGAAGGAACAACCCTCCACTCGAGATGGGGGGACTATCGAATAACGAACACTTCGTTGCCATAGAAGCCCGGATTGCTCAATTGTCCAAGGATATGGAAGCTCTCACAGTGCAAAACTTGCGACTATTGGGACGATTCCCGGGGGGACTAATCTCGGAAGAATCGAACGAGAATGAAGGAGACGAGAGCGATGCGCATGTTGATGGTGTTGTAAATCTAGGGAGCTAAGGGGGTCCTTGGGACAACCAACTCGGGGATCACTCTCGGAACGATGGAGGTGAAAGGATTCTTCACCAGAATAAGAAGAAGAGGTTAAGTGAGGTGGTTGCCTCCCTTGACAAGAAGTACAACCGCCTTCAGCAAGAAATCCACCAAATGGAGAAAGGCAAAACTTCTTTGGTAGACAACCTACTGCTCGGGACGGCCTCGTTGTTCACCGATCTGATATATGTTGTTCTCCTGCTTGAAAAGTTCAAGATCCCAAGCATCGCAACCTTCACTGGGATCAAAGATCCAATCGAACACTTGGATAATTATCGGGCTCATATGAGATAATAGGACGTTTACAACTTCAGAAATGTATAACTGTCTAAAAAGTTCTTAAAAACTTAGTAGTATCTAGGTTAAGAAATAGGTTGCATCCATAAAGGTAGTTTTAATGAAAAAAAAGATTATAAAATGTATATGTCAAACCTTAAAGAAGAAACTTAATTGAAGAAGGTAATGAGTTAAAGAAAATTACTAAAACGATTTTGTCCAGAGAAAAAAAATAAAAAAAATTAAAATCAAGTGACTATGATTTCCTGGTTTACGAGAAAAATGAAAAGTAGAAAAAAAGTAAAAAAAAAATAAAATGAATAAAAAATTAAAGAAGGAGGATGAAAATTACCATAATTACATGATTTATGAGTAAATGTTCAGCCTTTGCCCTATGGCAAAATTTGCAGAATCTCTTGAGGGCTCCTCAAGGTGTACGGCGTTGCGGGGAGAGCAGTACAAGTTGGCTGTGTCCGCTCGATGATGCCCGTCCCGTTCGGTTGGGTTTTGGACATGCTGTCATGTCAACATAGTAGGTTATTTGTATGTTTTTTTTTTTTTTTTTTTCATGTTTTATTAAATTTAATTTAGCTTTTAAAATTATTATACGTGGAATCAAAATTCAAATCTAAAGGGCCATGATGATGATTATTCCAAATGTTAGAGTATATGATTATTCCTATCATATACTCTAAAAGCTACTCATGTTGAGAAGTGTTCGGCTTCATTCTCTTTCACATTTCTTGTCCATTTCCGTACAAGAGATGTGCAAATTCATAATTGAATATGTGGGTTTCCCAGATTTATTGGAAGATTTGCTAAAGAGGTATATAAAGAGTAATTCTAGACGCCATATCCATGTCCCTTTTGTGCCCATCTAATAATGATGTGGCTTTTAGAGTAATTCTAAAAGTTACTCTTGTGTCTTTCTTATGTCCCTCCAAGAATGATTTGGCTTTTAAAATCACAACTTGATAAAAAATCAATAGTGATAAATCACAAGCTCAATGGTGATTTTAAAAGCCACATAATTTTTGGAGGGATACAAAATGACAAAAGAATGACTTTTAGCATTACTCTGCTTTTAAAATCACCATTGGACTTGTGAATCTGTGATTGATCATTAATTATTAATGTTTGATCAAATTGTGATTTTAAAAGCTACATAATTATTAGAGGAATATGAGTATGACGTCTAGAATTATTAGTACATAAGAGCATCTTCAACAGTAATAGCCAAAATAGCTTACCGGAAAAGTACGTACAATTATCTACTTTAGCTAATTTTTTTTTAATGCTATTTCCCACAAATTATCTATTATCTTCAATTTACTTATTTTAAATACTATTTCTCATTTTTTTTTATTATATTCTTATCGACACTCCATCAAAGAAAAAATATTGGAGTTCTACACTGAATCTAGTGGAATTCGCATTCATTTTGTTGCACCATACAGTGCTGCACCAGTTGGAAATTCATTGAAATTATTCACCTGATATTGAATCATTCAATTATTCTCATATATCATTAAGCATACATGTAATCAATGAAGGATCATTTTAGCGAACAAACAATCTCTCATTAAACCAACAAACACATACAAAGTCATACGTGTGACGGTGTGAATGTGATTAATGAAGTATCATTAAAAAAAAAAAAAAAATTCAACATACAATAATGCAATTCACGCATGAAAGCGACCAAAAATGGAAAAAAAAAACAGCCGGTCAATAATTTTCATAAATTTTATCGTAAATGTGAAATACTTAAATAGAAAAATAAAAATTTTATACAAATAAAAATGCGGGAGAAATAAAAAAGATGCAGGGTTGTTTGTTTGCTTGGCTCGTCAAACCTGGACTAGTTCATAGCTCTTCAGGATTTGATTATCAAGTAATAGAAACTTTACAAATAAAGCCCGAGGATTGGCATTCAATTGCTTGCATCTTTCAAACATCTGATTTGAAATGAATAATAAAATCCTTTCAATGAGTGGGTTACAGGAGCGAATACGAAATTACTAGTGCTCGATCACAAACATTGGCCCAAAGAATTCGGAATGAAAGGGTTTGCTTTGACCGTTAAGATCAGTAGGTAACCCACTCTCTCTGTCTTTATTTCTATTGCATTCTATCTCATCGTATCACATTTTGTTCTGCGATGGTTCAGGAGTTCGTGGTTGGCTTACTTTTGTTTGTTTGGTTACAGTTCATGCCCACTTGTCATGAACCCCCGCCCGCCCCTGAACTTCCCTTCACTACCAACCCTCCCCTTAAGATTCCTCATGGCCTGGTTATGTTTCCAAGTTGCAGAAAGCACTGTATGATCGAAAATAGGAATATCTCAAAAAAAAAAAAAAAAAAAAAAGAAGATAGAAAGAAAGAAAGAAAGAAAGGAAAGTAAAAGAAGAACAAGAATGAATAACATTATTCGTAGTAGAAGAAAATATTATAATTTGCCTATTTTGCTGTAGAGGTAAAAATGTTAATAATAGTTGAATTTAATTATTATAAAGGATTTGACTACTTTACTGAAGATTGAAGAAAATAACATCAAACACGTCTCATTTATTTCTTCTAATCAAATAGTATTATGCTGATCGAGTAATGCTAGAAGTTTCTTTTGTGTTCCTAAAAAAATAAGATGGTTTTCAAAATCACTATTGGGCTTGTGATTGATCACTATTGAATCTTAATTAAACGGCAATTTTAAAAGTCATCTCATTTTTTGAGGAACACAAAAATAACATCTAAAAAACTTTTAGAATTACTCGTATCTGTTTTTTTACATGTGGGTCCTACATATCCATCCAATGGTTAATTTTTTTACATGTGGGTCCTACGTATCCATCCAATGGTTAATTTTAAAAAAAATTCTTAGAGTTATACAAGAGTTATAGACATATCATCCCTCAATTAAAAAAAAAAAAAAAGAAAAGAAAAGAAAAGAAAAGGTATTTCTTAACACGTCAGACATAAAGTAGTTGTGGCGTCCATTGTCGGTCACTAATTATGAAGTTTCCAGGAAACAAGAAAAGCTCTGCCCGGATGGATTAGTATTTTTCTCCAGGAAACAAGAAAACTTCATTAACAATTTACTTCTCCTTGTAGTAGTAGTAGTAGTAGTAGTAGTAGTAGTATGGCTTCCACCGACATTCATCGTGTATAAAAAAGGCACCACACCGGCCAGTAGAGTGAAAAGAAGAAACAAAGATTTCTTTTGGTTTGTCTTCTAATTTCGAATTCCTTCTCCTCTCTGCTTCTACGTACGTTTGTGAGTCTTTGGAGAAGAAGATGAAAGCGCTCCTAGGTTGTCTCTGGAAAAAGAAACATGCTTCAGAGCCCAACGCCAAGCCAAGTGCAACCACTTGCTGGTCAGTTCAACGAGAGAAAAAGAAAAAGGAAAAGGGTCCAAGCGCCAAGACCAAGACCAAGACCAAGACCAAGAGAACCAAAGATGCTGGCATGGTTGTCGTCTTTGCAGGGGCAGGCTGCGGCGGCGGTTGTGGTGGTGGTTGAGGAGCTTAATCAGACCTTTTTTTTTTTTTTTTTTTTGAATTCATCTTTGTCTATCTATCGCTTGTGGAACTCATCACTAAATTTCATGTGTGGTTCTGTTTTGATTTTTGAATAAAATACTTTTCATCCTTGTTTACCTTGTGCTTAATAATTAATTACGTTACAATTAGTTGTATGGATCTAACGAAATTTTCCATCCCCTTGGGCTCTTTTCTTTTTTCTTATTTTCGAAAAGAAAATTAGGTCGGGTTGCACTGAATTGACATGAAAAGTTTTAGCCAAACCCAATAAAGGCCTTATCAATTTTTTTAATCCCAAGCCGGGTGTGGCAAAATTTGCAGAATCTCTTGAGGGCTCCTCAAGGTGTACGGTGTACGGCGTTGTTATGATACCCATTCCATAACATTCCGATTGCTTGTTGATCGATGCATCCCGATTGATTTTGACGAATCCGTGGGGGGGTCCCAACGTCCACCAGTAGCAATGTTTGGTTCTTCCTCATGGACCTCCAGCTTCAAGTTGCATAGACGAAAAATCTCCAAACCCTCTCTTGCCTCTAGAGCCACATCACCTGGGGAAATAAACTTACCTTCAAAGACCCATTTATTCCTCCTAAGCCAGATGCCTCTTGCCAACACTGCCATCATATTCAAATCTTTCTTACTGTACCGGTAGCAAGCTTGTTGAAAGAGATGCAAGAAACTTGAAGCCAGGAAGCTGCTCTTTTGGAAAATTCTGGATCCACTAGCCCAAACGTCCTTAGCCGCAAGACAACTCCAAATAGCATGCAGCTCGTCTTCTTCCTCCTGTCCACAACAAGGGCACTGGTTGTCCTCCACCACTCTGTAAATTTTGAGAAGTTCTCTGCTTGATAATCTTCAAGGCAGAGGATTTAATCTTATTTATAATGTAAGGGATTACATACAATGAGCTCATTGAGCTGGATACAAACAAAAGCACCTAAAATTATGTGCAATGAATAAACTAATGTACAACTAACTTCTAGGCTGATTACATTTGTTTGAGCAGGAAACAGGGAAGACTTGAAACCATGAAGACAGGCGGCTGCAGAGTCTTCTAGGGTCAGCTGTAGATGTGCGGCTGGATCATGTGCAGACTGTGGGATTTGATGATTCCTGTTTATGGAAGGTTGAGGATGTTGGATGCTGGACCATGTGCTGAAGCATATAAGAGAGAACAGAAATGGTGTATCACGAGCTGGTCTATCTATTTCTGAAGGAATTGACCAAAGGGTAGGTAACGGCTACTAGCCGTTACTTGATGCTTGGTGATTTCTGCATGATCCTATTAAACAGGTTAATCTTAGTAGGGAGAATGTTTTTGCTTGCTCTCCACTCAAAGAATTTGACAGTATTTGGAACATTAAGGGACCAAATAGATTGCCAAACCCCTTCGTGCACCATGGTAGAAGAACACTCCCCTATACAAAGCTGTTGTAATTCTTACCCCAAGTGATAAGCATTGCGAACCGAGAACATCTAATTCTTTGTACCCTGCCAAATCAGCCTATCAGGAGGGAGAGAAGGGCATAGGGGAATGTTGGAAATAACCCCCGCATCTTCCTCAGAAAAAACCTCTTTAAGCAGATTAATATTCTAGCCCCTTGTGTCTCGGTCTATGAGGGCTGCCACTGTAGAACTTTCAGGAAGCACCCGTGGTGGAGTTTGTACAGAGAAAGAAGTAGCCTTAGGAACCCACCTATCTCCCCACACTTTAATACTCTAACCATCACCAACCCTCCAAACCACCCTTTGTTGCAGAAGTTCTTTAGCTGAGAGAGTACTCTTTCAAGCAAAGGAGGGTTTACTCTCAAGAGAAGCCTCCATGAAAGGGGAATGAGGGTAGTATTTGGCTTTCAATATCCCGGCAATGAGAGAGTAAGGCGCTGTGACGACAATTTTTTTTTTTTTTTTTTCTTTTCTTTTGTACAAAACATTTATAAAACATAAAACGAGTTATCACAGTGGCACGACTACATTTTGAGAATTTTGGCTCGATTTAACAGTAAATTCTAACGGAGGACCTGTTATTGAGACATTTTGAAACATAGATACCCTAGTTTGAAACGTTTTGAAATTCAAGTACATTAAGTCAAAAAAGGACAATAATTCAATACTTCGATACCTTGAAGGAAAGTTCTCCCAATAAAAAAATGTATAACGAAGGCCCTCTAGTTTAATTTGATTTTTTGTTGTTCTTTCATCAAAATATTCTCTTTTGATTAGAATTGATTCTATTTTTCCACTTACAGAAATCTACTACAAAACCATTTGCGAAAAGTTGGAAGGAATACTTTGATTAGAATTGATTAGAATCCAAAACTCGAATTACAATGTCCAACATAACTTACACGCTCTCCGACTGTCGGAGTATCCCATTACAATCCGAAACTCAATGATGAAGGAATAAGCTTGCATCTAGACCTATTGCAGAAAAGAAGAGACGAAGCACAGATCACATGGACTACCTATCAAAACTGAAAAGCTCACTACTTCAATAAAAAAGTGAACCCCAAAAAATTCCAAATCGGAGATTGGGTTCTTGGAAAGTTAGTCTGATGACCAAAGACCTGGCAGAAGGGAAACTCACTCCCAAATGGTAAGGTCCTTACCGGGTGGTCAAATGTCACTAGAAATGAGCTTATCATCTGATCTCAGTCAATGGTAAGCCACTACCGAGATCATGCAATGCCGAGCATCTGAAGAAATATTACATGTGATTCATATGTACTCTGAATTTCTCTGATTATGATAAATAAAAGCATATTTTCTTTAATTGATTGTTATGGCTCACATCCCCTTGAAACAAGGTGATAGCTCGGAATGTGATTATGGCTTCAAGAAAAACGGACTGGTTACCTCCCTCGGTCATAACTTAGACAAATCCGAATATTTGTCTAACTTATAGGGGGGTAGCTCAGAAAAATGGCAGGTTACCTTCCTCAGTCATAACTTACACAAACCCGATTGTTTGTCCAAGTTATACGGGGGTAGCTTTGAATAATTGGCAGGATACCTTTTTTGGTCATAACTTAAACAAACTCGATTGTTTGTCCAAGTTATAAGGGGTAGCTCTGAAAAATTGGCAGGTTACCTTCCTCGGTCATAACTTACACAAACCCGATTGTTTGTCCAAGCTATAGGGGGGTAGCTCTGAAAAATTGGCAGGATACCTTCCTCGATCATAACTTACAAAAACCCGATTGTTTGTCCAAGTTATAAGGGGTAGCTCTGAAAAATTGGCAGGATACCTTCCTCGGTCATAACTTACACAAACATGATTGTTTGTCCAAGCTATAGGGTGTTGCTCTGAAAAATTGACCAGCTTCCTTCCTCGGTCGTAACTTACACAAACACGATTGTTTGTCCAAGTTATAGGGGGATAGCTAGGAAAACTGAAAAGCTTCATTCCTCGGTCATAACTTACACAAACATGATTGTTTGTCCAAGTTATAGAGGGGTAGCTTTAAAAAAATGACCAGCTTCCTTCCTCGGTCATAACTTACACAAACACGATTGTTTGTCCAAGTTATAGGGGGGTAGCTCCGAAAAATGAAAAACTTCATTCCTCAGTCATAACTTACACAAACACGATTATTTGTCCAAGTTATAAGGGGTAGCTCAGAAAACTGAAACTCTTCCTTCCTTGGTCATAACTTAGACAAACCTGATTGTTTGCCTAAGTTATAAGGGGGTAGCTCGGAAAAATGAGAAGTTACATCCCTCTAAAATAACTCAGACAAACCTGAATATTTGTCTCAATTATTTGGGGGGTAGCCCAGTATGAGTTGCTAAGTTATGATCTATACGGTTAAAATGCTCTCTCAAAAATAACATAGAAGAATTATTATTTGTCTGACTTATTGGGGGGTAGCTCGGTAACCATCATAACTGACAGAAAAACATCGAACCACAAGATCATGAAGATTTCATTGAAAATATTTTTCATTAATTGAAGTAAGAGAAATTTTCATTACAGAAAATTCAAAATTACAAAAAGTTGAAAAAAGAAAAAACAAAAATATTTACAAGTCTACATCTTCGATTCCATCTTCACCCTTGGTTGCAACCACGGAGGTGTGCTCTGACTCGGTGTCTGGAAGAAGATGATGGCCACCATGTGCGTTCGAAGCATTATCACCCTAGTCCGGGAAATCAAGAAAAAATTGCACCTCTAACCGTTCAAGCTCCAAAAGTCCTTGATTTGGGACATTAAGTGAAAAATGAGATTTGACTTCTAAAATAAATAGAAAGTGCGTGCACAAAGTGTCAACAAAAATAACTATGCGGAAAATAAATTAACGAAGTGGAAACTCAATTAAGAGAAAAACCACTACGGGGTAGCCAAACCCAGGATATCCACTATTCAGAAGACAAAGCTATATACAAGATAGTAATACTCACATATACCCGATGCAGTAGTCGTACCTTGCTCTCTAACGTGTAACCTAACACGAATGCTTCCTAACCAGGTCTCCTACATGAAGGGGTCTTCAATGAAATCCTTTATCTTAGGGCCAACCCCTAAGATAGACTTCAGTTGTAGCGCAACAACAGTACACTTGCAATGGCTTCAGAGGAAACTAAATCAGCTCAACAATCTTCAAAATAACTTCTCTGAGCACTTGTGGAATTCAATACCGAATTCTTACAGTTCTCAATGCCCAAGGTCCTCTATTTATTGGCTGAGGTGTAGAATGGGCGACTGTTGTAATATGTACGGACGCCGTCAGGACGGTGAACCTGAGCCGTCCGGACAGACAACGGTGCGACATCCAAGTATTGCCCAGGAAGTCTTCCGGAAGGACCTAGGTGACAGCCTCCAGTGGGCATCCCCACAGACCTTCCCTCAGAGACTCTATTGGAGGCCTTCTTCTGGAAGTACTTGCCCTGCCAGCGGTCGGGGTAGAACAGCTAGGATCGGTCTGAACCGACCGTTACTCTTCAATTTGGACCGGTTGCTCTTCTTCATTCCGAGTCGCTTCCTCCTCTTCGGCCCAATCTGGTTGTCTATCCCCGGTTTGAATGTTCTCCTCGGGGTGGATCGGCACAGAACCCGAAAGATCGTCAACCCAATCAGACTCAGGCTCAGCTACGGGAGGTGGAGGAGTAGTAGCAAATTCCAAACTGAGGGTCTGAGGAGTAGTAGCAAATTCCAGGATGCGTTCGACTCTAGGGGCATCCCAAGCAGATATAGGCTCCTCCGGGAGTTCGTACTCTTGATGGCCAAATAAGCTCTTCACTTGGCCAATCCAACTGTGTATATGCTCGTTTCTAGTCTCGATCTGGGACCTCTTTGTGACCTCTTCAGCCATGTCGGTCTCCTTTTCAGCAGCTCTTTTACACTTCCTCACGAAAGTCTTCACCTGACAAGGAGTTCCTTGTGGACTATCCCCAACAGCACCTTCAACAACCTCTCGAGGATGGGTCGGAACTATTTCCTCCTCGGATACAGGTCCCTCTGTAGTTTCTTCCACCAAACAGAACTCCGGAGTAGGCACCCTCTCAGTTTGGGTAGACTCCCGATCCACCGAAGCTGTTGGGCTTAAATCTAGTGGAATCCTGAGAGAAGCCTCGATGTGAACTTCAGGCACGGCTTCCCGAGCTATGGCATTAATTAGTTGCTTTGTTGCCCTCATTGGAGGTACACGCTTTGAGCCAGAAGCAGCCCAAGGTTGTCTGAGAGTCTTCTTCTTCGTGGCCTTCTTTGGAGCACCTCCCGGTGCAAAAGCTCCTTTTGCAACTTTAAATTGTTTATAATCTTTGTGATTTTAGGATAATATGTTAGCCAAATTTAACTTAGTTTTCATGATTATTAGTAGAAACACCAAAGGCAGCTTGAGGTGAAGAGGTGTTGGGGTCAAAACAGAGCCGCTCAAAGAAGTTCAGTTTGGACAATTCAAGACTCTAGTTTTGCTAATTTTAAGTTGCAACTCTGCCAACCACTGTTGCCTTTGAAATTCATTCATGCCTTGTGATTCTTTCTTGCATGTATATATCTGAAAGTATCCGAAAGTTTTGAATGATCATTTCAATGCATGGAAGAGTTGTTCTAAACAGGGGAGGGGCCTTTTCTTTTTCTTTTTTCTCAAATTTATTTATTTATTATTATTATTATTATTATTATTATTTTCTAATAGTGGACTTAATGTGTTCTACAAATTGTCTATTTTTTTTCCTTTTTTGTATTGTTGAGGGGTAATTATTTATTTGTAACAAGTAACATATATATTGCAAGCTTGAATACATTCTTGAATTAAGAGTGAAAATAACAATATTTGGTTCTCTTCAGTGACCTCCCGTTGTATCATGTCTCCATTACCTCAAGCAGTGTTATGTTAGATGAAAACTTTACAGCAAAAGTAAGGATGCGTTTCTTATGTTTTATTAACTTTAACCATTTGGTTCTATAAATAATTTTATCTTTAGAAGATTTGCGTCATGTAGATATGTTTTGAAGGATGGTTCAAACAAAAAAAAAGATTTGCGATGTTTTTTTATACTGTGATTGTGATGTTTTTTTTTTCTCTGCACAGCAAAACCTGGTAAAGTTGTGGGTAGGGGTGGGCGCGGGCCGGATTGGGGCGGATTTACACATTTTCTATAATCCGCCCCGCAATGAACGGGTTTAAAAATTGGGATCCGCAACCCATGTAGTTAATGGTCAATCCGATGGGCTACGGGTAGCACGGATTGGGGGCGGGTTTTGCGGGTTCGGGTATTTTTTTAAAAAAAAAAAACTTTCTAGGCCCAAAAAAACTTACTAAATTACTGAATTAAAATCAATTTTTATTTTCTGCCAGTTATCACCTTAGAGGCCTAAATGTGATCCATTAGTCCATAAATGAGGCGGTGAAGCACTGAATCTGCAGGCTCCTTAGCATTTAGCAATCAAAGTAAGTTAAAAAGTAATACATATTCATATATTGTAAATGTAGACAGTAGTATTTGGACTTAGTCCAACAAATTTAAAATAAAAAGTTCCAATAAAAAAAATTAGAAACTAAGTCCAATAAATTTAAAGTTCCAACAAAAAATAACAAAACTTAGTCCAACAAATTTAAAGTTCCAACAAAAAAGAACAGAAACTTAGTCCAACAAATTTAAAGTCCCAACAAAAAAAAAAAAACAAAAACTTGGTCTAACAAAAATTAAAAGTGCCAATAAAAGAACAGAATAAGTAATTTAGTAGTCCCATCAACAACTGAATGCTCTAAACCAGCAACAAAAATCAAGAAACCCTGCATGGCAGCATCTTCAACTAATCATCTTCAAACAAAATGCTGACGTTCTTCAAAGTTATTTCTACAAAGGAGAATGAACAAAAAATGATTTACAATCATAATTCAAATTTGATAAATAGAGTAAGTGAATATTTAAATAATATAAAGCTTACCTGATTCGAGCCTATAACTTTCAGCATCATCAATTATCTCTGAATCATAATCATTGCCACCGCTTATGGGTTTTGACCTTAACCAGTTCTGTGAACATAACAAGGCTTCAACTGTTGTTGGAGCCAACGAACTCCGAAAAGGGTCCAAAACACGCCCTCCAGTACTAAAAGCCGACTCTGAAGCAACCGTTGTAATAGGAATTGCTAAAACATCTCGTGCAATTTGGGCAAGTATTGGGAATTTAGTTGAATTCACCTTCCACCAATTCAAAATATCAAAATTAACATTCATTTTCTCTACATCCTCCATCAAATACCGATCTAGTTCCGATTTGCTTTCTACATTACTTTTAGAAGCCCGGTACTTTTGGAACTTATTCATGAAGTGAAATGAATTGTCACTACTCTCACTTTCATCTATTGTGGTTGACGAATCACTACCATTATGAACCCGAGAGGAACTCCCACCATTGTTGTCATAGTGGTCATATAATTTATCCAAGTGGTGCCTCAATTTTGTAATCATTCGAGTTGCTTGCTCAACACTGAGAACTTCTTTGAACCAATAATCTAATGAATCCAATTTGGTGCGTGGATCAAGAACAACTGCAACAAACAACATCAAGTTAACCCTATCAAGATCTCCCCAATACTTGTTGTACTTCATCTTCATTTTCTCCGCCATGGCACTTAATACATAATCTCCACTCTCACTAAAAGCTTGTAAATGTGCTTGGATGCCACAAATCTCTTGGAAGTACATATTTGATGTCACATACAAAGAACCAGAAAGTTGCATGGTCACATCATAAAAAAGTTTTAAAAACTTGAGAAAAACCCTAACATTTACCCAATCCTCAAAAGTGGGAGGTCCCAAACCCCTTCTCCCTTGCCCTCCCTCAAACAACGTAGAAACAAAGTATCCATCTTCTTCCTCCATTAGATGTAAGGCATTTTGACATTTTTCAGCAGCTTCTAACATCTTATATGTGGAGTTCCATCTAGTTGGAACATCAAGACACAACAAACCCTTAAACTGAATTTTTTCTTTCCCCATACAAGCCTTAAATTTCTCAAATCTTGAAGGTGAAGACTTCACATATTTCACTGCATTTCGAACCTTCACAATAGAGTCACTAACCTCTTTTAAACCATCAGTCACAATAAGATTTAATATGTGTGCACAACACCTCATATGCATAAACTCATTATCCAATATGGCGCCCACCTTATCTCTATTTTTTCTCTTCAAGTACTCAATAGCAGTATCATTGGCACTAGCATTGTCAACCGTGATAGTAAAAATGCTACTGATACCCCACTCAAGCATACAAGACTCTATCTTTTTCCCAATAGTCTCTCCTTTGTGATTAGGAATTAAAGAGAAATTTATAATTCTTTTATGTAAATTCCAATCACTATCAATAAAATGACAAGTGACACACATATAATTAAGGTTTTGAATTGAAGTCCACGTATCAGTGGTGAGACAAACCCGAGCACCAGTTGTCAAGAACATTGCCCTAAGCTTTTCCTTCTCAGATATAAAAATCTTCATACAATCCTTCATTACAGTATAACGGGAAGGAATTTTAAACCTAGACTCAATCGTTTTCATAAAATCGTGAAACCTGTTGGTACAGTTTCCGGTATGGTATGAATCTGCACGTTCCTTTGATGTTCTTCACGCTTCTTAATAACTCTGCAAAACAACAAAACCTAGGGACCCTTCCGGGGGTCCCGCTCCGATGCCTAAGTTAGCTTTTGTGAGAGAAATAATGCTCTACGCATAAAAATTGAGACCTTTTCTTTATACCTGGGGTATGGGCCTATTTATAGGCATAGAGGTGGAGTCAAACCTGGATTAGGACTCCTGCTCCTTGTTGATCTAGAACTGCTGTCCGAGTTCTAATTGGACTTCAATCCTTTACTAGACTTCTAATTGGATATCTTCTTAGACTTCTGATCTGACATCTTCTTAGACTTCTGATATGATCATTATTCTTATCTGTTTGGACCTATTTGACTTTTGAATCTTCTCTTTGGATCGGGTTGAGTGGGATTTATCCCCAACAGTTACCCCCCAATTCCCTTATCCGAAGCTTACTTGAATAATGGGAATTCCATGTCTAAGGAAACCCGATCTTTGTCTCCTTCTGAAAACCTGCTAACCTGCAAAACCCGAGGGTTAAATCTTACCCCCCAATTACCTTCTTGTTTTTCCTTAGGGTTTTCTCCCTGTATCTTGAAAAACCTGCAAAACCCGAGGGTTAAATCCGACCCCCCGAGAAGTTTCTTCTTGCTCTCGGCTAGGATTGATCCGAGAGGCTCCTTCTCGGCAAGGACTGATCCGAGAAGTTGTTCTTGCTCTCGGCTAGGACTGATCCGAGAGGCTCCTTCTCGGCAAGGACTGATCCGAGAAGTTGTTCTTGCTCTCGGCTAGGACTGATCCGAGAGGCTCCTTCTCGGCAAGGACTGATCCGAGAAGTTGTTCTTGCTCTCGGCTAGGACTGATCCGAGAGGCTCCTTCTCGGCAAGGACTGATCCGAGAAGTTGTTCTTGCTCTCGGCTAGGACTGATCCGAGAGGCTCCTTCTCGGCAAGGACTGATCCGAGAAGTTTTTCTTGCTCTCGGCTAGGACTGATCCGAGAGGCTCCTTCTCGGCAAGGACTGATCCGAGAAGTTGTTCTTGCTCTCGGCTAGGACTGATCCGAGAGGCTCCTTCTCGGCAAGGACTGATCCGAGAAGTTTTTCTTGCTCTCGGCTAGGACTGATCCGAGAGGCTCCTTCTCGGCTAGGACTGATCCGAGAAGTTGTTCTTGCTCTCGGCTAGGACTGATCCGAGAGACTCCTTCTCGGCTAGGACTGATCCGAGAAGTTTTGGTCTCAGCTAGGACTGATCCGAGACGACCCCCCTTTCTTCTTGATCTCGGCTAGGACTGATCCGAGACTCTCGGCTAGGACTGATCCGAGAGTTTTTGCCTGCAAAAGAAACAACATCAACGGGTTCCTGGTCCCTAGACCGGGAACACTCCGATGCTTAAGTCAGCTTTATTCATTTATTCTGAAAATACTTATTCCCAAAATCTGGGGAATTTTCTGTCTAGTCTGAATTAAAAATAAAAGTCTAGTTCTTTGCAAATATAAATGCTAAAAAATAAAAGCAAGCCTGAAATTCCTGAGAGTCCTTTTTATGGGATCACGGGCAGATACTGCTGTTGCCTCGGCTCTCTATGCTGTGGGCTTCTGCTTCTTCGGTCCTCTCTTCTTTCTATGTCATCTCGGGGAGCATTCTCTTGATGCCTTTCGTCTAGCTGAGGACGGTCTCGGGGATAATAATCCCGTGGCTGTTGATCTCGGGGCTGATAGTCCTGATGATTTCGAGGCCTGTTATTTCCTGGATGGTTCCGTCGCTCTCCCAAGAACCGAACTAGCTTGCCATTCTTTATGAATTCTTCTATTAACAACCTTAGGGTTACGCACCCCTCGGTGTAATGACCTGCTTGTTTATGGAAATCACAATACTTCCCTGCATTCTTATAAGGAGGATCACCTGGTATCTTTTGTGGTTCCCGAAACGCCGGATCTCTCTTGATCTCCATGAGGACTTCTGATATCTCGGCATTGAGAGGTGTAAAGTTGTAATCTTTGAACTTCTTTACCTGCCTCTGCTCTTCCCAATCAGCTTTCTTGAGTTCTTTCCTTTTCTTTTCTGGGGCTGTCTCTCGGGGTAGTCTAGAACTGGCCATAGACTTCAGCGTCTCTTCCTGATTGATGAATTCTTCTACCTTATCCATGAGGCCCTGCAAGGTACTCGGTTGCTTCCGGATCAACTTCTTCATCAAAGGCTCCTCGGGTGAAATTCCCTGATAAATGGCAGCAAAGATCATATCCTCGGTCGGATCTTCGACCGTAGCCTTCTCTCGATTGAACCGAGCCATAAACTCCTTAAGACTCTCATTGCCCTGCTGGTGCAATGATAGCAAATATCCCGAAGGCTTCTTCCTTGTCCGGAAAGCCAAGAACTCCGTTAGGAATATCTTGGACAATTCCTTGAACTGATCAACGGAATTCGGGGGCAGCTTCCTGAACCAGTCTCGGGCATTCCCCGAAAGAGTAAGAGGGAAGGCCCGACATGCTACTTCATCGGGTGTCCCGTGAAGGTCTAGATGAGCTTTGAAATTCTCTAGGTGATCCAAGGGATCTCTGTCTCCTGCATAACTTAGAATTTGGGGTACCTTAAACTTATCGGGAAGCTGATAGTCTGCCACCCGTCTGGTGAAGGGTGAGTTTGTACCCATTAGGAGCTTGTCCACCATTACGGATCTGCCTTTGTCCTTTCTTTCCATCTCCATGTCCGTGCACCTTCTCTCCAGCTCGGCAATAATTCTGCTCAGATCTCCTTGACGGTCATCCTCCCTCCGAGGATTAATGTTGCTATTGTGATCTTCTTCCTCACGCTCATCCCTGTTCATCTCGGGATTGGGCTGTCTCGTCCTCATGCGTAACAATTCTGCATTTAAGTCTTCAATCTGGGCTTCCAACACTGCTATGCGATCTTGATCTCCACCCCCCGGGGGAGGGTTCGGTGGAGGCTGCAAATTATTCTGAATAGCCGGTTCCTGTGGGGCCACGGGCTGTCGGTTGGTCTGGCTTCCGGAACGTGTGTTCATCACCATGCTGGATCTTCTTTTTCTTTTATGAGGAACGAATAATCGTTTCCCACAGACGGCGCCAAACTGTTGGTACAGTTTCCGGTATGGTATGAATCTGCACGTTCCTTTGATGTTCTTCACGCTTCTTAATAACTCTGCAAAACAACAAAACCTAGGGACCCTTCCGGGGGTCCCGCTCCGATGCCTAAGTTAGCTTTTGTGAGAGAAATAATGCTTTACGCATAAAAATTGAGACCTTTTCTTTATACCTGGGGTATGGGCCTATTTATAGGCATAGAGGTGGAGTCAAACCTGGATTAGGACTCCTGCTCTTTGTTGATCTAGAACTGCTGTCCGAGTTCTAATTGGACTTCAATCCTTTACTAGACTTCTAATTGGATATCTTCTTAGACTTCTGATCTGACATCTTCTTAGACTTCTGATATGATCATTATTCTTATCTGTTTGGACCTATTTGACTTTTGAATCTTCTCTTTGGATCGGGTTGAGTGGGATTTATCCCCAACAAAACCCTTCACCCTCCACAAACTTAAAGGGCAACTCATCCACAATTACCATCTTAGCCAATGCCTCCCTTATTTTTTGAACATTATATTTTGCAATGACAAGATTGCCAACAGATCCTTCTCCCATTTGTCCTTCATTCTTAGCATCAAAACTCAACGTTGACTGTGACTTATCTAATTTGCCAAACCTACCAGGATATTTCTTGCAACTATTTCTGATATGTGATAACATGGATGAAGTACCCAGCCTTCTGGGGTGACAACTAAACAATTTGCTACAATAGTTGCATTTTGATTTAGGATCTTTGGGATCACCCCCCTCTACCTTGGTAAAATGTTCCCATACAATTGATTTTTGCACATTTGATTTAGATTTTGGTGGGAGAGCTTCAACTGAATTAGGATTCTGAGTACCAACATTACCAACGCATTCAACATTTTCAGTATTAACGGGAGACATAGTGCTATCTAAAAGACTAGGAGTAGGAATAGGTGAAGCCGAAGCACCAGCACTAGAACCAATAGTCTTAGCACCATTATTCGCATTACCAGCCATGAATCTACAATTGGTTTTTTTTTTTAAAAAAAAAAAAAAATCATGAACAATTTATAAAATATTGAACTTTATATATATAATAAAATGAAAAAAAATAAAAAAGATTCATAACAAATACATATACAATTCAGATAATTCGCATATAATCCAAGTTACGCAACCAACAGATTACATATACAATTAAATTTAGGATTTGCATAATTCACAAAGATTTAACATGTTAAAGATTCTCTAAACATAGCATACATGATATTTCCAAAAGCCCTCAAGAACATATGTAAATAAGGATATTATAACAAAATATACACGGATTAAAATAAAAAAAACATCAAGATGAGATCAGATTTTGTTACCCGTTGATACTCTAAGAATGAAAGACTGAAGTTGAATTGGGGCGAGATCAACTAAAATATATAAAAGAATTATTGTCAGAAAAATCAAACATGCTCTGGTATAATATTATTATAACAAAATCAAATTTTTTAAGAGAGGAAAATATACAAAAGCAGCTGGGAAGATGTACATATTCAGTTATTCACACACTACAGTGACTACACAATAGACCTAGTGAATGGCAGAATGATCTGAAACATCAAACATCAAACTGATTCAAACATGTTCTGTTTTTTTTTTTTTTTTTTGAAGAATATCAAATACAAAGATCAAACATGCTCTGTTATTTTTTTTTTTTTTGGATCAAACATTAAACATGCTCTGTTATCACTTATCATTAGGATTAGATTTGAATAATTTAGAGAGAATATGTTATCACTTATCACACGGTTTCACACCAAAGGCCAACAAGGATTTCACCCAAGTTGGGTGACCCAACAACACTGTCAACAGACTCAACACAGGCCATTCACACCAAAGGCCAAAACAGCAGCCAACAACCAACTACATCACCGAAACAGAGCCATACAACCCTAAAAACACCGACTAAACACATCAAGTTCTGCAGAAACAGAACACATAATACAGCAAAGCATAATCATAATATAGTTTGAAAAGGAGCCGTTTTTTAGGGAGAGAGACACCGACTAAACACATCAAGTTCTGCAGAAACAGAACACATAATACAGCAAAGCATAATCATAATATAGTTTGAAAAGGAGCCGTTTTTTAGGGAGAGAGAGAGAGAGAGAGAGAGAGAGAGAGAGAGAGAGAGAGAGAGAGAGAGAGATTGAACTACCTAAACCAACGGCCGGCGGTGGAAGTTGAAGAGTGAAGAATTCTTCAGCACAGAGGCGTCGGGGCACAATTGTGTGGAAGATGAGCAATGGCCGACGGTTAAAGCTTTAAATAGTGAAGCACCCATTAGATTGCAAACCCTAAACCGTAAAGAAATCAAAATTGGCTAGAATTGGAAAGAATCAGTGAATCTTAGGGTTTTTTTGGGGCAAAATCTAGTTTGAAGATC
Source organism: Alnus glutinosa (assembly GCF_958979055.1). Lineage (NCBI taxonomy): Eukaryota > Viridiplantae > Streptophyta > Magnoliopsida > Fagales > Betulaceae > Alnus > Alnus glutinosa. Next base: position 18,473,201 of record NC_084893.1, on the reverse strand, counting down.
AGAGGATGGATGGCCGGATGGGGACTGGGGAGGCGCTGAGTCGCCGACTCTGGTTTGAGGGAAAATTTGTTTCACGAGAATCACTGAATCAAGGGGGAAATCTGAAATTTCATACCATGTATAGATAGCACGCGGGGCGGGGCGGGTCTGCGGATGAGGAAAAAAAGAATACCGCAGCCCACCCCAAATCACACGGATCATCAATTTATGAATCCGTGTTTTCAAATCTTTGCCTTATATCCGTCCTTTGACGGGTCGGATCGTGCGGGTCGGTTCGGTTTCACGGGTTCGGATAAATTCTGCCCACCCCTAGTTGTGGGACCAGTACTACCTTATGAGGATTTGAGAAGTATAAAAGATGAATATGGTTCAAGGATGTATGATAGAAATGCAGTTCCTACTCCTCAGGCAGTAACTGCACAGTGGTTTCTCAAGACTCAGACGGTGAATCAAGAGAAATCTGGGTTAGAGGAAGAGAGGGATTTGTCACAGGCCAAACCCCAACAATGCAACACTACAACCAAACCGGCCTCGGGCATGGCAATGGATGCCAAAGCTAATCCATATATCCAATCGCAAGCCAAGGGAGACCAGTTGAACGAACGAATTACCATCGATGCAAAACTGCTGCATGCACAGTCACAATTTGGTGCAGCTGGTGCTATAGCCGTAGCTGTAGCTGCTCACAGGAATGCAGGAGCGGTTAAGTATGGACTATCTTAAATGGGGTCTTGGGAATCCTCCTGGAGTGTGGGTGGGCAACAAATCCATCCTGGGATTTGGAGATGGAAGGTGGGGATAGTTAGGATCTCATCCTGGAAAGAGGGTTTTTCTAGGTTTTATCCACTTTTTACTTGTTTTTGATCATGTAAATGTCATTATACATATCTCTCATTCTTGAAGTTGGTAATAAAAAGAAAAAAAAGGTATTTCTTAACACGTCAGGGATCAAGTACTTGTGGTGTCTAGGCTTGGCAATTCGGGTTCACGAGTCGGGTTCGTGTCAACCCGGCCGACCCGATTGTATAAACGGGTTCAACACGAGCACGACCCGATTATTAATCGGGTTGGAACCAGTGACCCGAACACGACCCGATTAATAATTGGGTAACCCGAGCACGACCCGAGAAACACGATTAGTAATCAAGTAACCCGTTAACCCGACACGACTCGTATACACATATCCAAATGGACATTGCTGATAATCCTTAGCTTCTAGCTATACATTCAAACAAACTTAGAGGATGTTCGCAATTACAGGCTGATCAATGATCCATGGCCCATATCAAATAATTCAGAAAATCAATCAAAACCCATATGTATATACATGTTTTTGTTTGAGTGAGCAACAAGGTATACCAGGGGGAGAGCCGGAGAGGAGAAGCAGAGGGTAGAGAGACGAGATCGAAGTGGCCAGTGAGTATTACTTCTTTCCGAGCTTGGTGAATGGTGATGGTGATTCGGTGAAGACCGTCAAGGGGTGATTCCAATTTCCACTGATTCGGGCACTGAAGAGTTGAAAAGTGATGAAGCCTGAAGGGCGTGCGGCAGTACTGTAGTGCGGCGGTGACGCAGTACAGCGGTGCGGCGGTGATGCTGTAACGCCCCCAAACCACAAAGGGTTAGGTTCGTCACTTTTCTCTTTAAACTGCAAAGATTCGTAAGGTCTGCCAAATATCTTAACTAGTATGCTGATTTAAATGAATAAAAATAATAATGGTTTCAAAATCTCAGAGTTTTTAATAAATGCGGAAACGGTCATTTAATTGTAAAAATACAATAACTGAAAATTATGGGGTAATACAAATGAAATGTCCTAATGCATTCCTAGATCCCATCCCGGCCACCTACGTCTCTCTGTTCATAACCTGAAAACAAAAACAAAATAAGGGGTGAGCACAAAAAACATGCTCAGTAAGGAATCCTCAACCATAAAACAGTTGAGTTAAATTCTTTTGAAAACCTTCAAACAATTGTCAAAAAAACTCCTTTTTAAAAATCTCCAAGACATTTGTCAAAAACTCCCTTTTATAAATCTCCAAAACATTTGTCAAAAACTCCATTTTTATACACAAGATAATATATATATATATATATATATATATATATATATATATATATTTGAAATAATCATTACTCATAGTATGCCCAATACACTATTACGCCCTGTGTACGTAGGGTTGCGCGGTCGTTGCTGTGACCTTGGGTGAGTAACGCGGTTTACCTGTGGCCACAGGCCCCACCCCCGTCAGCTAATTAATTGAAGTGCACTTAGACTGACATAGAGACAGATACCGCTGTCACTAAGCGAACCAGCGGGTGCGCTTCCATCTCGAGCTACGGTACCGAGCTAAATCTTGAAGGGTCTCGAATCTCTGCGGGTCTAGGGCCCAAATAATAGTCTCCTCCACACACGTGCCCTTTTCAAAAATATTTCTCCTTTATATATAACTCAAAGAGTTTTCTCCCAAAACTTTCTCATTCTTTTCTTGTATAACTTCTCACAAAACTTTCTCATTCTTTACTAGTATATATAGGGCAACGTGTTGAAGGGTTTTTTACTCAAAATCACGATTTCAAGAATATCATTTTTATACTCAAAACTTTCATATCAAAACCAACAAATCCTTTATATAAATAAAATAATTTGAAATACCGAATCAAAATAGTTAATCGAAATTTTGCAAATAAAGGAATAATTAAAATAATATAATAATTTGAGAAGGGGTAAAGGGTTCCCTTACTTGGACTTTCCATTAGCTTCGGAAATCGAGTTTTTACCAAAATACTTCCTAGCTCACACTTCAAGCCTTAAACCACACAAAACTACACAAATCCCACAATTTTCTCTCTTGGCTTTAGGTATGTGTGTGAGTGAAGCTTGATGGGTATTGTGTTCCATTTTGGGTTCTATTTATAAGAGAATGAATGGTTAGGATCAAGTAGACACATTTTGATCCAATGGATGGGAATTAACCTTACCTACCACAATGCACTCAAAAATGCACTCAAACTTACCTACCACAATGCACTCAAAAATGCACTCAAAATGCACTCAAACTTACCTACCACAATGCACTCAAAAATGCACTCAAACTTACCTACCACAATGCACTCAAAAATGCACTCAAACTTACCTACCATAATGCACTCAACCTTACCTATCACAATGCACTCAAATTTACCTATCACAATGCACTCAAACCTTAATATATTATTTTAACATTATTATTATTATTATTATTTAACCATTCTCATTGCTAGACCAATTTACTATGCCTAGTTTCTCACTCAAGGAAATTACTATTTTCTCAAAGGTGGGTTGGGTTTGTAGATAGCAATTGGAATGGGTTGGGTTAAGTTCAAAGATGGCCCAATAATGAATAATGTGAATTTAACATGTGAAATGTGGGTTGGGTTTGTAGATAGCAATTGGAATGGGTTGGGTTAAGTCCAAAGATAGCCCATTAAAGAATAATGTGAATTTCCGTCCAGATCAGAGGTTATATTTTTCACGGGTGTTTTCGGGTATCAAATGGAGTCCAAAAATTATGAAATTTGGAGGGTAGCTAGAGGACTTCAAGATGAGCGTCTCAGTTTTTGAATCGACCAAAACGGAGTTCGTTTGACCCTGTTTCCGTTATTCCAAAGTTTAAGGTCTGTTTTGAGTTTTTATCAAATTGCAACTATAAACGTTTCTACAAACAAAAATACACATTTATTTTTTTTCCTTATTAAAAATGTTTTAAAATTAATTTAAACCAATATAATTTATATCTAAAAATCTGGGGCGCTACAGATGCGGTAGCAGCGGTGCGGCCGTGATGCGGTACAGCGGTGCGGCCGTGGTGCGGTAGCAGTGGTACTTAAGTGCTGCCGTGCGGTTCTGCAGTCTGCTGCGGCTAGGGTTTTGTTCTCTAGTCTAATGTCTCACTAATTTCTGATTCAGATTCAATGATTCTTCACGGAATCACTATTTCATTTTCACGTTTTTTTGTTTTTTTTGAAGTAGCCGGGTCACAATCGTGTTCGCGGGTCAACCCGAAACATGATTATAATCAGGTTGACTCAATTATGACCTGAATCCGATAATACTAAACTCAAACCCGAATTTTTCGTGTTGTGTTCGTGTCGGGTTCTCGGGTTGTGTCGAAAATTGTCAACCCTAGTGGTGTCCGTTGTTGGTTACTAATTTTATGAAATTTCCAGGAAACGAGAAAAGCTCTGGCTGGATGGATCATTATTTTCTCTCTGGGATTGCTTTTATTTACAGAACTATATATAACATTAATTAATTAATGTGAAGTTGAACTCGTAAACCGCCAATTGCGTTCATTCGGCAACGTCATTACTTCTCCTTCTAGTAGTAGTAGTAGTACGTATTGCTTACACCGACTTTCGCTTATATGACATTCGACTTGTATAAAAAGGCTCCACACCCAGACCCAGTAGAGTGAAAAGGAGAAAGAGAGATTTCTTTTGTTTCGAATTCCTTCTACCCTCTGCTTCTACGTTGTGTTCCCGGCCTGTTTGTCCGAGTCTTCGAAGAAGAAGATGAAAGCGCTCCTAGGCTGTCTCTGGAAAAAGGAACATACTCCAGAGCCCAACGCCATGCCAAGTGCAACCACTTGTTGGTCAGTTCAACGAGAGAAAAAGAAAAAGGAAAAGGGTGCAAGTTCCAAGACCAAGACCAAGACCAAGAGAACCAAAGATGCTGGCACGGTTGTCGTCTTTGCAGGGGCAGGCTGCGGCGGTGGTTGTGGAGATTAATCAGAACTTTTGTTTTTATTTTTTTTTGAATTCATCTTTGTCTATGTATCGCTTGTGGAACTCATCACTAAATTTCGTGTGTGGTTCTGTTTTGATTTTTGAATAAAATACTTTTCATCCTTGTTTACCTTGGGCTTAATAATTACATTACAATTAGTTGTATGGATCCGAACGAAATTTTCCATCCCCTTGGGCTCTTTTTTTTCTTTTCTTTTCTTTTTCCCTATTTTCAGAAATAAATAAATAAATAAAAGCTTTATTCTAAGGGTCTATTTAAGTTTGCAATTTCAAAAAGCGCGATTTTAAAATGTGATTTATAAAATCGTAGTTAAGAGTTTGACAAAATTCCCGTTAAGAATTTGGTAAAATCGTAGTTTAACCTTTAAAATTATAGATTAGCCTTTAAAATTATGCGTTTTCAAAAAAAATTCACATTGCTTGCGATTTCAAAAAGAAGATTTCTGCCTTTTCAAATTACAATTTTTAAAAAATGCAATTCTCAAACGATTCAGTTTTTGTAATTTAATTTAAAATCACACGTTTTGTTTACAAAATCATAATCTCAAATGCACGTAATTATGCACCGGATCTAACAAAAAAGAAAAAGAAAAAAAAGAACAGGTCTAGTTGCATTGAATTGACATGAAAACTTTTAGCCAAACCCAAAAGACCCTTGTCATTTTTTTTTAAACCTAGTCCTATCTTGTTTATTTAGGAAATATTCTTTGTCTAGGAATGAATCAAGATGTTTATACGGGGGATTCGATACAATTCTAACATAAAATACAAAAAATATTTTCTAATAATTTATTTTTGACTAAATGTTTATATACTTGAACAAAAACATGCTTTATATAAATTATAAAATGTATTTATAATATGAGATAATTCAAGGGATAGATTATTAATGATTATTATGTTTGGTACAATTTTGATTTTATGCAGTCATATGAGATAATAGGATGATTACGACTTCAGAAATGTATAACTATCTAAAAAGTTCTTAAAAAATTTAATAGTACTGGGAAATATTTCCATCAACTGGGTCCATTGACTCACTGAAAGTGTCGGGCCGCATGATCCATCGCATGGTAGAGCCAAGCCCACCAGGAAGTAACCCGCAAAGAGCACATAAAGTTATTGAAATCCCGAGATACCCGGAGCATGTCTCAGGAACCTTGAGGCCCACGTTCCGGATACATTGCAATCCCATGTTCCCGAACGTGGGTCCACACGATCCGGATGCGTGAAGACATGCAATCTGGACATGTGGAAGCCCATGTCTTAGATGCAGAAAGTGCCCATGATTCTGACATGCGGAGGTCCTTGATCCGGGTAATGGAAGACCCTTAGAGGATCAGCTTTCTCCATTTCTGGGAGAAACCGATCATCATCCTTACTATAAATACCTACAGACATTCATGTATACTCTAGTTGAAATTATTCTGATTAAGGCATTGACACATTCTCTTCTTGAAAATTGACTTAAGCATCGGAGTGGGACCAGCTGGCGGCAAGAACTCTTACCGACCTTCACTATTTTGTAGGAGATTCACAAAGAACTTTCTAGAAGCTTGTGCTGCCAACCGGAAACTGTTTTAAAAGTTTGGAGCCGTCTGTGGGAACGACTTTCAATCGTTTCTCACAAAAAAAAAAAAATTTAATTTGTAATGGTGTGCACAAGATTCACAGATCCTGGAAGGAACAACCCTCCACTCGAGATGGGGGGACTATCGAATAACGAACACTTCGTTGCCGTAGAAGCCCGGATTGCTCAAATGTCCAAGGATATGGAAGCTCTCACCGAGCAAAACTTGCGACTATTGGGACGATTCCCGGGGGGACTAATCTCGGAAGAATCGAACGAGAATGAAGGAGACGAGAGCGATGCGCATGTTGATGGAGTTGTAAATCTAGGGAGCTGAGGGGGTCCTTGGGACAACCAACTCGGGGATCACTCTCGGAACGATGGAGGTGAAAGGACTCTTCACCAGAATAAGAAGAAGAGGTTAAGTGAGGTGGTTGCCTCCCTTGACGAGAAGTACAACCGCCTTCAGCAAGAAATCCACCAAATGGAGAAAGGCAAAACTTCTTTGGTAGACAACCTACTGCTCGGGACGGCCTCGTTGTTCACCGATCTGATATATGTTGTTCTCCTGCTTGAAAAGTTCAAGATCCCAAGCATCGCAACCTTCTCTGGGATCAAAGATCCAATCGAACACTTGGATAATTATCGGGCTCATATGAGATAATAGGACGTTTACAACTTCAGAAATGTATAACTGTCTAAAAAGTTCTTAAAAACTTAGTAGTATCTAGGTTAAGAAATAGGTTGCATCCATAAAGTTAGTTTTAATGAAAAAAAAGATTATAAAATGTATATGTCAAACCTTAAAGAAGAAACTTAATTGAAGAAGGTAATGAGTTAAAGAAAATTACTAAAACGATTTTGTCCAGAGAAAAAAAATAAAAAAAAATTAAAATCAAGTGACTATGATTTCCTGGTTTACGAGAAAAATGAAAAGTAGAAAAAAAGTAAAAAAAAAATAAAAAAAATAAAAAAATAAAGAAGGAGGATGAAAATTACCATAATTACATGATTTATGAGTAAATGTTCAGCCTCTGCCCTATGGCAAAATTTGCAGAATCTCTTGAGGGCTCCTCAAGGTGTACGGCGTTGCGGGGAGAGCAGTACAAGTTGGTTGTGTCCGCTCGATGATGCCCGTCCCGTTCGGTTGGGTTTTGGACATGCTGTCATGTCAACATAGTAGGTTATTTGTATGTTTTCTTTTTTTTTTTTTTCATGTTTTATTAAATTTAATTTAGCTTTTAAAATTATTATACGTGGAATCAAAATTCAAATCTAAAGGGCCATGATGATGATTATTCCAAATGTTAGAGTATATGATTATTCCTATCATATACTCTAAAAGCTACTCATGTTGAGAAGTGTTCGGCTTCATTCTCTTTCACATTTCTTGTCCATTTCCGTACAAGAGATGTGCAAATTCATAATTGAATATGTGGGTTTTCCAGATTTATTGGAAGATTTGCTAAAGAGGTATATAAAGAGTAATTCTAGACGCCATATCCATGTCCCTTTTGTGCCCATCTAATAATGATGTGGCTTTTAGAAGATGTGGCTTTTAGAGTAATTCTAAAAGTCACTCTTGTGTCTTTCTTATGTCCCTCCAAGAATGATTTGGCTTTTAAAATCACAACTTGATAAAAAATCAATAGTGATAAATCACAAGCTCAATGGTGATTTTAAAAGCCACATTATTTTTGGAGGGATACAAAATGACAAAATAATGACTTTTAGCATTACTCTGCTTTTAAAATCACCATTGGACTTGTGAATCTGTGATTGATCATTAATTATTAATGTTTGATCAAATTGTGATTTTAAAAGCTACATAATTATTAGAGGAATATGAGTATGACGTCTAGAATTATTAGTATATAAGAGCATCTTCAACAGTAATAGCCAAAATAGCTTACCGGAAAAGTACGTACAATTATCTACTTTAGCTAATGTTTTTTTAATGCTATTTCCCACAAATTATCAATTATCTTCAATTTACTTATTTTAAATACTATTTCTCATTTTTTTTTTATTATATTCTTATCGACACTCCATCAAAGAAAAAATATTGGAGTTCTACACTGAATCTAGTGGAATTCGCATTCATTTTGTTGCACCATACAGTGCTGCACCAGTTGGAAATTCATTGAAATTATTCACCTGATATTGAATCATTCAATTATTCTCATATATCATTAAGCATACATGTAATCAATGAAGGATCATTTTAGCGAACAAACAATCTCTCATTAAACCAACAAACACATACAAAGTCATACGTGTGAATGTGATTAATGAAGTATCATTAAAAAAAAAAAAAAAATTCAACATACAATAATGCAATTCACGCGTGAAAGCGACAAAAAATGGAAAAAAAAAAACAGCCGGTCAATAATTTTCATAAATTTTATCGTAAATGTGAAATACTTAAATAGAAAAATAAAAATTTTATACAAATAAAAATGCGGGAGAAATAAAAAAGATGCAGGGTTGTTTGTTTGCTTGGCTCGTCAAACCTGGACTAGTTCATAGCTCTTCAGGATTTGATTATCAAGTAATAGAAACTTTACAAATAAAGCCCGAGGATTGGCATTCAATTGCTTGCATCTTTCAAACATCTGATTTGAAATGAATAATAAAATCCTTTCAATAAGTGGGTTACTGGAGCGAATACGAAATTACTAGTGCTCGATCACAAACATTGGCCCAAAGAATTCGGAATGAAAGGGTTTGCTTTGACCGTTAAGATCAGTAGGTAACCCACTCTCTCTGTCTTTATTTCTATTGCATTCTATCTCATCGCAGAACATACTTTTGTTTGTTTGGTTACAGTTCATGCCCACTTGTCATGAACCCCGGCCCGCCCCTGAACTTCCCTTCACTACCAACCCTCCCCTTAAGATTCCTCATGGCTTGGTTATATATGTTTGCAAGTTGCAGAAAGCACTGTAAGATCGAAAACAGGAATATCTCAAAAAAAAAAAAAGAAAAAAAAAAGGAAAGTAAAAAAAGAACAAGAATGAATAACATTATTCATAGTAGAAGAAAATATTATAATTTGCCTATTTTGCTGTGGAGGTAAAAATGTTAATAATAGTTGAATTTAATTATTATAAAGGATTTGACTACTTTACTGAAGATTGAAGAAAATAACATCAAACACGTCTCATTTATTTCTTCTAGTCAAATAGTATTATGCTGATCGAGTAATGCTAGAAGTCTCTTTTGTGTTCCTAAAAAAATGAGATGGCTTTCAAAATCACTATTGGGCTTGTGATTGATCACTATTGAATCTTAATTAAACGGTAATTTTAAAAGCCATCTCATTTTTTTAGGAACACAAAAATAACATCTAAAAAACTTCTAGAATTACTCGTATCTGCTTTTTTACATGTGGGTCCTACATATCCATCCAATGGTTAATTTTTTTACATGTGGGTCCTACGTATCCATCAAATGGTTAATTTTTAAAAAAATTCTTAGAGTTATACAAGAGTTATAGACATATCATCCCTCAATTAAAAAAAAAAGAAAAAGAAAAGAAAAGAAAAGAAAAGGTATTTCTTAACACGTCAGACATAAAGTAGTTGTGGCGTCCATTGTCGGTTACTAATTATGAAGTTTCCAGGAAACAAGAAAAGCTCTGCCCGGATGGATTAGTATTTTTCTCCAGGAAACAAGAAAACTTCATTAACAATTTACTTCTCCTTGTAGTAGTAGTAGTAGTAGTAGTAGTAGTAGTATGGCTTCCACCGACATTCATCGTGTATAAAAAAGGCACCACACCGGCCAGTAGAGTGAAAAGAAGAAACAAAGATTTCTTTTGGTTTGTCTTCTAATTTCGAATTCCTTCTCCTCTCTGCTTCTACGTACGTTTGTGAGTCTTTGGAGAAGAAGATGAAAGCGCTCCTAGGTTGTCTCTGGAAAAAGAAACATGCTTCAGAGCCCAACGCCAAGCCAAGTGCAACCACTTGCTGGTCAGTTCAACGAGAGAAAAAGAAAAAGGAAAAGGGTCCAAGTGCCAAGACCAAGACCAAGACCAAGACCAAGACCAAGAGAACCAAAGATGCTGGCATGGTTGTCGTCTTTGCAGGGGCAGGCTGCGGCGGCGGTTGTGGTGGTGGTTGAGGAGCTTAATCAGACCTTTTTTTTTTTTTTTTTTGAATTCATCTTTGTCTATCTATCGCTTGTGGAACTCATCACTAAATTTCGTGTGTGGTTCTGTTTTGATTTTTGAATAAAATACTTTTCATCCTTGTTTACCTTGTGCTTAATAATTAATTACGTTACAATTAGTTGTATGGATCTAACGAAATTTTCCATCACCTTGGGCTCTTTTCTTTTTTCTTATTTTCGAAAAGAAAATTAGGTCGGGTTGCACTGAATTGACATGAAAAGTTTTAGCCAAACCCAATAAAGGCCTTATCAATTTTTTTAATCCCAAGCCGGGTGTGGCAAAATTTGCAGAATCTCTTGAGGGCTCCTCAAGGTGTACGGTGTACGGCGTTGTTATGATACCCATTCCATAACATTCCGATTGCTTGTTGATCGATGCATCCCGATTGATTTTGACGAATCCGTGGGGGGGTCCCAACGTCCACCAGTAGCAATGTTTGGTTCTTCCTCATGGACCTCCAGCTTCAAGTTGCATAGACGAAAAATCTCCAAACCCTCTCTTGCCTCTAGGGCCACATCACCTGGGGAAATAAACTTACCTTCAAAGACCCATTTATTCCTCCTAAGCCAGATGCCTCTTGCCAACACTGCCATCATATTCAAATCTTTCTTACTGTACCGGTAGCAAGCTTGTTGAAAGAGATGCAAGAAACTTGAAGCCAGGAAGCTGCTCTTTTGGAAAATTCTGGATCCACTAGCCCAAACGTCCTTAGCCGCAAGACAACTCCAAATAGCATGCAGCTCGTCTTCTTCCTCCTGTCCACAACAAGGGCACTGGTTGTCCTCCACCACTCTGTAAATTTTGAGAAGTTCTCTGCTTGATAATCTTCAAGGCAGAGGATTTAATCTTATTTATAATGTAAGGGATTACATACAATGAGCTCATTGAGCTGGATACAAACAAAAGCACCTAAAATTATGTGCAATGAATAAACTAATGTACAACTAACTTCTATGCTGATTACATTTGTTTGAGCAGGAAACAGGGAAGACTTGAAACCATGAAGACAGGCGGCTGCAGAGTCTTCTAGGGTCAGCTGTAGATGTGCGGCTGGATCATGTGCAGACTGTGGGATTTGATGATTCCTGTTTATGGAAGGTTGAGGATGTTGGATGCTGGACCATGTGCTGAAGCATATAAGAGAGAACAGAAATGGTGTATCACGAGCTGGTCTATCTATTTCTGAAGGAATTGACCAAAGGGTAGGTAACGGCTACTAGCCGTTACTTGATGCTTGGTGATTTCTGCATGATCCTATTAAACAGGTTAATCTTAGTAGGGAGAATGTTTTTGCTTGCTCTCCACTCAAAGAATTTGACAGTATTTGGAACATTAAGGGACCAAATAGATTGCCAAACCCCTTCGTGCACCATGGTAGAAGAACACTCCCCTATACAAAGCTGTTGTAATTCTTACCCCAAGTGATAAGCATTGCGAACCGAGAACATCTAATTCTTTGTACCCTGCCAAATCAGCCTATCAGGGGGGAGAGAAGGGCATAGGGGAATGTTGGAAATAACCCCCGCATCTTCCTCAGAAAAAACCTCTTTAAGCAGATTAATGTTCTAGCCCCTTGTGTCTCGGTCTATGAGGGCTGCCACTGTAGAACTTTCAGGAAGCACCCGTGGTGGAGTTTGTACAGAGAAAGAAGTAGCCTTAGGAACCCACCTATCTCCCCACACTTTAATACTCTAACCATCACCAACCCTCCAAACCACCCTTTGTTGCAGAAGTTCTTTAGCTGAGAGAGTACTCTTTCAAGCAAAGGAGGGTTTACTCTCAAGAGAAGCCTCCATGAAAGGGGAATGAGGGTAGTATTTGGCTTTCAATATCCCGGCAATGAGAGAGTAAGGTGCTGTGACGACAATTTTTTTTTTTTTTTTTTTCTTTTCTTTTGTACAAAACATTTATAAAACATAAAACGAGTTATCACAGTGGCACGACTACATTTTGAGAATTTTGGCCCGATTTAACAGTAAATTCTAACGGAGGACCTGTTATTGAGACATTTTGAAACATAGATACCTTGGTTTGAAACGTTTTGAAATTCAAGTACATTAAGTCAAAAAAGGACAATAATTCAATACTTCGATACCTTGAAGGAAAGTTCTCCCAATAAAAAAATGTATAACGAAGGCCCTCTAGTTTAATTTGATTTTTTGTTGTTCTTTCATTAAAATATTCTCTTTTGATTAGAATTGATTCTATTTTTCCACTTATAGAAATCTACTACAAAACCATTTGCGAAAAGTTGGAAGGAATACTTTGATTAGAATTGATTAGAATCCGAAACTCAAATTACAATGTCCAACATAACATACACGCTCTCCGACCGTTGGAGTATCCCATTACAATCCGAAACTCAATGATGAAGGAATAAGCTTGCATCTAGACCTATTGCAGAAAAGAAGAGACGAAGCACAGATCACATGAACTACCTATTAAAACTGAAAAGCTCACTACTTCAATAAAAAAGTGAACCCCAAAAAATTCCAAATCGGAGATTGGGTTCTTGGAAAGTTAGTCTGATGACCAAAGACCTGGCAGAAGGGAAACTCACTCCCAAATGGTAAGGTCCTTACCAGGTGGTCAAATGTCACTAGAAATGAGCTTATCATCTGATCTCAGTCAATGGTAAGCCACTACCGAGATCATGCAATGCCGAGCATCTGAAGAAATACTACATGTGATTCATATGTACTCCGAATTTCTCTGATTATGATAAATAAAAGCATATTTTCTTTAATTGATTGTTATGGCTCACATCCCCTTGAAACAAGGTGATAGTTCGGAATGTGATTGTGGCTTCAAGAAAAACGGACTGGTTACCTCCCTTGGTCATAACTTAGACAAATCCGAATATTTGTCTAACTTATAGGGGGGTAGCTCAGAAAAATGGCAGGTTACCTTCCTCAGTCATAACTTACACAAACCCGATTGTTTGTCCAAGTTATACGGGGGTAGCTTTGAATAATTGGCAGGATACCTTTCTTGGTCATAACTTAAACAAACTCGATTGTTTGTCCAAGTTATAAGGGGTAGCTCTGAAAAATTGGCAGGTTACCTTCCTCGGTCATAACTTACACAAACCCGATTGTTTGTCCAAGCTATAGGGGGGTAGCTCTGAAAAATTGGCAGGATACCTTCCTCGATCATAACTTACAAAAACCCGATTGTTTGTCCAAGTTATAGGGGGTAGCTCTGAAAAATTGGCAGGATACCTTCCTCGGTCATAACTTACACAAACATGATTGTTTGTCCAAGCTATAGGGTGTTGCTCTAAAAAATTGACCAGCTTCCTTCCTCGGTCGTAACTTACACAAACACGATTGTTTGTCCAAGTTGTAGGAGGATAGCTAAGAAAACTGAAAAGCTTCATTCCTCGGTCATAACTTACACAAACATGATTGTTTGTCCAAGTTATAGAGGGGTAGCTTTAAAAAAATGACTAGCTTCCTTCCTCGGTCATAACTTACACAAACACGATTGTTTGTCCAAGTTATAGGGGGGTAGCTCCGAAAAATGAAAAACTTCATTCCTCAGTCATAACTTACACAAACACGATTATTTGTCCAAGTTATAGGGGGTAGCTCAGAAAACTGAAACTCTTCCTTCCTTGGTATTAACTTAGACAAACCTGATTGTTTGCCTAAGTTATAAGGGGGTAGCTCGGAAAAATGAGAAGTTACATCCCTCGAAAATAACTCAGACAAACCTGAATATTTGTCTCAATTATTTGGGGGGTAGCCCAGTATGAGTTGCTAAGTTATGATCTATACGGTTAAAATGCTCTCTCAAAAATAACATAGAAGAATTATTATTTGTCTGACTTATTGGGGGGTAGCTCGGTAACCATCATAACTGACAGAAAAACATCGAACCACAAGATCATGAAGATTTCATTGAAAATATTTTTCATTAATTGAAGTAAGAGAAATTTTCACTACAGAAAATTTAAAATTACAAAAAGTTCAAAAAAGAAAAAACAAAAATATTTACAAGCCTACATCTTCGATTCCATCTTCACCCTTGGTTGCAACCACGGAGGTGTGCTTTGACTCGGTGTCTGGAAGAAGATGATGGCCACCATGTGCGTTCGAAGCATTATCACCCTAGTCCGGGAAATCAAGAAAAAATTGCACCTCTAACCGTTCAAGCTCCAAAAGTCCTTGATTTGGGACATTAAGTGAAAAATGAAATTTGACTTCTAAAATAAATAGAAAGTGCGTGCACAAAGTGTCAATAAAAATAACTATGCGGAAAATAAATTAACGAAGTGGAAACTCAATTAGAGAAAAACCACTACGGGGCAGCCAAACCCAGGATATCCACTATTCAGAAGGCAAAGCTATATACAAGATAGTAATACTCACATATACCCGATGCAGTAGTCGTACCTTGCTCTTTAACGTGTAACCTAACACGAATGCTTCCCAACCAGGTCTCCTACATGAAGGGGTCTTCAATGAAATCCTTTATCTTAGGGCCAACCCCTAAGATAGACTTCAGTTGTAGCGCAACAACAGTACACTTGCAATGGCTTCAGAGGAAACTAAATCAGCTCAACAATCTTCAAAATAACTTCTCTGAGCACTTGTGGAATTCAATACCGAATTCTTACAGTTCTCAATGCCCAGGGTCCTCTATTTATTGGCTGAGGTGTAGAATGGGCGACTGCTGTAATATGTACGGACGCCGTCAGGACGGTGAACCTGAGCCGTCCGGACAGACAACGGTGCGACATCCAAGTATTGCCCAGGAAGTCTTCCGGAAGGACCTAGGTGACAGCCTCCAATGGGCATCCCCACAGACCTTCCCTCAGAGACTCTATTGGAGGCCTTCTTCTGGAAGTACTTGCCCTGCCAGCGGTCGGGGTAGAACAGCTAGGATCGGTCTGAACCGACCGTTACTCTTCAATTTGGACCGGTTGCTCTTCTTCATTCCGAGTCGCTTCCTCCTCTTCGGCCCAATCTGGTTGTCTATCCCCGGTTTGAATGTTCACCTCGGGGTGGATCGGCACAGAACCCGAAAAGATCGTCAACCCAATCAGACTCAAGCTCAGCTACGGGAGGTGGAGGAGTAGTAGCAAATTCCAAACTGAGGGTCTGAGGGCTGTTATTCATCTCTTCCACCTCGCCTTCCTCCTGGATGCGTTCGACTCTAGGGGCATCCCAAGCAGATATAGGCTCCTCCGGGAGTTCGTACTCTTGATGGCCAAATAAGCTCTTCACTTGGCCAATCCAACTGTGTATATGCTCGTTTCTAGTCTTGATCTGGGACCTCTTTGTGACCTCTTCAGCCATGTCGGTCTCCTTTTCAGCAGATCTTTTACACTTCCTCATGAAAGTCTTCACCTGACAAGGAGTTCCTTGTGGACTATCCCCAACAGCACCTTCAACAACCTCTCGAGGATGGGTCGGAACTATTTCCTCCTCGGATACAGGTCCCTCTGTAGTTTCTTCCACCAAACAGAACTCCGGAGTAGGCACCCTCTCAGTTTGGGTAGACTCCCGATCCACCGAAGCTGTTGAGCTTAAATCTAGTGGAATCCTGAGAGAAGCCTCGATGTGAACTTCAGGCACGGCTTCCCGAGCTATGGCATTAATCAGTTGCTTTGTTGCCCTCATTGGAGGTACACGCTTTGAGCCAGAAGCAGCCCAAGGTTGTCTGAGAGTCTTCTTCTTCGTGGCCTTCTTTGGAGTACCTCCCGGTGCAAAAGCTCCTTCTGCAACTTTAAATTGTTTATAATCTTTGTGATTTCAGGATAATATGTTAGCCAAATTTAACTTAGTTTTCATGATTATTAGTAGAAACACCAAAGGCAGCTTGAGGTGAAGAGGTGTTGGGGTCAAAACAGAGCCGCTCAAAGAAGTTCAGTTTGGACAATTCAAGACTCTAGTTTTGCTAATTTTAAGTTGCAACTCTGCCAACCACTGTTGCCTTTGAAATTCATTCATGCCTTGTGATTCTTTCTTGCATGTTTATATCTGAAAGTATCCGAAAGTTTTGAATGGTCATTTCAGTGCATGGAAGAGTTGTTCTAAACAGGGGAGGGGCCTTTTCTTTTTCTTTTTTCTCAAATTTATTTATTATTATTATTATTATTATTATTTTCTAATAGTGGACTTAATGTGTTCTACAAATTGTCTAATTTTTTTCCTTTTTTGTATTGTTGAGTGGTAATTATTTATTTGTAACAAGTAACATATATATTGCAAGCTTGAATACATTCTTGAATTAAGAGTGAAAATAACAATATTTGCTTCTCTTCAATGACCTCCCGTTGTATCATGTCTCTATTACCTCAAGCAGTGTTATGTTAGATGAAAACTTTACAGCAAAAGTAAGGATGCGTTTCTTATGTTTTATTAACTTTAACCATTTGGTTCTATAAATACTTTTATCTTTAGAAGATTTGCGATGTTTTTTTATACTGTGATTGTGATGTTTTTTTTTTCTCTGCACAGCAAAACCTGGTAAAGTTGTGGGACCAGTACTACCTTATGAGGATTTGAGAAGTATAAAAGCTGAATATGGTTCAAGGATGTATGATAGAAATGCAGTTCCTACTCCTCAGGCAGTAACTGCACAGTGGTTTCTCAAGACTCACACGGTGAATCGAGAGAAATCTGGGTTAGAGGAAGAGAGGGATTTGTCACAGGCCAAACCCCAACAATGCAACACTACAACCAAACCGGCCTCGGGCATGGCAATGGATGCCAAAGCTAATCCATATATCCAATCGCAAGCCAAGGGAGACCAGTTGAACGAACGAATTACCATCGATGCAAAACTGCTGCATGCACAGTCACAATTTGGTGCAGCTGGTGCTGCAGCCGTAGCTGTAGCTGCTCACAGGAATGCAGGAGCGGTTAAGTATGGACTATCTTAAGTGGGGTCTTGGGAATCCTCCTGGAGTATGGGTGGGCAACAAATCCATCCTGGGATTTGGAGATGGAAGGTGGGGATAGTTAGGATCTCTTCCCGGAAAGAGGGTTTTTTCTAGGTTTTATCCACTTTTTACTTGTTTTTGATCATGTAAATGTCATTATACATATTTCTCATTCTTGAAGTTGGTAATAAAAAAAAAAAAAAAAAAAAAGGTATTTCTTAACACGTCAGGGATCAAGTACTTGTGGTGACTAGGCTTGGCAATTCGGGTTCACGAGTCGGGTTCGTGTCAACCCGGCCGACCCGATTGTATAAACGGGTTCAACACGAACACGACCAGATTATTAATCGGGTTGGAACCAGTGACCCGAACACGACCCGATTAATAATTGGGTAACCCGAGCACGACCCGAGAAACACGATTAGTAATCAAGTAACCCGTTAACCCGACACGACTCGTATACACATATCCAAATGGACATTGCTGATAATCCTTAGCTTCTAGCTATATATTCAAACAAACTTAGAGGACGTTCGCAATTACAGGCTGATCAATGATCCATGGCCCATATCAAATAATTCAGAAAATCAATCAAAACCCATATGTATATACATGTTTTTGTTTGAGTGAGCATCAAGGTATACCAGGGGGAGAGCCGGAGAGGAGAAGCAGAGGGTAAAGAGACGAGATCGAAGTGGCCAGTGAGTATTACTTCTTTCCGAGCTGGGTGAATGGTGATGGTGATTCGGTGAAGACCGTCAAGTGGTGATTCCAATTTCCACTGATTCGGGCACTGAAGAGTTGAAAAGTGATGAAGCCTGAAGGGCGTGCGGCAGTACTGTAGTGCGGCGGTGACGCGGTACAGCGGTGCGGCGGTGATGCGGTAGCAGCGGTGCGGCCGTGATGCGGTACAGCGGTGCGGCCGTGGTGCGGTAGCAGTGGTACTTAAGTGCATCCATGCGGGTCTGCAGTCTGCTGCGGCTAGGGTTTTGTTCTCTAGTCTAATGTCTCACTAATTTCTGATTCAGATTCAATGATTCTTCACGGAATCACGATTTCATTTTCACGTTTTTTTGTTTTTTTTTTAAGTAGACGGGTCACAATCGTGTTCGCGGGTCAACCCGCGGGTTGACCCGCGAAACATGATTATAATCAGGTTGACTCAATTATGACCTGAATCCGATAATACTAAACTCAAACCCGAATTTTTCGTGTTGTGTTCGTGTCGGGTTCTCGGGTTGTGTCGAAAATTGTCAACCCTAGTAGTGTCCGTTGTTGGTTACTAATTTTATGAAATTTCCAGGAAACGAGAAAAGCTCTGGCTGGATGGATCATTATTTTCTCTCTGGGATTGCTTTTATTTACAGAACTATATATAACATTAATTAATTAATGTGAAGTTGAACTCGTAAACCGCCAATTGCGTTCATTCGGCAACGTCATTACTTCTCCTTCTTGTAGTAGTAGTTGTACGTATTGCTTACACCGACTTTCGCTTATATGACATTCGACTTGTATAAAAAGGCTCCACACCCAGACCCAGTAGAGTGAAAAGGAGAAAGAGAGATTTCTTTTGTTTCGAATTCCTTCTACCCTCTGCTTCTACGTTGTGTTCCCGGCCTGTTTGTCCGAGTCTTCGGAGAAGAAGATGAAAGCGCTCCTAGGCTGTCTCTGGAAAAAGGAACATACTCCAGAGCCCAACGCCATGCCAAGTGCAACCACTTGTTGGTCAGTTCAACGAGAGAAAAAGAAAAAGGAAAAGGGTTCAAGTTCCAAGACCAATACCAAGACCAAGACCAAGACCAAGAGAATCAAAGATGCTGGCACGGTTGTCGTCTTTGTAGGGGCAGGCTGCGGCGGTGGTTGTGGAGCTTAATCAGAACTTTTTTTTTTTTTTTTTTTGAATTCATCTTTGTCTATGTATCGCTTGTGGAACTCATCACTAAATTTCATGTGTGGTTCTGTTTTGATTTTTGAATAAAATACTTTTCATCCTTGTTTACCTTGGGCTTAATAATTACGTTACAATTAGTTGTATGGATCCGAACGAAATTTTCCATCCCCTTGGGCTCTTTTTCTTCTTTTCTTTTCTTTTTCCCTATTTCCAAAAATAAATAAATAAATAAAAGCTTTATTCTAAGGGTCTATTTAAGTTTGTAATTTAAAAAAGTGCGATTTTAAAATGTGATTTATAAAAACGTAGTTAAGAGTTTGACAAAATTCCCGTTAAGAATTTGGTAAAATCGCAGTTTAACCTTTAAAACCGCAGATTAGCCTTTAAAATTATGCGTTTTCAAAAAAAATCACATTGCCTGCGATTTCAAAAAGAAGATTTTTGCTTTTTCAAATTACAATTTTTAAAAAATGCAATTTTCAAACGATTCAGTTTTTGTAATTTAGTTTAAAATCACAAGTTTTGTTTACAAAATCATAATCTCAAATGCACATAATTATGCACCGGATCTAACAAAAAAAAAAAAGAAGAACAGGTCTAGTTGCATTGAATTGACATGAAAACTTTTAGCCAAACCCAATAAAGACCCTTGTCATTTTTTTTTTAAACCTAGTCCTATCTTGTTTATTTAGGAAATATTCTTTGTCTAGGAATGAATCAAGATGTTTATATAGGGGATTCGATACAATTCTAAAATAAAATACAAAAAATATTTTCTAATAATTTATTTTTGGCTAAATGTTTATATACTTGAACAAAAACATGCTTTATATAAATTATAAAATGTATTTAGCATATGAGATGAGATAATTCAAGGGATAGATTATTAATGATTATTATGTTTGGTACAATTTTGATTTTATGTAGTCATATGAGATAATAAGACGATTACGACTTCAGAAATGTATAACTATCTAAAAAGTTCTTAAAAAATTTAATAGTATTGGGAAATATTTCTAATAGTTAGTAAATGGGTCCGACAATCGAAGTCGGACCAGTTACTATTTACCATCCCAAAGAAGGACAACTACACAGTCAATCAACCGGGTCCATTGACTCACCGAAACGGTCGGGCCACATGATCCATTGCATGGTAGAGCCAAGCCCACTCGAAAGTAACCCGCAAAGAGCACATAAAGAGATTGAAATCCCGAGATACCCGGAGCATGTCTTAGGAACCTTGAGGCCCATGTTCCAGATACATTGCAATCACATGATGCGTGAAGACATGCAATCTGGACAATCGGAAGCCCACGTCTTAGATGCAGAAAGTGCCCATGATTCTGACGTGCGAAGGTCCCTGATCCGGGTAATGGAAGACCCAAGTTTAGAGGATCAGCTTTCTCCATTTCCTGGAGAAACCGATCATCATCCTTACTATAAATACCTATAGACATTCATGTATACTCTAGTTGAAATTATTCTGATTAAGGCATTGACACACTCTCTTCTTGAAAATTGACTTAAGCATCGGAGTGGGACCAGCTGGCACCCTCGGCAAGCACTCTTACCGACCTTCACTATTTTGTAGGAAATTTACAAAGAACTTTCTAGAAGCTTGTGTTGCCAACCGGAAACTGTTTTAACAGTTTGGAGCCGTCTGTGGGAATGACTTTCAATCGTTTCTCACAAAAAAAAAAAAAAAAAAAAAAAAAATTAATTTGTGATGGTGTGCACAAGATTCACAGATCTTGGAAGGAACAACCCTCCACCCGAGATGGGGGGACTATCGAATAACGAACACTTCGTTGCCGTAGAAGCCCAGATTGCTCAAATGTCCAAGGATATGGAAGCTCTCACCGAGCAAAACTTGCGACTATTGGGGCAATTCCCGGGGGGACAAATCTCGTAAGAATCGGACGAGAATGAAGGAGACGAGAGCGATGGGCATGTTGATGGAGATGTAAATCTAGGGAGCCAAGGGGGTCCTTGGGACAACCAACTCGGGGATCACTTTCGGAACGATGGAGGTGAAAGGACTCTTCACTCGAATAAGAAGAAGAGGTTAAGTGAGGTGGTTGCCTCCCTTGACGAGAAGTACAACTGCCTTTAGCAAGAAATCCACCAAATGGAGAAAGGCAAAACTTCTTTGGTAGACAACCTGTTGCACGGGACGGTCTCGTTGTTCACTGATCTGATATATGTTGTTCTCTTGCCTGAAAAGTTCAAGATCCCAAGCATCGCAACCTTCACCGGGATCAAAGATCCAATCGAACACTTGGATAATTACTAGGCTCATATGGACCTTCACGAAACTCCATCAGAGGTAGCCTGCCGAGCCTTCCCACTCACTTTGTCCAGGAGTCCCGAGATTGGTTCAAAAAACTCCCTCCGAAGTCCATCGTTAGTTTTGATGACTTGGGAAGAAAGTTCCTGATCCAATTTTTGGTCGGACGCGAATGAAAGAAGCCTTCGGGTCATGTAATGTCGATGCGCCAAGAGATGATCAATCCTTAAGAGACTACATCATGAGATTCAACCAAGCCAAATTGTCTGTAGAGAGTCCTATGGACGAAATGGTATACGCTTATCTGTATTAGGGGTTACGACCAAAGGGGCCCTTGATGGCCAACCTTGCTCGCCGAGAACCCGAGAACTTCCTAGAGTTTATGGATAAAGTGGAAGAATACATAAACCAGGAAGAAACACTCCGAGCCATGATGGGCTCCCAAAAGGCTCAAGTCTCGGTTCCCAAGAACCCTGAGAATAAGAAGAAGAACTTTTAGCCAAACCCAATAAAGACCCTTCTCAATTTTTTTAATCCTAGTCCTATCTTGTTTATTTAGGAAATATTCTTTGTCTGGAAATGAATCAAGATGTTTATCTAGGGGATTAGATACAATTCTAAAATAAAATACAAATAATATTTTCAGATAATTTATTTATGCCTAAATGTTTATACTTGGACAAAAACATGCTTTATATAAATTAAAAAAATGTATTTAGTATATTAGATAACTGAAGAGATAGATTGTTAAAAATTATTATGTTTAATTGGTACAATTTTGTTTTTATGTAGTGCATATGAGATAATAGGACGTTTACAACTTCGGAAATGTATAATTGTCTAAAAAGTTCTTAAAAAACTTAGTAGTATCTAGGTTAAGAAATAGGTTGCATCCATAAAGTTAGTTTTAATGAAAAAAAAGATTATAAAATATATATGTCAAACCTTAAAGAAGAAACTTAATTGAAGAAGGTAATGAGTTAAAGAAAATTACTAAAAAGATTTTGTCCAGAGAAAAAAAATAAAAAAAACAAAAATCAAGTGACTATGATTTCTTGGTTACGAGAAAAATGAAAAGTAGAAAAAAAATAAAATAAAAAAATAAAAAAGAAAGAAGAAGAAGGATGAAAATTACCATAATTACATGATTTATGAGTAAATGTTCAGCCTGTGCCCTGTGGCAAAATTTGCAGAATCCCTTGAGGGCTCCTCAAGGTGTACGGCGTTGCTGGGAGAGCGGTACAAGTTGGCTGTGTCCGCTCGATGATGCACGTCCCGTTCGGGAGGGTTTTGGACATGCTGTCATGTCAACATAGTAAGTTATTTTTTTTTTTTCATGATTTATTAAAATTAATCTAGCTTTTAAAATTATTATACGTGGAATCAAAATTCAAATCTAAAGGCCAATGATAATGATTATTCCAAATGTACTCTAAAAGCTACTCATTTTGAGAAGTGTTCAGCTTCATTCTCTTGCATATCTCTTGTTCATCTCTGTACAAAAGATGTGCAAATCCACAATTGAATATGTGGGTTTCATAGACTCATTGGTAGATTTGCAAAAGAGGTATATAAGGAATAATTCTAGACGCCATACTCGTGTCCTTTTTGTACCCCTCTAATAATGATGTGGCTTTTAGAATAATTTTAAAAGTCACTCTTGTGTCATTGTTGTATCCCTCCAAAGATGATTTGACTTTTAAAATCAAACTTGATAAAAAAATCAATAGTGATCAATCACAAGTTCAATGGTGATTTTAAAAGCCACATAATTTTTGGAGGGATATAAAATGAATAAAGAATGACTTTTAGCATTACTCGGCTTTTAAAATTACCATTAGACTTATGATTGATCATTAATTATTAATGTTCGATCAAATTGTGATTTTAAAATCTACATAATTATTAAAAGGATATGAGTATGACGTCTAGAATTATTAGTATATAAGAGCATCTTCAACGGTAATAGCCAAAATAGCTTACCGGAAAAGTACGTACAATTATCTACTTTAACTAAGGTTCTTTTCATACTATTTCCCACAAATTATCTATTCTCTTCAATTTACTTATTTTAAATATTATTTCTCATTTTTTTTTTATTATATTCTTACCGACACACCATCAAAGAAAAAATATTGGAGTTCTACACTGAACCTAGTGGAATTCGCATTCTTTTTGTTGCACCATACAGTGCTGCACCAGTTGGAAATTCATTGAAATTATTCACTTGACATTGAAATCATTCAATTATTCTCATCTATCATTAAGCATACGTGTAATCAATGAAGGATCATGCGAACAAACAATCTCTCATTAAACCAACAAACACATACAAAGTCAAACGTGTGAATGTGATTAATGAAGTATCATTAAAAAAAATAAAAAAAATAAAAAAATAAAAAAATAAAAAAAAATTCAACATACAATAATGCAATTCAAGCGCAAAAGCAACAAAAAATGGAAAAAAAAAAAAAAAAAAAAAAAAAAAAAAAAAAAAAAAACAACCGGTCAATAATTTTCATAAATTTTATCGTAAATGTGAAATACTAAAATAGAAAAATAAATATTTTATACAAATAAAAATGTAGGAGAAATAAAAAAGATGCAGGGTCGTTTGTTTGCTTGGCTCGTCAAACATGGACTAGCTCATAGCTCTTTGGAATTCGATTATCAAGTAATAGAGACTTTACAAATAAAGCCTGAGGATTGGCATTCAATTGTTGTCATCTTTCAAACATCTAATTTGAAATGAATAATAAAATCGTTTCAATCAGTGGGTTACTGGAGCGAATACGAAATTACTGGTGCTCGATCACAAATATTGGACCAAAGAATTCGAAATGAAAGGGTTCGCTTTGACCGTTAAGAGTAGGTAACCCATTCCTTTTGTTTTTGTTTCTATTGCATTCTATCTCATCGTATCCCATTTTGTTCTGCGATGGTTCAGGAGTTCGTGGTTGGCTTACTTTTGTTTGTTTGGTTACAATTCATGCCCACTTGTCGTGAAACCCTGCCCGCCCTTGAACTTCCCTTCACTACCAACCCCTCCCCTTAAGATTCCTCACTGGTTGGGTATGAAGATCCCTCGCGGCCTAGTTATGTTTGCAAGTTACATAAAGCATTTTATGATCGTAAACAAGAATATCTCAAAAAAAAAAAGAAAAAAGAAAGAAAGAAGAGGAATGAATAACCAATTCATTATTCGTAGTAGAAGAAAATATTATACTTTGCCTATTTTGCTGTAGTGGTAAAAATGTTAATAATAGTTGAATTTAATTATTATAAAGGATTTGACTAGTTTACTGAAGATGTAAGAAAATAACATCAAACACATCTCATTTATTTCTTCTAATAAAATAGTATTATGTTGAATAATGCTAGAAGTCTCTCTTGTATTCCTAAAAAAATGAAAAGGCTTTCAAAATCACTATTGGGCTTGTGATTGATCACTATTGAATCTTAATTAAACGGTGATTTCAAAAGCCATCTCATTTTTTGAGGAACACAAAAATAACATCTAAAAAACTTCTAGAATTACTCGTATCTGTTTTTTTACATGTGGGTCCTACATATTCATCCAATGGTTAATTTTTTTACATGTGGGTCCTACGTATCCATCCAATGGTTAATTTTAAAAAAAATTCTTAGAGTTATACATATCATCCCTCAATTAAAAAAAAAAAAAAAAAAAAAAAAAAAAAAAAAAAAAAGAAAAGAAAAGAAAAGAAAAGGTATTTCTTAACACGTCAGACATAAAGTACTAGTTGTGGCGTCCATTGTCGGTTACTAATTATGAAGTTTCGAGGAAACAAGAAAAGCTCTGCCCGGATGGATTAGTATTTTTCTCCAGGAAACAAGAAAACTTCATTAACAATTTACTTCTCCTTGTAGTAGTAGTAGTAGTAGTAGTAGTAGTAGTATGGCTTCCACCGACATTCATCGTGTATAAAAAAGGCACCACACCGGCCAGCAGAGTGAAAAGAAGAAACAAAGATTTCTTTTGGTTTATCTTCTAATTTCGAATTCCTTCTCCTCTCTGCTTCTACGTACGTTTGTGAGTCTTTGGAGAAGAAGATGAAAGCGCTCCTAGGTTGTCTCTGGAAAAAGAAACATGCTTCAGAGCCCAACGCCAAGCCAAGTGCAACCACTTGCTGGTCAGTTCAACGAGAGAAAAAGAAAAAGGAAAAGGGTCCAAGTGCCAAGACCAAGACCAAGACCAAGACCAAGACCAAGAGAACCAAAGATGCTGGCATGGTTGTCGTCTTTGCAGGGGCAGGCTGCGGCGGCGGTTGTGGTGGTGGTTGAGGAGCTTAATCAGACCTCTTTTTTTTTTTTTTTTTTTTTTGAATTCATCTTTGTCTATCTATCGCTTGTGGAACTCATCACTAAATTTCGTGTGTGGTTCTGTTTTGATTTTTGAATAAAATACTTTTCATCCTTGTTTACCTTGTGATTAATAATTAATTACGTTACAATTAGTTGTATGGATCTAACGAAATTTTCCATCACCTTGGGCTCTTTTCTTTTTTCTTATTTTCGAAAAGAAAATTAGGTCGGGTTGCACTGAATTGACATGAAAAGTTTTAGCCAAACCCAATAAAGGCCTTATCAATTTTTTTAATCCCAAGCCGGGTGTGGCAAAATTTGCAGAATCTCTTGAGGGCTCCTCAAGGTGTACGGCGTTGCCGGGAGAGTAGTACAAAGGGGCGGAGGGAAGAGGGGGTTGAGAGGGGGCAAATGCCTCCCTCAAACTCTTAAAAAAAATTCTGCCGTAGTTTAAATCTTTTAGCTCTTAGGTTTAGTTTAGAGGAAAAGGGAGAAGTCGATGAAAATTAACACATAATATCCTTTGTTAAACGCAACATTTAATCAAGTTTTATTGTTTAACTTTTTTATACCATACGCACGCTAACTTAAGCCTACATACTACATTTTTGTTATTTTTACTATGTGGAACCCACCGTTTTTACTTTTTTTTTTTTTTTGAAACCGAAGAGGCATTCTTCATTAATAATTCAGGAGTTGACAAATGATCGAAAAAGGATCTAGGAACCAACTAAGTCCCTAAGTACAAAAACCATGTATGCTGCTAGGCATAGTCTCCAGCCACACTTTGTCTATGCACTGAGAGGAAGCCTCCTTGGCAAGCTCATGTGCAACTGAGTTGAAATTCCTATAGACGTGGAGAAAACGTGCTGATCTTAGTTAATTCGTCTCATTTTTTATAATTTCAACAAAGTGACCCGTGGAATGGTGGGGCTGAGTTTATCTCTTGAATGACTTTCAGTGCATCCCCCTCAAAGATGGAATAAAAAAAACCTATTTCTTTGCGAAAAATGACAGCCTCAAGAGCTGCCCTTATCTCTGCCACATGAGGCTCAACTAATCCCTGCAAATGTAAGCATTTTGCTCCCAAGAAAGCACCTGTACTATCACGGGCAATGATACCCATTCCATAACATCCTGATTGCTTGTTGATCCATGCATCCCAATTGATTTTGACGAAATCGGGGGGGGGGGGGGGGTGTTGGCTGCTGCCAACGTCCACCAGTAGCAATGGTTGGTTCTTCCTCATGGACCTCTGGCTTCATGTTGCGTCGATAAAAAATCTCCAAGCCCTCTCTTGCCTCTTGAGCCACATCACCTGGGGAAATAAACTTACCTTCAAAGACCCATTTATTCCTCCTAAGCCATATGCCTCTTGCTAGCACTGCCATCATATTCAAATCTTTCTTCCTGTACCGATAGCAAGCTTGTTGAAAGAGATGCAAGAAAATTGAAGCCAGGAAGCTACTTTTTTGGAAATTCTGGATCCACTACCCCAAACATCCTTAGTCGCAGGACAGCTCCAAATAGCGTGCAACTCGTCTTCTTCCTTCTGTCCACAACAAGGGCACTGGTTGTCCTCCTCCACTCTTCTATTAAACAGGTTAATCTTAGTAAGGAGAATGTTTTTGCATGCTCTCCACCCAAAGAATTTGACAGTATTTGGAACATTAAGGGACCAAATAGATTGCCAAACCCCTTCGTGCACCATGGTAGAAGAACACCCCCCCTAAACAACATTGTTGCAATTCTTTCCCCAAGTGATAAGCATTGCGAACCAAGAACATCCAATTCTTTGTACCCTGCCAAATCAGCCTATCAGGAGGGAGAGAAGGGCATAGGGGAATGTTGGAAATAACCCCCGCATCTTCCTCAGAAAAAAAACCTCTTTAAGCTGATTAATATTCCAGCCCCTTGTGTCTTGGTCTATGAAGGCTGCCACTGTAGAACTTTCAGGAAGCACCCGTGGTGGAGTTTGTCTAGAGAAAGAAGTAGCCTTAGGAACCCCCTATCTCCCCACACTTTAATACTCTGACCGTCACCAACCCTCCAAACCACCCCTTGTTGCAGAAGTTCTTTAGCTGAGAGTAGGTATGTAAACGAAGCAAAGCTACCCGTGAGCTCGCTCGGGCTCGGCTCGTGCGCGACTCAGTTATTAAATGAGCTACTCGTGGATATGAAAATATACTCGATTACTAAACGATACATACCCGTATAAAACCCGGCTCGCTTGTTTAAAGTTCGCGAACATACTCGTAAAAAGGCTCGGCTCGCTTATTAGCTCGACTCGTATATATTTATTAATATACATATTTATTAATAAATATATATCACTTATTAATTAACAATAATTAATTATTGTTATATAATATATAATTATTAGTTATATTTATAAGTATCTATATAATATATAATTTAATTATAAAAAATAATTAAATTGATTATATCTTATATGATCTAAGAGACTAAGACTCTAAGTCTAATAATTAAATATCTAATGATTTTTGAATTAACAATAAATTGTTAATCATATAATTTAATGAAAATCTTGATACTTAATCTATTATTCAAATAATCATATCTTATACAATGACAATGTAATTGGTATAATCCCATATCAATTGATCGATTAGCATTAAAATCAACAATGTGTTTCTTATAATCACAAATTAAGTATAATTATTAAAATTCATATCATTAGATTATATGATCATATGTATTATCACTAGAATTTATATGAAATACATATGATCTAACATTTATATGATATTAAATTTTTAGTGATATAGCACATTATATCTTTATTATATAATATAGCAATCATATAAACAATACTTATTTTGTATTATTATATGATTAAGTGTGATATAAGTTATAACAGTTTACTATGATTTAACAACAATAAATGATGTGATCAAACAATTCATTTGATTCAATTTAAGCATGATTTGACCATTTATATGATATTAAATCTCATCTCTTATGGCACAATGTATTATGTAATAATCATATAAAAAAATACTTATTTTGTATCATTTTATAATTAAGTGTTATCTAAGTTCTATCAATTTTAGTTGTATCATGTCATATAAATGTTATTACTAGCTACTAATAAAGTTAGGATAAGTAATTAAGTATGATTCATAATTTTCATATCATATCATAAATAATCTCATATTATATGATATGAATCATAATTCATAACTATATATAATTAAAAATTAAGATATAACAATAAATTATTATAACCACATAATGACATAGTCATATAACTACTTAAGTCATGACTCATAAGTATACAATTCACACCAAGTAACTAATATAAATTATAATGATTAAGTATCTTGTTACTTAGATAATTTTGATATATACTTGATACTTCTAACTTAAGTATAAAATAATAATTAAGTATGATTAAATTATTATTATTATTATTATTATTATTATAGTTTAAATATAATAAATCATTTGTAAACTTTTACTCTTGAGCCTATGAATTAATGAATAATGATTAAATGTAATTTGTGTAAATATCAATTATGGATTTATGATTAACATTTAACAGATTATCTAATTAAGTATAAATGTATAATTATATCAATATGTAACTTATAAGTTAGAATTAATTATTTTTAAGTATAAATAATAATTTTTTAAATTTTTAACGGAAAAGTATACATAACCTCCTTAAACTATCACATCATTGTCAATGTACTTCCCAAACTACCAATTATGTTAATGTCCCCATTAAACTACAAAAAAATGTCAATATTCCCTTAAAAAATAATTTTTGTTAGTTTATTTATTTTTAAAATAATTTTTCAGTTTTTTTTTTTTGGTTTTTTTTTTTTTAAAAAAAAAAAAATTGTTCTTTTTCATTTTTTTTTAATTTAATAAAAAACTGGTTTTTATTTTATTTTGTTTTTTTTTATTTCTTTCAAAAACATGCTTTTATAATTTTCAGTTATTTTTTTATTTAAAAAAAATCGTTATTTTTTGTTGTTTTAACTTTTTTCGTTATTTAATTTATTTTTTTAAAAAAAATTAAGTTTTTCCAAACCAATTTGTCTGAAACTTTCTGACAAAGCTATTTGAAAATCCCCCAAATCCCCCCCCCCCATTTTTCCCTCCTCTGCGCACTGTGTCCTTGTACGTGCACAGTGCACAACATTGCTTTGAGCCTTTCTTTTTTTTTTCTTTTTTTTTTTTTTTGACCCTTTCCTCTATTATTTTTTTATTTTATTTTATTTTTTTGTTTTTGAAATTTTTTACCCCTTTGAAGTCTGAAAAAGCAAGACACAATATACACTAGTTGTCTAAGTTTGTAGAGTGGTATGATGACTCTTGACTTTTCAACAAACTTCTGACGCTACATGTTGTGTTTAGGAGAAAAAAAAAATTGTTTACAAGTTTATAACAAGTCAACAACCACTAATACACTTATACTGTCATACGAAATGAAGGCTTGCTTTAATACTAAAACAGTGAGTTAGCTTAGCTGTTCTCCATATGGACCATCACATTCAGCTGCTTTATCCATGCCAGGTGTCCAGCTTCTACTCTCCACACTAGTCTTCTCACGCACGTTGCACACACTGTCCAAGGATTGAACACACTGTCCAAGGGTTGAACACTTCACGTCTTCACCTGTCTAGCAGCTTCCTTCTGTTCTTTCTTTCTTCCTCCTTACACTCTTCTTTTTTCTAAGTTGTCTCCCTCGATCTCCTCTCCTCTCTGTCTCTCATATGCCCAACTTTCCCTTTTCTTTCTCTCTTCGTCTCACAGGCACTCGAGAGTGAAGAATCAAGAGGGAGCTACCGAACGGAAAATGCAGATCGAGGCTAAGAGGCCGTGTTGCAGAGAAGAAGAAAATAAGAAGAAGATGGTGAAATAAGGAGAAGAGGTTGAGAGGCCGTTTTACTCGCGAGCCGGGCGAGCCGAGTGCCTGATAAGACACTCGGCTCGTCAAAAAACCAAGCTCGAGCTCGAGCTTGGACATGATTTTACTCTTGACGAGTCGAGCCAAGCTCCATATCTAATACCCGTCACGAGCTCGAGCCGAGCTCGAGCTCATAAATTTTCTCAACGAGCCGAGCTTGGACAACCACTACTCGCCCGAGCTCGGCTCGTATACATGCCTAGCTGAGAGAGTACTCCTCCAAGCAAAGGATGGTTTACTCCCAAAAAAAAGCCCTCATGAAAGGGGAATGAGGGTAATATTTGGCTTTCAATATCCCGGCAGTGAGAGAGTAAGGCTGCTGTGAAGACCCCACCCCCCCCCCCCCCCTTTTTTTGTACAAAATAGTTATAAAACATAAAACGAGTCATCGCAGTGGCATAACTACATTTTGAGAATTTTGGCACGATTTAACAGCAAATCCTAACGGATGACCTGTTATTGAGACGTTTTGAAAAATGGATACCCTAGTTTGAAACGTTTTGAAATTCAAGTACTTTAAGTCAAAAAAGGATGATAATTCGATACTTCAATACCCTAAAGGGAAGTTCTCCCAATAAAAAAATGTATAACGAAGGCCCTCTAGCTTAATTTTATTTTTTTTGTTCTTTCATTAAAATATTATCTTTTGATTAGAATTGATTCTATTTTTCCACTTATAGAAATCTACTACAAAACCATTTGCGAAAAGTTGGAAGGAATACTTTGATTAGAATTGATTAGAATTTGAAACTCGAATTACATTGTCCAACATAACGTACACAGAAGGGAAACTCGCTCCCAAATGGTAAGGTCCTTATCGGGTGGTCAAATGTCATGAGAAATGAGCTTATCATCTGATCTCAGTCAATGGTAAGCCACTACCAAGAGCATGGAATGCCAAGCATCTGAAGAAATATTACATGTGATTCATATGTACTCTGAATTTCTTTGATTATGATAAATAAAAGCATCTTTTCTTCAATTGATTGTTATGTCTCACATCCCCTCAAAACAAGGTGATAGCCTGGAATGTGATTGTGGCTTCAAGAAAACGGACTCGTTACCTCCCTCGGCCATAACTTAGACAAATTCGAATATTTGTCTAAGTTATAGGGGGGTAGCTCAGAAAAATGGCAGGTTACGTTCCTCGGTCATAACTTACACAAATCCGATTGTTTGTCCAAGTTATACGGGGGTAGCTCTGAATAATTGGTAGGATACCTTCCTTGGTCATAACTTACACAAACTCGATTTTTGGTCCAAGTTATAGGGGGGGTAGCTCTGAAAAATTGGTAGGTTACCTTCCTTAGTCATAACTTACACAAATCTGATTATATTGTTTGTCCAAGCTATAGGGGGTAGCTCTGAAAAATTGGCAGGATACCTTCTTCGGTCATAACTTACACAAACTCGATTGTTTGTCCAAGTTATAGGGGGTAGCTCTGAAAAATTGGCAGAATACCTTCCTCGGTCATAACTTACACAAACATGATTGCTTGTCCAAGTTATAGGGGGGTAGCTCGGAAAACTGAAAAGCTTCCTTCCTCGATCATAACTTACACAAACATGATTGTTTGTCCAAGTTATACGGTGTTGCTCCAAAAAATTGACTAGCTTCCTTCCTCGGTCGTAACTTACACAAACATAATTGTTTGTCCAAGTTATAGGAGGATAGCTCGGAAAACTGAAAAGCTTCCTTCCTCGGTCATAACTTACATAAACATGATTGTTTGTCCAAGTTATTGAGGGGTAGCTCTTAAAAAATGACCAGCTTCCTTCCTCGGTCACAACTTACACAAACATGATTGTTTGTCCAAGTTATAGGAGGGTAGTTCAGAAAACCGAAAAAACTTTATTCGTTGGTCATAACTTACACAAACACGATTGTTTGTTCAAGTTATAGAGGGTAGCTTAGAAAATTGAAACGCTTCCTTCCTAGGTCATAACTTAGACAAACTTGATTGTTTGCCTAAGTTATAAGGGGGTAGCTCGAAAAAATGAGAAGTTACTTCCCTAAAAAATAACTCAGACAAACCTGAATATTTGTCTCAGTTATTTAAGGGGTAGCCCGGTATGAGTTGCTAAGTTATGTTCTACACGGTTAAAATGCTCTCTAAAAAATAATATAGACGAATTATCAGTTGTCTAACTTATTGGGGGGTAGCTTAGTAACCATCATAACTGACAGAAAAACATCGAACCACAAGATCATGAAGATTTCATTGAAAATATTTTTCATTGATTGAAGTAAGAGAAATTTTCATTATAGAAAATTCAAAATTACAAAAGGTTCAAAAAAAAAAAAAAACAAAAAAACAAAAAAATTTACAAGCCTTCATCTTCTCCATCTTCGATTCCATCTTCACCCTCGGTTCCAACCTCGGTGGTGTGCTCGGACTCGGTGTCTGGAAGATGATGATGGCCACCTTGAGGGTTCGAAGCATTATCACCCTAGTTTGGGACATCAAGAAAAAATTGCACTCCCAACCCTTCGAGCTCCAAAAGTCCTCGATTCGGGACATTAAGAATGTTGAAGTTACGGTATCGGGCTGAATATTGAAACGATTGGGATTGAGAACTAAAGTTCTGAAGTTCTCAAATCCCCAATCAAAACCTAAAGCCCAACCTAAGTCCTAGATCCACGGCATGAAGGAGAGTTGCTTAAGCAGCATTTTTGCCTTTGCCTTCTAATGATGGTACTTCTTGTGAAGCTTTTTGTACCGGCTCTCGGAATTCTTTTGCTGCTCAATTACAGCCTTCTTCTCAACCACAACTTGATCCTTCTCTGCTCAAGCTCGCTCCTTTTCCGCTCGAGTAGTGTTCAGATCAGCAGCAATGGTCACCCTCTCAGCTCGGCGGCCAGATGGTCTTTAGATCCATTAGCCTCGGTTAGATCATTCAAAACCCGATCTAATGTTGCCTTAGATTTGCGTGCCCAAGCCTCAAATGCATCACACTACTTTTGGATCTCCACGATCCTGAGCCTCGATCTCTTGATTCTAGGCCTTAACCTCATTCTTGAGGCTTGCGACCTAGGCCTGCATCTCCGCCTCTTCCGGCAAAGGATTGGCACTCATGTAGCTCTGAAAATTGCACCACAATCCAGCCACCTTGATTATAAACTAAAAAATTGAGAGAGAAACAGGTTAGTAAAAAAAAAAATGACTAAGTATGGAAAAGAATCTTAGTCCCAAAAGAGAAAATCTTACCTTGAAATGGGAATGCACCAATACCCTAGCTAACCTCTCGGGGTGGGTCATCCAAGTATTGCCTAGGAAGTCTTCCGAAAGGACCTAGGTGATAGCCTCCAGTGGGTATCCCCATAGACCTTCCACAAGAGACTCTATCGGAGGCCTTCTTCGGGAAGTACTTGCCCTGCCTGCGGCCGGGGTAGAATAGCTAGGATCGATCTGAACCGGCCGTTACTCTTTGGTCTGGACCGGTTGGTCTTCTTCATTCAGAGTCGCTTCCTCCTCTTTGGCCCGATATGGTTGTCTATCCCCGGTTTGAATGTTCACCTTAGGGTGGACCGGCACATAACCCTAAGGATCGTCAACCCAATCAGACTCAGGCTCAACTATACGGGAGGTGGAGGAGTAGTAGCACAATACAAACTGGGGGTCCGAGGGCTGTCATTCATCTCTTCTACCTCGCTTTCCACCAGGATGTGTTCGACTTTAGGGGCATCCCAAGTAGATAAAGCCTCTTCCGAGACTTCGTACTCCGGATGGCCAAATAAGCTCTTCACTTGGCCAATCCAACTGTGTATATGCTTGTTTATAGTCTCGATCCAGGACCTTTTTGGGACCTCTCCAGTCATGTCGATCTCCTTTTCACCAGCTCCTTTACGCTTCCTCACAAAAGTCTTCACCCGACGAGGAGGAGTTCCTTGTGGACTAGCCCTAACAGCATCTTCTACAACCTCTCGAGGATAGGTTAGAACTATTTCCTCCTCAGATACAAGTCCCTCCGTAGTTTCTTCCACCAAACGAAAACTTCGGAGTAGGCACCCTCTTAGTTCGGGTAGCCTCCCGATCCACCGAAGCTATTGGGTTTAAATCTTGTGGAATCCCGGGAGAAGCCGCGATGTGAACTTCAGGCACAGCTTCCCGAGCAATGTCATTAATCGGTTGCTTTGTTTCCCTTATCGGAGGTACACGCCTCGAGCCAGAAGCAGCCAAAGGTTGTCTGAGAGTCTTCTTCTTCGTGGCCTTCTTTGGAGCACCTCCCGATGCAGAAGCTTTGGGTATGTCAACCCTCTTCTTCATTGGTCTGCCATTTTTGTCAAGCAAGGCCTTATTCTCAGGAATGTTGTATTCGAAATGCTCCCTCAAAGCGGCATTTATGACGATCTTGTCGAATTCGATACCGTCTGTTCGGTTCATTCGCTGTTGGGAGAAGGAAAACATCTTCACAACGTTGGCCCGATCGGCATGGTTCAAGTGCGGGGGCTCCCGCAAATTGTCAGCAAGGGGCCTCCATTCCTGAGGAATCCTCTGGCCCTTAGGAAGCACCTCAGAACTGGAGCACTCCCACTCTTCGGAGACTCGGAAAACCTGTTGCTCCCAGATCTTATTGTTGGAGTAACCATTCTTCAACCATATGAACAGGGGTTTTGATGAACCTAAAGCTCTACCACCCCATCATGCTTCATCTTTGGCCGGTACATGTTGAAAAATTGAGCGATGCTCATCCGGGTTTCAAGCATCGTCTTCCACAATGTAGGAGGCAAAGAGATACTTCCAAGCATTTAAGACAAGCTGGCTAGGGGCGATCATTAGGATCAGTAAAAGCTCCCGAGCAATCTTCGGGAACAGAAGCCTGAGTCCGGCCATGAAAATTATCTCGAAGAGATTGATGTCCTTGCCGTTGATTGTCCGGGTAGCCGGATCTTGAAAGTGGAGCCAGACAGACAGGCCAATCTCATAGTTGTGGCAAAAAACACGCTCGTTCTTCGTAGATAAAATCGTCGGCCGGTGATTTTCGAGAGGCACCAGTGCTGGACCTCCCTCGGCCTGAACTTCCTTGGTCGGAATCTGCTCCTTGTGGAGCTCAGAATGATCATGCTTGGAGAGATGGCCAAAATCGTTATCAGAAGATATTCTCAAAGCTCGGGTGTGAAAACTTGAGAAAAAAGGGTTTGAAGATAAGAAGGCTTGAGAGCGAGAGCACTTGAGAGAATTTCTTGAGAATAAAAATGAAAGCGTAAAAGTGAAGAAGTGAAGATGAAGATATATATAGGGGAGGCGTAACTAATGTGCCAGCCGGTCATGTCTACCAGAGAATTGAAGTGATAGCCATCAAGTCGATCAGCTGTCAGCATGTGTGCTCGAGAATGGAATCGACGTCTATCAAGTCAGCCGCTACCTCGAAACTCGAGATTCATCATCAAAGAGGGGTCTCGAGTTCTGAAACCCGAAATTTGAGGCGCCACTCATCATGATTGCCTTTGAAAAGCGTGGTAGACACACAAGTTTTGAGAATTCAAAATTCAAAAAGATTCTGGTAATTAATTCTTTTACATTCAAAATTCAAATAAGAGAATTGAGGAGGTAATTGTTTGGGAAATTATCATTCCCAAAGCCAAGTGGGCCCATGGCCGAACCAGGGGCCTAGTCGGTTCGACCAACTTGGCAAGACCCGTTCGGTCATCAAGATCTTGGATATCCATTGAAGGACCTTATGGTTGAATCTTCTAGGAACATCATCTTCTCGGGAATGTTAGAAGAATACACTGAAGGCCCATATCCAGTTGATCCTGGGAACGACATTCCTGGGGATCACCACAACCGGGATTTATGGGATAAGGTTTGATCTCATTGATGAGTGTCAAATATTGTATATTTGTACCTCTTAATTTGTATTTATTAAACCTTTAGCTTTGTTATTTTCTGATGTATTTTGCTAGTTTTGGTGTTTTAGCATTTTGCAGATCATTAAGTGAAAAATTGAGGTTGTGAGGTAAAAAGGCATAAAAGGCTGAAAATTCAGATTTTCTGGCAATGGGCTTGAGTTCATCCCTGTTGAGATCGAGCGCACGCACCCACAACACCCTTCAGCCTGCTACGACATGCCACAGAGGGGTCATTCAAGCCCGAGTGAGCTCGAGCGTAGCCCTACTGAGCTTGAACGCACATTGCAGAACTGCCAGAGATAGAGTCGTACTTAGAACGCCAATCGAAGGTTTTCCCATGCAAGAAATACGTCTTTTCTCTGCTTTTTGCAGCAGGTTGCACAGCATTTGTGCTCTAGTTTGTCTTTTGCAAGAGAGGAAACCCTAGAGAGGGATAGAGGTGTCATTTTACATGACCCTTTAACCCTAATGTCCCTCTATAAAGCCATAGCTATGCCTCCTTGTTGGAGCACGAATTAGGGCAGTAGCTAGGCCGTTTTTCTCTTTCTTTGTAGCTTAGTTTCAGAAACTTTTTTCATGTTATAACTCTTTTCTTTTAAGTTTCCTTTAATTTTAGTCATGGTAGGCTAAAACCGAAACCTCACAATTGATAACACCCACACTCTTGTTATGTTATTTGTGCATTCCAATGTTTGTTGATATGTTATTCAAATTACATTCTCTTTATTGCTTATGCCTTAGATTGAATGTGCATTTATTGAAGTAGTAGGGCATTTAATGTGTTTCAACTGATGGATACATCGATTTATCGGTTTGAAATATCCATTATGATTTGTTCTTTAAATAGATACAATGGATGATTTGATTTCAAATGGGTACTCTTTGTGATTTATCTTTGAGTTGGATTCATTAAATAGTTCTAACATATGTGGTTAAGGACTTGAATGACAAGCAAAGCTTAAATGTTATTTAAAAACCCACATTGGATTTGATTTGGTGGATTCTTAAGCCTTAGTTTCTTTTATATTTTGTTCTTCATTATCTTTAACTCTAGCTTGTTATTTTGCATGTTTAAACCCCAATATTTGTAACTAGGTTAAAATGAGATTAGATAAACAAGAAACTGATTTTTGACCATTTCCTTTTGGATTCGACTTCGCACTTGCACACACTATATTGCAAACGATTCGTACGCTTGTAAGTACTCTTTTAAACTCACAACACTCATAAATCCCTAGCAAGCCGCATAAGGACTCTATCCCAAGTTTTTCGGGATAGGTCCTTGTCCAACAAAATGTGGGATAAGACACCTAATACCTATATGAAATCAGCTGACAGGCAGTATCCTACCCGAATGGGACTCCTTGGAAGATAAGTCTGATCTCATGCAATCTAGGGATCAGACTCCTAATAGAATTGTATTAGAGCACTCCAATTATTTTAGAACTGTGTGCCTATAAATAGGTTGGTACCCCAAGTACAAAATTACTCTGATCTCTCTGACTTTACTCTGCTCTTGATACTTTCTAAAATTGTCTACAAGAATCAAACTTAGGCATCAGAATGGGATCTAGTCGCCATCCCCTGATAAGTTGTTTATTATTTTGCAGACTTCGAGAAGGTCAATAAATAGACGACACATCACCAAACTAGAAACTGTACCAACAACTATCACATGATATAAGACAGACGCAATTTTGGTCTAATATAATACACAAGAGAAAACTTAAATTTAATATTAGAAACTAGTTAGATCATAATCTTGTGAAGAATTCTACTTTTTGCAGTATTTATCTTTTCACTAAAGATGAAAATAAGGAAAATTACAAGATGGAAGAAACTGATTTCCTTTCTTCCATAGACACTCACTTTTCCTACAGACCCATACTTTAAAAGGTACAACAAGAATACATGAATCCTTCTATAAAAATCCAGTTTGTTGTGATTAATGATGCAAAGGCCTTGTGCTTTTTGTTTGATCTTGATTTCAATTAATAAAGGTGTGCAAGAAAAACCTATTGTTGGTGTTTTAAACCTCAAAGAGGACTATCTGCAAAAGTTGAATGTCTGAAACCATGTAGTGTTAAAAGAAGAAACAAAATGTTCAATCTCAGTAGAATGGTTACAGTTTGAGATTCAAAGTTTCGGGTAAAACAACAGGAAAGAAAAAGAAAAAAAAAAAAACAGATCATTGTGTGTAAAAAAACAAATCCAACCTAGAACAACGAAAATGTAAATGTAAGGGATATAATGTAAGGGATAGGGCCTTTAATGGGCTTCTGGCCCATACTAAAGAATGGGGTATTCTAGAAGGTATCAAGTGAAGTGTACAATTTTGTTAGCATATTTTCTAACAGAATAAGTTATTTAAGGGGGAGGCAACGGGTAGAAGGTAGAGAAGAAGAAAGAAGAAGAATATTGTAGTTGGTTAATTCTTGAAGAGATAAGGTCTCTCCAAGTGCCTGAGAGAGTCTAGGCCTCTCTGAGTGTCTGGGAGAGATTGGATCTCTCTAAGTGCCCGTAGTTATCCTTAGTGAATTATTCATCTATAATCTTCATATTTCTTCCTTGAATCTTCACCGATTCTACCTTGTTTGGTTATAATATACTTGATTTAATCTCCATTAAGAAGAACCCATTACAGTAAAGAAAAAAATCGAGCCTTACATGAAAAAAAAAAAAAGGAAAAAAAAAATTCAGAAAAACAATTCTGGATGATGAAATAATCTGCTCAAAAGGACGCTGGGAAGAACGGCTACAGTTAGATTTGGGTGAAAGTAGGAGAGAGAGAGAAATGCGTCGGAGGAAAAATGAAATTTTGGATACGTTTAGAATTGCGATTTTGTAGACAAAAAGTGTGAGTTTAAATAAAATTGAAAAAAATAAATCGTTTAAAAATTGCGTTTATAAAAAATTGTGATTTGAAAATACAGAAAACTGTCTTTTCAAATTGCGCCAAGGGGATGCTTTTTTGAAAACACTGAATTTTAAAGGCTAACTTGAAATTTTATAGGTCTAACTGGAATTTTACTAAATGCTTAACTGTGTTTTTAAAAATTACTTTTTTAAATTGTTATTTTTAAATTGTACTTTTTAAAATTGCAAACCCAAACAGTCTCTCATTTTTCCCAACCCATTTTTAAGTTCAATAGAAAGAAAAACAAAATATATAAAATATAAAATAATAAACCCACGTAGGCTTGGGTGTAGGGTGAGTATATAGTGAGTGTAAAAATAACATATCCCAATTTTTATTTATTTATTTATTTATTTTTTAGAAAATATATCTCAATTTGATCCCCCCCCCCCCCAAAGCGCGTTTTCAGTTTCAGTAGAAAGAAAAAAAAAAGTTATATATGTATATAATAAAAAATAATAGTGCCATGTAGGCTTGGATGTAGAGTGAGTGTAAAGAGCGTAGAAATAACATGTCTCTATGAATTATATGATCCAACGGCCCAAAATGGCTCAAAGACTTGTATAGTTTTTGTAGACTTGACTCGGGTGTTGTTCAGAAGGTTCAATATGCATTAATGGCGCGCGTCCAAGCGACGGACAATTGTATCCTCTTTACGGATTTGACTATTCGTGTTTTTAATTTATTTATATTATTAAAAACAATACTTTTTAAAAATAAAAAAATACAAAACTTTCTAAAAGTTAAAAAATAAACCTCTTCGATTGTTGTGTGGTGGCCACACCGTGGTGGCCGCTAGTCAGTTCCGAAGGCCGGGCAGTAGATAACATTTTAAAGAGTAATATTTCTTACACAACTCTCACACAACTTTTGCACAACTCTAACTACTTTTTGTTATGATCAACCATTGGATTTGTTTTTCAACATATGGGTCCTAAATATTCAATGGCTGATTTTAAAAGAAAGTTGTTAGAGTTGTGTAAAAGTTGTACAAAAATTGTGTAAGAAACATTACTCCATTTTAAATTATTTTATTTGTTTGTTTGTATTTTTATTTTATTTCATAAAAATATTTTTAATTTTTTAATCTCTACAAAAGTCTTTCAAAAACTTACCGAATTAATTCTTTTAACTTTTACCTTTTTCAAAACCTTTTGCAAAGTCAAAACCCAAAAAACTCTTTTCAAAATTTTGGCATAGAAGGCCGAAACTCTTTGCTCTGAAGTAACCAAAACCACCGCCCAACCGAGCCATTGAACTCCTCAAGACACTTTTGACGGAAATGGAGACCTCTCCTCACCTCTCCCTCCTCACTTTCTTCTCCCTCTTCCTACTCACTCAGGCGAGATTAATTCTCAACCCTTCTGATCTCAAAGCCCTCTCCATCATCCAAAA
Organism: Alnus glutinosa; assembly: GCF_958979055.1. Classification (NCBI taxonomy): domain Eukaryota; kingdom Viridiplantae; phylum Streptophyta; class Magnoliopsida; order Fagales; family Betulaceae; genus Alnus; species Alnus glutinosa. The sequence continues at coordinate 18,432,165 of NC_084893.1, read as the reverse complement.
ACACTTGGGCCTCAACGGTCACCAACCTTACCTCTCTACCAAACCTTACATCACCCCCGGCGTATTCTGTGAGAGGAGACTCTCAAACAACCACACCTATGAGCTCAGAGTAACTAGGCTCGTCTTTAAATCCCAAAGGCTCACTGGGTTCCTATCACCGGCGATCGGACGGCTCTCTGAGCTCAAAGAGCTCTCTGTTCCTAACAACCAACTCGTTGACCAAGTACCATCCCAAATCGTTGACTGCCGGAAACTGGAAATTCTCAACCTCCAAAGCAACCAGTTTTCAGGGGAAATCCCAAGCGAGTTATCCTCACTTATACGCCTTCGAGTCCTTGATCTTGCTTCCAATAGATTTTCCGGGGACTTGGGTTTCTTGAAGTATTTTCCCAACTTGGAAAATCTCTCTCTTGCAGACAATCTCTTCACTGGGAAAATTCCGCCATCCATTCGTTCTTTCCGTAATCTCAGACTCTTCAACTTCTCTGGAAATCAATTTCTTGAAGGTTCAGCCCCATTGATGGACAGGCTGGCAAACTCAGCATCCGATGTCCCAAAACGTTACATTTTAGCTGAGAATTCAACTGGAACTGGAAGAAGCAACACTACAGCACCAGCTGCAAATAGAACTGCTATTTCTACTGCTCCAGCTCCTTTTCCAGGGCAACAACCTCACAAACATAAAAATAGCAAGGGGAAGCTAGCTGGGTGGATTCTCGGATTCCTGGCTGGCATATCTGTGCTCATCTTTTGCTTGCTGTATAAACTGACCTGGGCTGTTGTAAAAGGTGGAGGGAAGGAACCGGGCCCTTCAATCTTTAGTCCTTTGATAAAAAAAGCAGAGGACTTGGCTTTCTTGGAGAAAGAGGATGGACTGGCTTCGTTTCAAATCGTAGGAAGAGGTGGGTGTGGCGTGGTTTACAAGGCTGAATTGCCTGGAAGCAATGGCAAAATGATTGCCATAAAGAAGATAACTCAACCTCCAATGGATGCGGCAGAATTGACTGACGAAGACACTAGGCTTCTAAACAGTAAAATGTGTAACGACCCACTCCCAATGACACAATACTGTCCGCTTTTAGCTCCCCATACCAGACTTCCCAGGAGGTCACCCATCCTAGGATTGCTCTCGCAGCGGCTCGCTTAACTGCGGAGTTCTGATAGGTTCATTGTCATCACGGCTTTAAAACGCGTTGTGTCATATAGGGTGCATTTATACATATAAGCACATCCTCATTCCCAGGCGATGTGGGACATCACAATCACCCCCCCTTGGGACCCAGCGTCCTCGTTGGCGACCCTCATGGGATCACCCCATTCTTGGCATCCCAGCGAGTGCCCGCTGGCAACCCTCTTGGGCTTGTGCACGCTCCCACCATCTCAGGCTGGGCAATGGCTCTGATACCATTTGGTCGTTTTTTTTTTTTTTTTTTTTTTTTTTTTTTTTTTTATTTGTACAAAAGATTTATAAAACATTAACGAGTCATCACAGTGACACGACTACATGTCGCTCAGCCAACATACGTACACGCTCCATACCGTGTACTTGATATTCAGAGTATTATCTAGAAGCGGAATAATTGTAACACAACAACCATAACGGAAAGCACATCTAAAATTAACTAGTGGTCCATACAAAAAGGGCTATATCTGTCTAACAGTTTAAAGTTTACATTTACCCATTGATACAAAAGAATGGCTACACAAAAGAATATGTGACACCTACGTCACTAGCCATATACAAAATACCCCAAAAGAGTGAACTCCATAGTCCAACTCAGTACGACTGTCGCGGAGTGCTTCAATCGTAGTACCCCAAATACGCAGCTACATGGTCTTCCTCAAAGTCAGGTGTACCTGCAGTCACAGGAACTACATCTATACGGTTGTGGAGGTTTGCCACATCCGTATAAGTGGAATTATGAGCCCACAATCTTAGCATAAATAAATATACTAAGACCTCAGAGGTATACCATTCACTGAATTTTCACAAAGAACCAACTTTTCCTTTTTTTAGTCATGCGTACACTATAACAGCTACCAATTTTATAAACTTCTGTTTTGAAAATCCCCATAGCTGATATAGCATACATTGACAAATAGAAAACATTTTAACATACTAGGCAGCTAATATTATTCGGAGGAGATTCATTATAGAAAACAAGGGCATTTAAATCATGCAACCATCCGATACCAATATACATAAGTTCTTTTTCTATCAAGACTCTTATGCATACTAACACGTCTAGCAAAACTACAATATACTTATCATGAAAACATCACACAATTTAAACAATGCTATGCATGCTCATGATAGTCTTCTTATTCATTGTGAGCCTTACGCTCTCTTCGTTATTATGAGCCTTACGCTCTCTTCGTTATTATGAGCCTTACGCTCTCTTCGATTATTATGAGCCTTACGCTCTCTTCGTTATTATGAGCCTTACGCTCTCTTCATTATTATGAGCCTTACGCTCTCTTCGTTATTATGAGCCTTACGCTCTCTTCCATTATTATGTGTTCATGCTTCATGCTTCATGCTTTACAATTCAAACTCTATACTCCTATTCTTTGCAAATCATGCTTTCTTCAAATACCATGAACCAATCAACATGAAATTTCATCATTCTTCTTTGCATAATTAAATCCCAACTACAACACACTTTCAAATACTTCAATCAATTCAAAACCTTTCATTCATGCATCATTTCATAACATCATTGATATTTCAACATAATTGAAACTATTTAAAACATCCAAAACATACATGTTAACATATCGTTGGTTCAGTAACAAAATCACATATCATTTGCATTTCTATAAAATACATAAAAATATCTTTTCTCAGTGAGTAGAATACTCACCTTGATTGCTTGCACACCAACACTAACAAGTCCTAGGCTCACTCCCCAAAGTGCCGCTGAATACAACATATTGCATCCATTTAGTTTCCATCCAATAATTACACTACCTCATGAATCGTTTAAGGATTATTTTACTCGACAGTTGCCTAAACTCATACTTAACCATATTCCTAGGCTTATAAACATAACCCCGATTTTTATACAAGTTACTACATTAAAACCTAACCTTATAAATATTTATTCTTACCAAACCCATGGTTAATGTGAGATTAATCATCACTATCTCCCATAATTTACCCACAAATTAACAATCTTATTTTAAATAATTAAAAGCTTCAAGTTAATCTAGTCCATCAACTTAGGGCTTTTCCAAACTTAACCCCAATAACAATATTTTAAACACAATCACATTTACTAAAAGTTAATCTCTTAAAATCCCATAAATATCAAATACCCAAAAATTAAGGCTTAAGGAAAAACTTACCCAAATTCACCAAACTCCCACCCAAAGTTTGGCTAGCCTCAAATAAGCTCCAATAAGCTCAAACACCTAAAAGAAATAAAGGATTAAACTTATATTTAGGATTTTACCTAAAAATTACGAAATTATGAGTTCAGTGTTTTACCTTAAAACAATCGGTACGAACGTAGATCCGAGTGTAAGGATTACGTTGTCGAAAACGAATTGAAGATCCGACCGTTGGATCTTCGTAGATCGCAATTTTCGTTAGAAAAAACTTAAAACTCTCCCTCCCTTTCTCCTTTCTGTTCTTCCGGCCACAGAGGGAATGAGGCACTGCCTCTCCTTCTGTTTCTTTCTTTTCTTTAAGTGAGGCGCACATGCGCCTCACGTTGTCCTGTTTTTTTTTTTCTTTTTTTTTTTTATATTATTATTTTTTTTTTTTTTTGGGAACCGAAGGGCCAAGCCCTAGTTCCGTGACCACTGTGGCCGTACGGCCTTTCAACTGAAAGGCCGTGCGGCCCTGCTGTATATATATATATATATATATATATATATATATATATATAAAATATTTATTTATTATTTTATTTATACATTTATTTATTTATTCAATTTGCAAATTCCTAATTCTTTTAAACTTAATAATATTCTCTTACATTTTATTTTCATAGTCACAATTTACAAGTCTATGAGATAAAAATGAATTTTGTTTTATTTTACCACACGAGGTAGACTTATTTTTATTTTTCATCCTAATAAACCCATTAAATATTTCTAAGGCGTTACATCATTCCCTCCTAATAAAAATTTCGTCCTCGAAATTTGGATATTAGACCGCTATACGATCATGCAAACATGAACTTCTAGAGAATCTAACGCTCAATCGTTATGAATCGAAAAATCATACCTGGGTTCACTCAAACAAGTGGGGATATTTATCCCGCATCTGCTGTTCAAGTTCCCACGAAGCTTCCTCAACTCCGTGATTCCGCCATAAAACTTTCACCAGCGGGATTGTCTTGGTTCTCAATTGTCGTTCCTTGTGATCTAAAATTTGTACGGGCAATTCCTCATATGTCAAGTTAGGCTGAATATCTAGAGGCTCGTGATTAATCACCTGTGATGGATCGTATATACACTTCCGCAGCTGAGAAACGTGAAAAACATCGTGAATGCCCACCAGATTAGGAGGCATTTCGATCTTGTATGCCACAGAACTTACCTGCTTCAACACCTTGAATGGTCCAACATACCTTGGGCTGAGCTTGCCCTTGTTGCCAAAACGGAATACATTCCGCATTGGTGACACCTTTAGATACACAAGGTCCCCCACAACAAATTTTAACTCACGACGTCGCTTATCCGCATAGCTTTTCTGTCGACTTTGTGCAGTAAGCATGCGCTTCCGGATCAGTGCTATCTTTTCTTTCATCATTTGCACTAATTCTGGCCCCAATAACTGTCTCTCACCTACATCATCCCAATACAGAGGCGATCGACATTTGCGCCCATACAACGCCTCATAGGGTGCCATGCCAATAGTTGCCTGAAAACTATTATTATAGGCAAATTCTACTAAAGGCAAATGGCGCATCCAGCTCTCCTTGAAATCCAACACGCACAACCTAAGCATATCCTCGAGAGTTTGAATGGTTCTCTCGGATTGGCCGTCGGTTTGCGGATGGTAGGTGGTGCTAAAGTTCAGCTTTGTACCCATAGCACTCTGTAGCTTCTCCCAAAACCTCGAAGTAAACCGTGGATCACGGTCCGACACAATGGAGACAGGCACTCCATGTAGTCTCACAATCTCCCGTACATACAAATCTGCTAGCTTTTCCATCGAATATGTGATCTTGATGGGAAGAAAATGTGCACTCTTTGTCAACCTGTCAACAATAACCCATATAGCATCTTGTCCGCTTGGTGTCCTTGGAAGGCCCACTACAAAGTCCATAGAGATCTGATCCCACTTCCACATAGGCACCTCAAGTGGTTTAAGTAGTCCTGCTGGCCTTTGATGTTCAGCTGTAACAAGCTGGCAAGAATGACACTGGGCAACATACTCTGCAATATCCTTCTTCATGCCACGCCACCAAAATCTCTTCTTTAAGTCCTGATACATTTTGTTATTGCCTGGGTGGATGGTGTAGCGTGTTTGGTGCGCTTCATCAAGGATATCTCTCCTCAACTCAGTATCACCAGGGATGACTGTTTTCCCACTGTTTGTCTTCAAAGTCCCGTTTTCAGTGAGATAGAACCCATTTGCCTCTCCTTGCCTGGCCTTAACCTTGAGATCTTGCAACTCAGGGTCGCTTTCTTGTGCCATTTTGATTCTTTCAATACTCATAGGCTCTATCACAAGTGCTGCCATAATAGGAGATCTACCTGTCATAACTTCATCAATCTGCACAAGGGTGAACTGCTGGGATAGCTCTCCCATAATTTCTTCCGGATCAGTCTCTTCTTCTTGATACTTTCTACTCAATGCATCAGCTACAACATTGGCTTTAGCTGGGTGGTAAAACATCTTGCTATCATAGTCCTTTAAGACCTCGAGCCATCTCCTTTGCCTCATATTTAAGTCCCTCTGCGTAAAAAAGTATTTGAGACTCTGGTGATCGGTGTGAATTTCGCACTTCTCTCCATAAAGATAATGTCTCCATATCTTTAATGCGTAGACCACTGCTGCCAATTCTAAGTCATGAGTAGGGTAATTCTTTTCATGCTCTTTCAGCTGTCTTGAAGCATAGGCCACAACCCGACCTTGCTGCATAAGAACACATCCCAAGCCTTTCTTTGATGCATCCGTATAAACCACATACGCAACTGACTCCATAGGCAATGTCAACACTGGTGCGGTAACCAATCTGCGCTTCAATTCCTGAAAACTGGCTTCACATTTATCACTCCATACAAATGGGACATTCTTCCTTGTAAGAGCAGTGAGTGGCCCTGACAATGAAGAAAATCCCTCAATAAACCTCCTGTAATACCCTGCTAAGCCCAAGAAACTACGGATTTCCCGTACACTAGTTGGCCTTTCCCATTCCACAACTGCTTGTACTTTGGCCGGATCAACTGCTAGGCCATCCTTGCTTACGACATGGCCCAAAAATGCTACTTCTTCAAGCCAAAATTCACACTTCTTGAATTTGGCAAATAGTTTCTTTTCACGCAGCTTCTCCAACACAATCCTCAAGTGTTCCTCATGCTCCGCACGATTGGCCGAATAAATCAATATGTCATCAATGAATACCACTACAAAAGAATCTAAGTATTCGTGGAATACCCGATTCATCAAATCCATGAACACTGAAGGAGCATTAGTCAATCCGAAAGGCATTACCAAGAATTCAAAATGGCCATACCTCGTTCGAATTGCTGTCTTAGGAATGTCTTCTTCTCTTACCTTTAACTGGTGATATCCCGAAAGAAGATCTATCTTTGAGAAGATTGAGGCTCCCTTGAGTTGATCAAATAAGTCATCAATCCTTGGCAAGGGGTACTTATTTTTTATAGTAACCCTATTCAACTCCCGGTAGTCTATACACATCCGCATGGATCCATCCTTTTTTTTCACGAATAACACTGGAGCTCCCCAGGGTGATACACTTGGGCGGATGAAGCCCCGATCAAGCAACTCTTGAAGCTGCTCTTTCAACTCCCTTAACTCTGTCGGTGCCATACGGTAAGGTGCCTTGTGAATAGGCTGCGTTCCCGGCACTAAGTCAATAGACAACTCCACTTCACGGTCTGGAGGCAAACCCGTAATTTCAGAAAAAACATCTTAATAGTGACATACTACTGGAATCTCTTCCAAACTTCCCTTAGTCTCTGGCTTAGCTTGTATATACGCCAAGTAAGCCTGTGCTCCATCTCTAATGTTCTTGATTAATTGAACGGCAGAGAGGAGTGACGGAGTAGGCCGCACTTTAGATCCACAATAAGTGAACTCTTCCATGCCATGGGGTCGGAAAGTGATCTCCTTCCTACGGCAGTCCATGTTGGCATTATATTTCGATAGCCAGTCCATTCCCAGAATGACATCGAAGCCCATCATGCCAAACACCGCTAATTTTGCCGGTAAGACTCTCCCTTTGATAGCAATGGGACAATTGCTTACATACTTCTTACAAGTGACAACGTCGCCGACAAGGGTGGCAACGCATATATTCTGCTCTAACGGTTCAATGCTCACTCTACATAACTTCACATATGATAAAGAAATAAACGAGTGCGAAGCACCCGGGTCAAACAACGCACAAGCAACTCTACCAAACAAAGGAATCGTACCTGTGACTACATCAGTGGCATTGTCCTCTGCTAGGACATTCTCCAGGGTGATAGCATACACCCGAGCTGGAGCTGCAGGCCTAGGCTGATTGACACTAGCCTGAGACCCTTGTCCTCTGTTCCCACTCACCTGGGTACATTCTTTAGCAAAGTGGCCAGGCTTGCCACACTTGTAACATGTACCAGTCCCAAATCTGCACTCCCCCAAATGTGGCTTCCCACACCTTTTGCATTTCTGAAGATTGCCACTACCCTGACTAACATAGGTGGTATTCCTTCCTTGTGATCCAGAACTACTGCTCGTAGCTTGCTTCTTGATCGGTGGTGCAGAGGAAGTCCCAGTAGACATCGACCGCTTCCGGCTAAAGTATTCTGCCGCCGCCGTCTTGATCCCCTTTTCTGCCATGGTGGCGACATGCACCATCTCTGAATAATCAGCCACCTTTACAAAGATGATTCGCTCAAGGAGTCGTGGCACTAAGCCACCTCGGAACTTCTCCACCTTGGTCTCTTCATCAGGAATGAGATATGGAGCATACCTTGATAGCCTCAGAAATTCTGCCGAGTATTGCTCCACAGACATGGATCCCTGTTTGAGCTCTAAGAAGTCTCTTGCACACTGTTGCTTTTGAGCAAGTGGGAAGAAACGATCATTAAACTCTTGCTTGAAACGCCCCCATGGAATGGGAACTCCCTGTCCAAATTCTGTCACAAGGTGCAATCTCTTAGATTTCCACCACTGTTGTGCTTCACCACGGAATACAAGACCAACATACTCAACTTTCTGCTCATTGGTACACTTAGCCGTTTCGGCTAATCCCTCATAAGAGGTAAGCCAATCATCCGCAGCAATGGCTCCCTCATTTCCCTGAAACTCAGGAGGACGAAGTTTGAGAAAGTCGGCTGGTGTACAACCCTCAACTGGAGCTCGCTCAGCTGCTCTAGGTGCAGCAGCCATAAGAGCTTCCCAAAATAGTCCAAAGTTAGGCATCTGGAGGGGAGGAGGCGGAGGGGGAGGTGGGGGTGCTTCACCGCCACTTCCATGTACCGATCCTTCATCTCTATAGCGACGCGGGGGCCTACGTTGCCTAGGCGGCATATTCTTGTCTGCACAATGAAATGCCACATAAACAACATAGCACAAGGAACATTAAACACATCATAATATCCTTAAAATGCACACAAAATCCTAAAATTTTCTTTTATCTGTGTTAAAGCTTTTCGAATCCTAAGGCTCTTTCGTTACACTTAGAACTCTAACACAACCCTAGGTTTCCGCTTATCCGCTTTTCTAACCAACCCTAAAGCTAACCGCTCTGATACCATTTGCTACGACCCACCCCCAATGACACAATACTGTCCGCTTTTAGCTCCCCATACCAGACTTCCCAGGAGGTCACCCATCCTAGGATTGACCTCGCAGCGGCTCGCTTAACTGCGGAGTTCTGATAGGTTCATTGCCATCACGGCTTTAAAACGCGTTGTGTCATATAGGGTGCATTTATACATATAAGCACATCCTCATTCCCAGGCGATGTGGGACGTCACAAAATGCGTCAAATTCGTTCGGAAATTAAAACTGTGGGTCGAATTAGGCACCGGAATCTTCTTCCTCTGTTAGCCCATATGAGTTGGCCTGACTGCCATTACCTTGTGTATGAATTCATGAAGAGTGGTAGTTTACAAGACATGTTTAATCCGGCCTCAGAGGGCAGCACTAGAGATTTCGATTGGTTTGCTCGGCTCAAGGTTGCAATAGGAGTGGCTGCAGGGCTTGAATATCTTCACATGAACCTCAACCCGCGGATAATTCACAGAGATCTCAAGCCTGCGAATGTACTTCTGGACGATGACATGGAAGCTCAAATTGCGGATTTTGGGCTTGCAAAAGCCATGCCTGATGCTAATACGCATATGTCCTCTGTCAACGTCGCCGGAACTGTGGGTTATATAGCGCCGGAGTACTACCAAACACTGAATTTCACAGATAGGTGTGACATCTACAGCTTTGGGGTGTTGCTGGGGGTTCTGGTGATGGGAAAGCTCCCATCTGATAACTTTTTCCAGGAGACCAAGGAGATGAGCTTGGTGAGATGGATGAGGAATGTCTTAACATCGGAGAATCCTAGACAAGCGCTTGATCCAAAGCTTTTGGGAAATGGGTTTGAGGAGGAAATGCTCATGGTTTTGAAGATCGCTTGCTTCTGTACCATGGATGACCCAAAGCAAAGGCCTAACAGCAAGGACGTTAGGTGTATGCTGCTTCATATGAGGCACTACCTAGGCAGCATTAAGGATATGTTAGAGAATGAAGCGAAATAATCACGCTTGTGACCAGCAATATATGTTTTAGTAGATCAATTACATGTCTATTATGTGTTATTATTAAGGAAACCGTTCTATGTTATGTGCTTATGCGCCTTATGGCAGCGTGTTGATTCACATGATTAATTTCAAATTTTTTATGAATACCATGTCCTGCACTTGGTTAAGTCTAATGCTCATAAACTGAAGGATCATATTTACATTTTTTTCTTCTCCAAGAATCTTAGCTTGAAATTCTTCCACTTGTTTATGCGAAAGGGAAAAGTTATAAACAGCAGGCCCGCTACAAACATAAACTCCCTCAAAAAGAAATTTAACATGTCTTCGACCAAAATTATGCACATGTCTTAGGATAATTATATTTTTCCCAACCCTAAATTCACTCAAATGTGGTACCAACAAAAGATCTTCTTGCAAAAGGCATTTAGGGAAAGCTAAAATATTCCTTCCAGAAGCAATCAAAACATTTGAAGAAAAAGAAAGTTCCATGCAAGTGCTCCGCCATTTTTTTTTTTTAATAATTTATTTATTTTTTAATTTTTATCAATGAAACAGATAAAGTGCTATCTTTGAAATAACCAATAACGTTTCACATTACTGTCTGCTTTTCAATCTTTAACCTTTTCTTTCAGAGTCTGGTTCGACTTTCCAACATTCTCAATCATGGAGTGACTAGTGAGTATTCTAAGTAGTATGAATACCCGTAAAGGAAGGCCTAGCTTCTACTCCTCATGACAGTATTTAGTAATCTACATGTATTTAGGCACATATTAGCAGAGATGCCAGAACAAAACATAAGTCAACCCTTCAGTTAGTCATCCACCAACATTGTGTGAACAAAACAAAAAAGATCCTCTTTTTTTTCTCAGGCAAGCAGATGATTGAATTTATCAGAAGGTTCACTTGTTTAACCGAGTAGGAAAAGACCTAATGATTCAGTTTAGAAAATAAACGTTTTCAGTCCTGCAGACTTGGAAAAAAAAAAACATAGACCTGATAGAGAATATATGGATACCGTATATTACGGTACTCTCCATATAGATGTTAGAGAATATAATGATACCGTATATTACGGTACTCTCCATATATTGTAGGATTTAAATTAATCCTCATTAATTGTAATTGATTATAATCAAATCAGATTTGAATACATTCAATTCTGATTTGATTATATTCTCCTTACATACCATTTTGTATTCTCTATATCCCTATAAATAGGGATCATTTGTATTGTAAATTAACTAAGCAATAAGAGTATAATGTAGCCTTAGGGCTTTATCCTGTGGACGTAGGTCATTGACCGAACCACGTAAAATTTCTTGTTTATCTTATTTTATTATTCCGCATTTTATTTCTTTTAGGCTTTAGATTTCTTTCAAGACCAAGTTAACTTACCCCTCATTCAGATTCCTTGAGTAACGTCAGACCTGTTGAATACTGACTTCTGCATCCATTATTACGATAACTCTATTTCTAAGTAATTACAGGTACTATCATTCTATGCCCATGAATGATATCTTAATTGCCAAATTAAAAAGCTTCGAGGGTCATTTACAAAATATGAAATATCTAGCACTGCAAATTCATTTGTAATGGAGGATCATAAAAAACAATATGATGAGCTACTAGCTTTATCAAGATGAATGAGAAGCCAATAATTCAGTATGTTCATAGCAGGCCACTTCTATTACCTCTTTCACTGGAATACTAGTCGATAAAATAATCAAGTATAGAAAGGAAAGACAAGTCATCAGTACCTTTGTCACAACCATAGCCATGTCTCTAGATAGTTGATGATCAGTTCTTTCATTTGTTTGATATGAAGAAATATTGAAGTTGATCTCAATTATCCAGCAACTGTGATCCTTTATGCATATTACGATGTGATTGATATTTCAATGCATGAAACTAGCCCATCAGGGAAAGTGGGCATTTCTATGATGGAGGAAAGTTTGGTCGAGATCAAAGCTACACTTGTAAAAGCATTATGCATGGCTAAGTTTTAATTTTGTTTCAACCTTCTTACAATCAACAACAATCATATGGTACCTTGCTAAACCTATTTATTCTTACACATTTACAACATATATACAAGTCGATCTCTTATTAATCTTATGAACTGTTGGAGAGATAAATATCCAAAATATATTCAACTAAGATGACTTTGATATAATATTGGGAAAACTTCACAAAAAAATACTAAACTATCACGCGTTTTAAAAAAAGGGTATCAAACTAGCAAAACTGTCAATTAAGGGTATCCAACTATTAAAACTATGCAATGTCGAGTATTCCGTTAGGATTCGGTGTTAAATCCTAACGGAAGTAGAGTCACATGACTTCCATGTGATTTTTAAGGGCATTCTTCCTGTTATGCCCCTTAAGAAAATGCTCAAATACACATAAAACAACAAAAACTTATAAAATGCTCCCAAACACACTGTATTAATAGCCGCCATCTTCCCAAATGACACCATCTTCTTTGGCGATAACCTCGATGACGAGTGGTTCGTCGTGTTCCTCCTCTTCCACATTTACTCCACTTTTCGAACACCGATGGTGAGTTCCTCTTCATCGAAGCTGCCTTCCACCTTCTCCGCTGGCTCAACCTCGATACCAGCCCTAACCGCGTCTTCGTTCGCCAAAGATTCTCTCCATTCACATCCACCCGATTCCACTGTTCCCTGCAAATTTTAAGAATGGGTAAATTTTATTTTCTCTTGAACTATCACACCTTTTCTAAAGTATCTGTAAGCTTAAAAAAGAAAGAAAAAAAAAAATAAAAACCAAAAAAAACCAAAAATAAAAAGAGCAAAAATAAAAAATAAAATAAAACAACCCATGGTGCGTAGCCACCCTAAGTGGAACAAGGCTGACGACAACCCTAATTGACTTTTATTTTTTATTTTTTATTTAAACGTACTCAAATAATTTTTAAAGACAATGCATTAGAAAAAGAAAAAAGAAAGAGATAAATGTATTAAAAAGTTCTTGGAGTTTTAAAAAGTTATTAAACACTAATTGAAGTAAGCAAAATGCAATAAATTAGTCCATACTATTAGAAAAGTTGAGAAAAATCATTAATATGCTAAATGGGGGGTGGTCGAACCACTCCCTCGGAACATTTATAGAGGTGACCGAACTACTCTAAAATTTATTAGTCATTTGGGTTGGTCTCTTAATTCTTATTGATGTGATACATTAACAATTTTTTTTTTTTTTTTTTTTTTTTTTTTTTTTTTTTTTTTTTTTTTTTTTTTTAACAATAAGAACTAATTTGTTCTTTTTTATTTATCTCAAGAATTTATTTGTCATTTGGGTTGGTCGCCTAATTCTTGTTAACACGATACATTAACGGATGTTGTCAACTTTTTTAATAGACTAATTTGTTTTGTTTTATTTATTTATTTTTTTTATTCAATACGTAATTAATTAATTTCCAAAACTTTAAATTAGTAAAAAAAGAAAAAAAGAAAAAAAGAAAAACTCAAACAAAAAGGAAAGGAATAAGTAATTTCTTCATGGACGCTGCTTTAGAAAAAGAGAGACAACCATCTATCAATCACTTTCCACCATCAAATTCTCGAGTAATTCTAAACGTCATACCCATGTCCCTCTTGTGTCCCTCTAAAAGTGATGTGGCTTTTAAAATCACCATGTGATCAAAATTTAATTTTGATCAATCACAAGCTTAATGGTGATTTTAAAAGCCACCTCATTTTTAGAGGGACACAAGAGGGACATGGGTATGACATGTAGCATTACTCCAAATTCTCTATCGCTAATTGTGCCAGTGGGCACCCAAGTTGTTAGGAGATAAGTCTTATTTTTCGAAACATGTGGGATGCGAAAAATTAAGAAGATAAAAAAAAAAAAAAAAAAAAAAATTAAATCATATTATAAATGATATTAAAATTTAAGTGGTTTCCTCGTATTGACGTACATCTACCGTAAGATATGTTGGAAATAATTTTGGATGGTGCACAAAATGATTGTTGAAATAAAATAATACAAATATGAAAATTAACAATTAAATTAATAATTGTTACACAAATAATTGGTTGAAAATATTATTGTTGATACTAGACCATATTAATCTGAAGTAATAATAATAAAATAAACACAGTACAAGAGATTAAAATTAAAGTAAAGAAAGATCTCACAATGCTATAGAATCACGCAAGAGCGTTATCCATAAAGGTTGATTCGTGCCTCTCGGAGTGTATAACTCGGTGTGATCGGATCTCTTGACACGCAACCTCTCAGGATTAGACTATAGCGTCTATCTTCGTTAAGGACACACTTCCAAGAACGAAGATCAAAGAGAACAACCCTTTGATCAAAGTAGATGGGACTTAATAATAATTTTTCTTTTAAAATAGCTAATAGTATAACAAATAGTTTTATAGCTTAAAACCAAATTCACATTAGAATATGTGAATGCACGCTAGAAAAATATGTTAGAGGTTTTAGTCAAAGAAGAAGATAGTTCTCAAATGCATTGGGAACTCAATTTATGTAAACAGTCAAAAAATGTAAATACTACAGATTTTTCTTTTAAGGCTCATGAATGACAAACGGTCATAAGACTCATAATTATTAACCGTTACAAATCTAAAATAATAAACTTTAATAATGACAAAATGTTTGAAGATTAAAAAGCCATAAAAACAATTTTTAATAACCAACGGTTACAGAATAAAAACTCATAAATATATATTTTAATAAATCAATTTTTTTTCATTTGCCATCAAAACTCATGAATATATTTTAATACCAAATGGTAAAACATTTAAAGATGGCTAAAAATGAAATAACGTTTGTAACACACATATTACAACAATCCCCCACATGTTACAAACACTAGAATATAAGGAGTTTGAAAACATGCATCAATGTGGTACCCGAAGGTTTTAACCGCACCTAGGATAAATAAGTAGGAACTCAATGAATCGTGGTAGAGTTAAACTCTTTTAACCAAATTCATAAGTTGACCAAACTTATCACCCACATAACTTTCTCCAAAAAAATTATTGGGTTGTTCTATAGCAGGTTGGCGCCTTATACATGCCATGCGCCCCTGGGTTTCATGAGCGCTCTAGAGACCTACCCTAGTCTCATAGGAGGCGGCACCACCTCCACACTCACATAAGTGGCATCCATCAAGAGTGTGTGCAGGGAACACCCCATTCCAACATGTAGGGACTATGGATCCATTAAGAGTTTTTAAACTCATCCTTAATCACTTTGCATCTTGTACTGTCTTACACCATAGGGATGAAGTCATCACTATCTTTTCAACAAGATAATGGATAAACATAGAATGACAGTACCTCAACATGATCACTTGTGACATCGTTTCCCATTAAACTTCATTCATGGGATCTCCAATCGCAGAGGTTGGGTATCAATCACAGTGTCATAATTTGGGTATCAGTCCTATCCCCCTCGATGTTTTACTCACCAGCCTTCTCGCAAGTGGCTTGGTCAAAGAATTTGTAAAATTCCTTTTTGACCTCACACATTCCATGGAACTTATACCGGCCTCAATAAGTTGCCTCACAATATTGTGCATTTTTCTCATTATAAATCTTGCTCCTTACTCGAGCTATGACAGCCTGTCAATCACAATCAAAGCACAAATGGAACTGAATTAGTATATAAAGGCAAATCAATTGATTAATAAGCTCATTAGCCATTCATCTTCAGTTCCTGCCTTCTCTAAGGCAACTAACTCTGACTCCATAGTAAACCTTGCTATGCAAGTCTGTTTTGAGGATCTCCAAGAGATAACACATCCAACCAGAATAAACACATAAAGTCACATATAGACTTTAGCTCATCTGGATCATAAATTCAGTTAGCATCACAATATTCTTTCAATAAAGGAGAATAATCACAATATGACAAACCAAAATTAATTGTGCTCTTTAAGTATTTCAACAATTTAGAGATAGCATCCCAATACTCAACACCAAGATTCTGAGTATATCTACTCAACATACCAACAACATATGCAATATCAAGCAAATACAGTTTGTCAAAATATCAAGCTACCAATGAATTGTGCATATTTTTCTTGCAATACACAATCACCGTGATTCTTTACCAAATGTAATTTTTGAATCATATGGTGTACATATAGACAGATAATCAAAGTGCTCAAATCTTTTAAATATCTTTTCAACATAATATGTCTTTTTTTTTTTTTTTTTTGACATGTCCACACAAGAGGGGTAGGGAGGATTCGAACTAGTGACCTCCGCTTTATGAGGCGTGGTCTCCAGCCGATTGAACTATCCATTGGGGACATAATATGTCTGAGATAAAATAATGCAATCATTATCTCTAAGAACTTTAATGTCTAATATGACATTAGTTCTACCCATTTATTTTATATCAAAATTATATGCAAGAGATCTTTTAGCTCCATGCACAATATCAATGTTAATTCAAAAATAAGCAAGTAACCAATATATATAAACAAATAATGATACATTCATTATTATAAAACTTGCTATGCATTTACTTGCACTATTAATTAAATATGCATTAGACAACATTACCTTGTCAAACTTTTATGCCATTGTTTAGGAGCTTGCTTTAATTCTACAATGATTTCACCAATTTGAACACTTGTGTGTTCTTGAACAAGGATTATAAGTCCCTTGGGCTCTCCATATAAATCTCTTCACCATTTAGAAAAAACAATTTTGACATCCATTTGATGTACAACAAATTTATAAATAAAAGCAATGTCAAATAACATTTTATAGATGCAATTATAGTAAACAGAGAATAAGTACTAAATAATTATCATTTGACATTTGCTTATAGCTTTTAGCTACCAAACTTGCCTTGTACTTATCTATCATATCCAGGGGCGGAACCAGGATTTTCGGTGAGGGGGGATGATTTTTTTTTTTTTTTTTTGGGAGACAGACTTGCATAAATACAAAAGCATATAAATATTTAAAATCTTTATATATTTGTGTTTGTACATATTGATATTAAATAAAAGCATTAAAGTCTTCCATTTAATCTCATGGCATTACAAATACATAGTGGTATAAACAACTAGCATAATAGCTTAAAAAAAAAAAACTTGCAATAAAAAAAAAAAAAAAAAAAAACTAAACATAATCTATAGGGTCTAATAAAAATGATACTTATGATCGTGAACTCTTTTTCCTAACAATCCCTTAAAGCTCCAAATAACAATACTATGAGTCGAGCCAAACAATGGTGAAATCATAAATGATTAAACCATTTAACTTGTGATGCCAAAAAAAATATTGTGAACCCAAATGACTACAAAATTACTACTCAAAAAATTGATTGTTGGTTAGAGACTTCACTTAGAATAACTACTCAAAGAACCCAAACAATTTAACTTTTTTTCTTTTGCATTTTCAGAGTCCTAAATCAAATTGATTTTCTAGTTAGAAGCCAACTAGAATATGGAAGAAAATTAAATGAATGGGGTATTTTAGATTTTTTGTGTTAAAAGATGGGGCAAAACTAAAAAAAATAAGTTAAAAAGGGACACAAATATTATTTTGGGGGGACAAAAGTATCATTTTGAAAGAACATAATTATTTTTTTGGTATATTTAAGGATATTTTTCAAAATTTTGGGGGGACATTCGTCCCCCCCACCCAAGACGTGAGTCCGCCTCTGATCATATCATCCAGTTTAAGCTTCTTCTTAAACATCTAGTTACAACCAAGTGATTTGGTTGAAGGAGGTAACTCAATGAGTTTCAAATATGGTTAGACATAATTTATTCCAATTCATTATTTATATCCTCTAACCAAAACAAATGCATCAAATAGATTTAATTGCTTCACAATAACATGTTGGATATCATCAACAATATAAGCAATAAAATTATTACCGAAATTCCTTTCTTTTCTAGCTCGCTTGTTTCTTCTCAATTATTGCACATCATCAACAAATTTATTATAAGCAACGGAAAATTCATGCTATAATTGTTCCTTATTTTTCAAAGGAAACACATTCTCAAAGAAAATAGCATTTTTCAAATATTGTAATCTAAAACATAAATCTTGATAACAAGAAATCTATAGCATGAACCATTACAAGCAATCACAATAACCAATTATAGAACCAAGTTTCCTTATTTTAGGCTCAGGCAATATAATCTTTGCCAAACACCCCCACACTTTGAGGTATTTCAAGATATACTTAATATCTTTCTAAAAAGTTCATAAGAAGTTTTACTAATTTTCTTATGAATCACTTTATTATGAATGCAACAAGTCGAAAATTGGCTTCCCCCACACATTGGTGGATAGCCCAAAACTAACAATTGTAGCATTCATAATTTATTTTCATTCGCTTGATGTAGCCAAGATTTACATGCATAAATCTATCATATCAAATATTAATGAATAACTCAAGCAAGAACAAGAAATCAAATATTCATTAACAGCACACAAGTGCTTTAAAAAATGTGACTTACATGAGCTCATCTTTCTCTAAGTATGATCTGTTATTTTTTCTTATTTCTTTTCTCTCAATTGAGAATTTTCTGAAGCATTGATTTTTTTTTTTCTTTTATATGAATCACCACTTGTGATTTTCTAAGGAACTTCACTAAATAATTATTACTGCTTGTAACAATTTTTTCAAGTTCTACCAAGATGAAAAAAAAATCTTTCCAACTTAAGCCACAATAAATATGCAAAGTATTAGGCTCAACCATGTAATAATCAACTATTATTGGCTCATTGTTATAAATACGCCATTGTTATGATCAATTTTACGATATGATAAATTTTTTCCGATGCTAAATGAGCTCTAATAGGAACATCAATCATCACAAACATTTTATTCCTAATCAGCATGTTAGGAAAATTGAAAGCTAAATGATATAGATGAAAAAAAATTAATTAGCAAATACTTTTAAAGTATTCATGCTAATCTAGCATTCCATAGCTTACATAAGTGCTAGATGCTTTTTTTTTTTCAATAGATCAATCAACATATGCCGCTTATTAGATACAATATTCACATAATCATAATTTTTCATCAGCTTTAATTCAATCAAGGAGCACCTTCGTCATTTGATTTTTTTTTTTTTTTTTCATTTTAATAAATGAAATTGTATATCATGTCTTAAAAAATAAATCAAGACATATGAAACACAATTTAAGAACTCACAAAGGAGCCAATGGTTTTACTCCAAGATCCTCCAAAATAGGCTAAGTTACCACACACCAATTGGGTGTCATGAAAACCGATCAATTGAACATGCACACCACATCTTTTCCTCTTACATGTGCTTACCTACAAGAATATTCAGCAAAATGGTATTCTTTGCACACAATTAGCAATGTTTATTATTTCTTTTACAACATAAGTAATCATTCACATTTGTTATTATTAATTGATGTGAATGTTCTCCAACAAACTTAGCACAATAAAATAGAAATTGCTAAGTTCTAAAAATTTATAAATGTCTAAACTTTTATTGCAAGATTCGTGACCTAACACGAAAAAATTATTTGACAAGCAAATTAAATAATACCAATTTGAGTTCAAATAATTTAAAAATTCTTTTTGTCAACAATATTTTCACTTCCAGTATCTACAAATGAAATCAAGCTTTTCTTCTGACAAACAAATCAGGTAAATTTTTTTTCTCACAACAGAGTCTTCATCTTTTCAATCATTAATTAATTTCATCTTTCTTGTATGCAAATTGCATACCGCAAACTCTAATAGTATTTGACTTCTCATAAGTTCAAATACCATTGTATCACCCTAATCAAAATATTTGTGCAACCATCAACACAAATCAACCTTTAAGATTGTTGGAAATAATTTTGGATGGTGCACAAAATTATTGTTGAAATAAAATAATACAAATATGAAAATTAACAATTAAATTAATAATTGTTACACAAATAATTGGTTAAAAATATTATTGTTGATACTAGACCATATTAATCTGAAGTAATAATAATAAAATAAACACAGTACAAGAGATTAAAATTAAAGTAAAAAAAGATCTCACAATGCTATAGAATCACGCAAGAACGTTGTCCTTAAAGGTTGATTCGTGCCTCCCGGAGTGTATAACTCGGTGTGATCGGATCTCTTGACACGCAACCTCTCAGGATTAGACTATAGCGTCTATCTTCATTAAGGACACACTTTCAAGAACAAAGATCAAATAGAACAACCCTTTGATCAAAGTGGATGGGGGACTTTGTGTCATGTTCATATCAGATTCGTTGGTCGAGTCAAAACTGCCAAGCCTACCCTCGGAGCATTTCTGAAGGTGACCGAACCACCCCAAAATTTATTTGTTATTTGGGTTGGTCGCCGAATTCTTGTTGATGTGACACATTAACGAATTTTTTCTACTTTTTTAACAATAAGAACTAATTTGTTCTTTTTTATTTCTCTCAAGAATTTATTTATCATTTGGTTTGGTCGCCTAATTCTTGTTAACGTGATACATTAACAGATGTTGTCGACTTTTTTAACAAGAGAGCCCCTTTTATACGGTCTTGGCATAAAAGGGCTATTTTCTGCCCTCCAATAATAACATGCCACGTTGGTATAGCACACCAAAACACTATAAGCTGAAAACACCCAATCACACCAAATCCGTGAGAAAAAAATCAAAAGCTTGATTTTTTTTTTTTTTTTGGCTGAGCTTCTCTTCGGTGGCAACCCACTATCTCTCACTCTCACGCCAAAGATCTACATTCTCTCAATCAGATCTGCACAAAACAATAATACAGTAAGAGTCCGATCCAATGGAGGCAGGAATTGCCGGCGGCGATGAAGTCTCTCTGGCCACGGCGATCTCCAGATGGAGTTTCAGAGTGTCGCATCGATACCAGCACGTGCTGGACAAAGTTGACCCTGCACATGCTCCAGCGCTGGATTGGAATTTCAAGCGGAATCTTGTGGATATTTAGTTATTGACAAAAAATATTGAGGATTTTGATTAGGGTCCACTAATCTAATATACCCATTACAGGTTTGAATTTTTCTTGGTGTGATGTCTAGAAAGGGGATAGGAAGCAATGGTGTATTTTGTTGACTTTTCTGTTCTTTCTTTTTTCGTTGTTATTTTTTGGAATTTTTTTCCTGGTTGGTGGGGACGGAGGCTCATTCTCCGGCTTCGCCTCTTTTTGTGAAGTTCGTCAATTGGGTGCGATCGGGTGTTTTCGGCCTATAATTTTTTGGTGTACTAAACTGACTTGGCATGTTATTATTGGAGGGCAGAAAATAGTCCTTTTATGTCGAGACTTGATAGAAGTTATACTCTTTTAACAATATAGACTAATTTGTTTGTTTTTTTTTTTTTTTTTTCAATAAGTGATTAATTACTTTCCAAAACTTTAAATTAGTAAAAAAATAATAATAATAAAAGAAAGAAAGAAAAAAAAAGAAAAGGAAAAAAAAACTCAAACAAAAAGGAAAGGAATAGGTAATTTCTTCATGGACTCTGCTTTAGAAAAGGGGAGAGAACCATCTATCAATCACTTTCCACCATCAAATTGTCTATCGCTAATTGTGCAAGTGGATGCCCCAACTTGTTAGGAAATAAGTCTTATTTTTCAGAACATGTGAAATGCGAAAAATTAAGAGGGCAAAATAAAATTAAATCATATTATAAATAATATTAAAATTTAAGTGATTTCTTCGTACTAAAGTACATTCACGGTAGGAGAGACAGAAAGAAAATTTACTATTTAAAATAGTTAGAAGTGAAAAAATTACTTAAAAGTCCAGGGCCCAATACATTTAAATCTTCCCTTCTCTCAAGAAAAGATGATCGAAGAAATTCTCATTTTTTTTTTTTCTTTTTGCTGTACCGCATACCAAGAGATAAACTTCTCTTTCTTTTCTTTTGCTTTGCTGGCTTTTTTCTTTTCTTCGGTAGTCCCTCATATCACAGACCGGTGCTCTTCTTTTATAACAAGAGAGCATTTTTAGTAGCCTCATCAAATTAGTTTTTTAGCTATTTTGATGAGCCAATTTGATGAAAACTCTTAAAAATCACTCCTAGCAGCCTCATCATTTTAACCAAAAAAATTTGATGACTGAAATTACTAGTCAAATTAGACCAGGCATTTTCACTCAACAACCCACTCACCAAATTTTGTTTCACATTTTTCTCTCACATGATTAGCACACTTTTTTCCTTTTTTCTCTCATTTTCTTCTCTCATCTCCCATCTCTCACACGATAATGTCCTTATTTCATGGATATAAATGATTTTTTATAAAAATATTATATAGAGAAAAAATAAAGAAATATGAAAAAATTATTATTTAAATGGAATAGTGAATATTGACTAGTTAAAATGGTGAGGCTGTTGGGGGAATTTTAATAAAGTGGCTCATCAGAATAGAAAAAAAGTAATTTTTAGTTATTTTGATGAGTAAAATTTGGTGAGGCTACTAGGAATGCTTTACTTTTCGGTGAAGTTTCTGTCTGTGTTTCGGATGTTTTGAAGTTGAACTTCAATTTTAATTTATTGTGCGAATTTCAATGTTTAACTTTATGAAATAAAATTTGAAAAAATTAAATAAAATATAATTTATTTTTAAAAATAGTAAAAAAAAAAAAAAAAAAAAAGAGGAAGAAGAAAGAATTAACTCTGTTCCCAAACTAACCTTAAGAAGTAAACCTTAGAACAAAATTCAACTCTGTTTCCAAGTTATAATAAAGTAGAGAAGAATTCAAAATTCATCTCTGTTTCCAAGAAGTAAAGGCTAAACTTCATAAGAAGTAAACTAACGTGGCAACCAAGTAAAATAAACTTTTCTTCTCCAATAATCTTAAGAGGGGCCCACACCAGGACTTGTAAAAGTCAAGTCAACAATAACACAAGAGTCTCTCTCTCTCTCTCGCAATAATTCGAGGAAATTAAAGGTGATTGGAAACATCACAGCAAAATCCTCGTGGTTGCTATCTTTCCAATTACACCAAACGAATATTATAAAAAATATATATAACGATACTCGAAGAAAAATAGTCTGTCCTCACAGACTTGGCCCATTTTTTTTTTTTTCCTGATTTTTCCTTCTCGTCCATCACTGTAGTAGTTGTGTCCACTTGGAAATAATTACTTGAGAATAGTAGCTCATGTTCGTCAAAGCTTTCACACAGGAGGAGACACCCATTACTTGCTGCACACGGGAACGAAGCCAGTAAGGGCCCCACAAACAGCAAATGTTCATCAAAGTGCTTGCTAACTCTTGCTTTTAGACCACTAACTGGGTATGAAGCAATAAAGGCAATTGGTTGGAGGAATCCGACAGGTTTTCCATTTAATTTTCTTTCCCATGGGAAAGAAGCCAGCAACGGCCCACAAACAGCCAATATTCATCAAAGCAATTAGAAATTATTGCAGTAAGAAGTTTTGAGACTACTCGTCAAGCTTTCAGACATAAGACACCCATTACTTTCTGCTTTCAGTGCTTGCCTACCCTTAACCCTTGCATCTTGTTTCCTGATTCATCAAGAAAACAATGGGAGACGCCCTCCTTTCTGCGTTCCTCGGAGTCCTGTTTGACCGTCTGGCGTCTCGCGAGCTGCTCAACTTTGCTCGCCAAGAAGGACTTGAAAAGAAGCTGGACAAGTGGAGCAAAATGCTGCCAAGAATTAAGGCAGTTCTTGGTGATGCGGAGGAGAAGCAAGATAACGGCGTCGAAGTGAAAAAGTGGCTGGATGATCTCAGAGACTTGGCTTACGATGTGGATGACATACTCGATGAGTTTGCCACAGAAGCTTTGCGACAGAAACTGACGGGAGGAAATCATGCCGGCACAAGTAAGGTACGGAACTTCATCCCTGCTTGTTGTACTGGTTTCACTCCAAGTGCTATTAAGATCAACATGAGGCTGGGGTCAGAGATGAAGGTAATCGCTGCTCGATTCAACGATATGGTGAAGCAAAAAGATGATCTGAAATTGATTGAAAATGTTGAAAGGAGAAGTTCATACAGAACAAGGGAGGTACTGGCGCCTACTTCTGTGTTGACCGAAGCTCATGTTTATGGCAGGGAAAAAGATAAAGAGGCTCTACTTGAATTTGTGCTGGGTGAAAAATGTGGGGATGCTCAACTCTCTGTGATTCCTATAATTGGTATGGGGGGTATAGGAAAGACAACTCTTGCCCAGCTTGTGTACAATGATGAAAAAGTTGAGAGCTTTTTTGATGTGAAGGCATGGGCTTGTGTTTCTGAAGATTTCGATGTTGTTAAGGTGACAAAAACAATTTTACAGTCTTTCACCTCAGAAAACTGTGAGGGTAAGGATCTAAATGGGTTGCAAGTCAAACTAAAGGAGAATCTGAAGGGGAAGAAGTTTCTAGTCGTTTTGGATGATCTTTGGAATGAGAACTACCATGATTGGAGTATCCTACGTGCTCCATTTGAAGCAGGGGCTTCGGGAAGCACAATTGTCATCACAACTCGCAACGAGGGAGTTTCATCAAAGACAGGTACCATTCCAGCTGCTTACTCTCTGAAAGAGTTGTCAAATGATGTTTGTTTGTCTATATTGGCACATCATGCATTGGGGACAAGAGACTTCGGTGCACATCTAAACCTCAAAGACATTGGTGAGGAAATAGTTAAAAGGTGTAAAGGCTCCCCTTTGGCAGCAAAAGTACTTGGAGGCGTCTTGCGCAGTAAAATGGATCGTGATGAGTGGGAAGATATATTGAAGAGCAAGATATGGGATTTACCAGAAGTGGAAAGTGAAATTGCTCCAGCTCTTATGTTGAGCTATCATCATCTCCCTTCACATTTAAAGAGGTGTTTTGCGTATTGTTCAGTACTCCCCAAGGACTACTTATTTGAGGAGAAGCATTTGGTTCTATTATGGATGGCAGAAGGTTTACTTCAACCACGAGAAGGGAAAAAACGAATGGAAGATTTGGGTAGCGAGTATTTTCACAATCTGCTGTCGAGGTCATTTTTCCAACAATCATTCGAGGATGAATCGCAATATCTAATTCATGACCTCATAAATGATTTGGCTCAATGGGTTGCAGGAGATATATGCTTTAAAATGGAGGATAGAGTTTGGGATAATAATGGAAGGAAACCTTCTACAAAGGCTCGACATTCGTCTTACCTGGGTGGTTACAATGATGGCATTCAAAAGTTTAAGGTTTTTAACGATCTCACATGTTTACGAACCTTCCTGCCTCTTATGCTTCCACGTCGAGGCAGGTGTTGCTTGACTAGTAATGTTCCTCTTAAATTGATTCCTAAATTACGACGCTTAAGGTTGCTCTCTTTGAGTGGATACCGCATATCTGAGCTGCCAGAATCAATCGGTGATTTGAAGCATCTGCGGTGCCTCGACCTTTCTCACACTAAAATCAGAAACTTGCCTGATTCAGTAGCCACTCTCTACAATTTACAGACATTGATATTGGAGCACTGTTCTTATCTAAAGAAACTGCCTTCAAAATTTGGTAATCTTATCAATCTGCGACATCTCAACATTCAAGGAGCAAATGCATTGGAAGGAATGCCTCCGCAAATGGGTAAATTAACTTGTCTCCAATCATTGTCTAATTTAGTTGTGGGAAAAGGTATTTGTTCTGGCGTAAAAGAGCTAGGGCCTTTGTTGCATATTCGAGAGAAACTTTGCATTTCAAGACTGGAAAATGTGATTAAACATGAAGAGGCAAGGGATGCTAGGTTAATTGAAAAGCACAATCTTCATGGCTTGTCATTGGAATGGAGTGGCAACTTAAATGAATCACAACATAGAACAAGTGAATTTGATGTCCTTAACATGCTACAACCTAACAAGGGTTTAAAAGAGCTCACTGTCAAACACTATGGTTGTGCAGAATTTCCAACTTGGCTAAAAGTTCCCTCATTTTCTAATATGGTGCTCTTGGAGATTGAAAGTTGTGCAAAGTGCACATCATTGCCATCAGTGGGCCAATTACCATCTCTCAAAGACCTTTTAATCAAAGGCATGGCCAGTGTGACAAATATTGGACATGATTTTTATGGGAATGGTTGCTCACAACCTTTTCGATCCTTGGAGACTTTGCATTTTGAGAATATGCAGGAGTGGGAGAACTGGATTCCTTGTGGAGAAATCCCAAAACTGCGCAAGCTTTCTATTACAAGATGTCCTAAGCTGGTGGGTAAGTTACCAAACAACCTTCCTTTATTAGAAAATATTGTGATATATGAATGCAAGAAATTGGTGGTTTCAATTTCCAGCTTTCCAGAGTTCTGCAAACTAAAAATTGAGGGATCTGAAGGGGTGGTGCATAGAGGTAAGGTTGAATTTGACTCACTATGCTTCTCGCCTCTTTCAACAATTTCAGAATTCACGTGTCGAATAGAAGGGTTAATTATGGAAGATTTGACAAACGTGAAAGATTTGACGATTCAAACTTGTGAGGAGCTTACGCCTTTGTGGTCAAATGATGTGGGATTGCTACAAAATCTACCATGTCTTCGTCTTTTGAAGATTTCTGATTGTTCCAAACTAGTTTCTTTGGTGGAAAAAGAAGTGGAACAGCAGCTACAACTGGGTTTGCTATCTAAACTCAGAGAAATCGAGATAAAAAATTGCAAGGACATGAAATCTTTACCCAAGCTAATGATGTACAACATGTATATTGAGTATATTCATATTAGTGGTTGTACTTCACTGACGTACTTTGCAATAAGCCAACTACCTCCAACTCTAAAGCGACTAAGGATAGATCGTTGTAATTTGCTGAATTTGGTGGATGGAGTTGATGTCAACAGTTGCAGTAGCAACACATCTCTTCTTGAGTTTTTGCATATTAAAGATTGTCGATCCCTCGTATCCTTAACGTCAACCGAAGAATTACCTGCAACACTTAAAGAGCTCCAAATCGTGAAATGTAAGAAGCTGGAGTCAATAGCAAAGAGCTTCCATCACAACTCGTCTCTTGAAGTCATTCGTATCATATCTTGTAGGAACCTTAAATCCTTACCGATGGGCATAGAGAGCCTCAGCCATGTAGATGAGATTTTTATTTACAATTGTCAAACTCTTATTTCCTTCTCTGACAAAGGGTTGCTCCCTACCAACCTGAGATTGCTTAGGATTTGCGAATGTGAGAAAATGCAGGTCCTGCCCAACTGCATACTAAACCTAACCTCTCTTCAAGAATTGGAGATTAGAAAATGTCCAAGCATTAGTGTATCCGTTTCGGAAGTAGGTTTTCCCACCAACCTAACATCACTTTATATTGATGGTATGGTGTTGTTTAATGAGGCCTTTTTTAAGTGGGGATTGTACAAGCTTACCTCTCTTAAAGAACTTGAAATTTTCGATGGCTCTTCGCATGTGGTGTCCTTCTCAGAGATGATGCTACCTGCCTCTCTAACTAGCCTCTCCATCAGATACTTCCCAAATTTGAAATGCTTATCTTCCAAAGGCTTTGAAAACCTTGCCTCTCTTGAATATTTGGTTATTTGTAATTGTGAAAAGCTCACGTCCTTTCCAGATGATGGCTTCTCTCCCTCACTCCTACAGCTTTCCATCCGAAAGTGTCCTCTACTGAAAGAACGTTGCAAGAAAGATCGAGGACCAGAGTGGTTCAAGATAGCCCACATCCCTCGCGTTGAGATTGATGATAGGTTCATCAATGATCCAGAAGAGGAGAATCGGTGAATCCGAGTATTGTTTGATGCAAGTCAAGTTTCAAGAAACAAATCCAAAGGTCAGTTTATTGTCACATCATTTGTTTTTGCATATTGATGGGAGGTTCATCTATCACCCCTAATGGGAGAATCACGTACTATCTGCCTCTCTTCTTCTCAACAACACTTGATGATATGTTTTTATTTTTATTTTTCGGGTCTAAATCTTCGTAATGGGGTTGTGGAATGTTGCTATTCTTGTTGTGTTTGCACAATAGGATCGTAGGTGTTTGTTAAAATGCCCAAGTGACCACGTAGAGAGAGGAGGACTCCTCAAAAAATAGGTACGTAACTGAATTTTGATCCTTTGATAATGTAGGCGTCCATGTTGTTTCCGCAACTATACTATGGACCATTTATCATATTCGATATTGGATTTTTAATGTTCATTCATATAATTTTCTAGGTGAAGAAGTGGAAGGGATTATCATAACGTTGAATCCCCATGAACAAACTGATTTCGGATTATGAACATAAAGAGGTATGAACAAACTTTATTTTGCAATATTGGCTGCCAATTTTGTTTTGCAATATTGATTGCCAATAAGTAATTGAATTCTGATCCTTTGATAATATTGGCATTCATATTGCGACGAATAGCCATACTATGGATGATTTATCATATTCAGTAACTGGTTTGATAATGTTCATTCCTTTGCAGTATCTGACTATGATGGAAATTCGTTCTTTTTTTTTCTTGACAAAAAAGAAATCTGAGTTCAACACTCCTACCCTAAATGCCAAAACAGAGCATTCGTTCATTTTCTACAATAATTTGGCTCACCCTCTTGTAGGTCAAAGCCAAAGTTTTCAATAATGAAAATGTGCATCTTGGAGAGGATATTGGTGGTAATGTTTTTCCTCCTTTATCTTTGTGGTTTATTCATTAGTAAAAAAATGGAAATGAATTAATATTATTGCAACAAAACAACCATATTCGTCTAGTTACATTTTTCAAACCAAACAGATAAGGAGAAGAAGACATTAAGGATACTTTATCCTTTGAGTTGTTCTGCTGGATTGGTCGCTCAAGACATTTGGTCGCTACCCGGACATGATTAAAAAAATTTGATCACTTCTTAGGGACTCGATATGAATGATTCTGATCTAGTTCATGACCTATTAGAAGTGGAAGGCACTCTGGTGGGATCCTAACAGACAAAAAGATTGCGGTTAGTTTGATAATGATCGAGTGACATTGCTTCTTTGGCCCGAACGAAAGAATCCCTTAGATAGGATGCAAAATAGATTTTGTTCTACCGTTGATCAGAGATTTCTCTATGAATAACTCAGAATTTGAAGACGGGGAATAAATGCAGTATCCCCATGAACGAATTGATCAGGATTATTAATATAAAGAGGTATGTCACTGCTAATTCAATTTTTATAATTGCTAAGGTAGTTGTGCATCTAATTGGATATACGAATTATTAAATTCTTGTCTAATGATATCTCTCTTTAATGCTTGCGTATGGTTCAAAAGGCTGGTTCAAATTGTTACAACGTTCTACTAAATGAAATATCCATGTGCAAAAACATCAACTTATGTACGCAAATTTTTGCAGAGATTTCTTTTCAGATATTAATATAACTTGTTAAGAGAGAACTCTGTGATCATAAAATGGACAATTTGTGTAGTCCTCTATATTTAGAGGTGTGCAACTTTATTTTGCAATATTGGTTGCCAATTTTATTTTGTTTTTTTTTTTTTTTCTCTCCTCTTTTTATTGTTTTCACAGTAACCAAAAGATGCATTAACGGACAGTATTTTTTGGTAAAATGTTTTTTGTGACTGGTTTTACAATGTTTCTCTACATAAAACTACTGCACAATACAATAAACAAAGGGTTTACTCATCTTTACTTACAAAGAAAAGAAGCCGTGATATATATAAACAAGTTAAGAGCCATTTTGGCCCTGTGATTTCGTAGGCCTAAAGCAGTAGTGACGGAGTTTGATTCACAGGAGCAAAATTATATGTCAGATTTAATCTGACCTTGGCATGTTCTTCTGCTACGAGTTTTAATCGTGTTCAAAATGTTTGATTATTATTCATGAAAAAAAATTATTATAATCTGACCTTGGCACGTTCATTATTGTGAGAGAATTTTACCAAAAAAATCAAGCGTCATGGGCAAACAAAAATAAAGTAGGGACAAAATTTGACTCTGTAAACATCACACAAGCGCTAATGTGGATAACTTGGTCTTTTGCCTCTGATTTCTGAAACTGTTTGGGCTTAAAAATGGTTTAGACTAATTTCACTTAAATTTGAATTGGGGTAAGTTAGTTTTGCCTTAAATATTTTACATTCGTGGGAGTCGTATGTCTCTTTTGGACACCCTCTAGTTTTGTCACTGAGTTCAGACGCTCCTCTCTAAATATTTTGAAGAGTTTCATAGGAAATCAAATTAAGATCAAAGGCCTAACCGCACGCACTATGTATTAATTAAATGTCATAAAGTTTCTGCTCCGGCCGAAGAATATATATATATATATATACATGAGACCCTCATCCTCCGTATAGGCGAGCTCAGTCTCAAGATCTTAATTTTTTTCTTGAACGTTTCTCTCTGGGTATGCATCTCCAACAAGCTATTTTATTTCATCTAATTCCGGCGATTTTTGTTTTTGTTTTTTATTTTCTGGCGATTTTATTATTGTTGTTGGATTTATGTCAGGTAGCTTAAGGAAAATGCTAATGCTAAAAATACTCCTAGTGCACTACGAGTGCATGGATCATTCCCCGTAACTTAAACCCCAGATCGAACTAGAAAGGATCCTATTTTATATATATAATACTATTTCAATTTGAGATACTGTTAATGTTAGAAATTTCTTGGTTGAATTCTGCTTCTGACATCCTGATTCATATCTTTTTGCCACAGAGACGACGGCTGCGTTCCTCCAAGTGCTGTTTGACCGACTAGCATGTCCAGAATTGCTGAACTTTGCTCGGCGACAGGGACTCGAGAAAAAGCCGGAAATTTCGAGCAAAATATTGAAAAGAATTGAGGCAGTCCTTGATGATGCGGATGAGAAGAGGGCAGTGAAAGATTGGCTGGATGATCTCAGATGCTTGGCTTACGATTTGGAAGACATTTTGGATGAGTTCGCCATTGAAGCTTTGCGATGCAGATTGACGGGAGGGAGGAAATCAGGGCAGCACAACTCATTTATGGTACGGAAACTCATTTCATTTTATGATCAAATAGGCTGAAGTCAAAGATACATTAGATCCATGCTCGATTCAAACATCACTTGCAACAAAAAGTTGAACTGAATTTGGGAGAAAATGTTCGGAGGAGGTGTCCTGACACAAAACGGAGACTAGCCCCAACTTCTTTAGTGTTTATGGCAGGGAAGAAGATAAATAGGATGTGCTTGATATGTTGCTGACTGAAAAACATGGTGATGCTCTAGTCTATGTGATTCCTATAATTGGTATGGGACCATGGGTGGTATAGGAAAGATAACTCTAGCCCAGCTTGTATACAATGATGAAAAAGTGCAAAGTTTTTTTATCTCAAAGCATGGGCTTGTGTTTATGAAGGTTTTTGAAGATTTTTTTTTTTTTTTTTTTTTTTTTGAAGAAAAAGAAAATGACCTAGCATTTTCCCCACAGTGGTTTTATTGTTTTTTGAAAAAAAAATTAAAAAAAAAATTAAAATATCACGTAGACAAGAGTAATGCTACACATCATCCCCTTGTCATCCTTTTGTCACCCCAAAATTGATGTGACTCTTAAAATTACCATTAGATTTATGATAGATTACCATTGGATTTTGATCCAATGGCGATTTTAAGAGCCACATCAATTTTGGGGTGACAAAAGGAGGACAAGGGGATAATGTGTAGCAATACTCCGTAGACAAAGTTGAAGAAGAGTTATATTAAGGGTGCGTTTGGAATTGCGATTTCATAGACAATAAGTGCGATTTTAAACCAAATCGCAGAACATAAATCGTTTGAAAACTGCATTTTTAAAAATTGCGATTTGAAAACGCAAAAAATTTGCTTTTTCAAATAGCAGGTGAGATGGTGCTTTTTTGAAAATGCAGAATTTTAAAGGCTAATTTGCGATTTTAAATGCTAAACTGCGATTTTGCCAAACGCTTAATTGCGTTTTTAAAAATCACTTTTTTCAAATCGCTCATTTTAAAATCGTGATTTTAAATCGCACTTTTTGAAATCGCAAACTCAAACAGACCCTAAGAGTTGTACGATAATCATTTCTCAGTTACAAAAGATGTATACGCGGATACGATGGGCATGAGAATGGTGGGAAATGGCAAGTTGGCAACGGCAATAATTGTGGTTGTGGAGGATAAAATTAGGTTTTTAGAAAAGAAGGAAAATAGGCCTCACAACACAAGGTTGATCTATTTATATATTATATATAACATAAGCTTTAAATAGAAGCAGTGACGGAGCCAGAATTTTAGTTGAAGGGGTTAAAATTAAAAAATAAAATTAATTAAAAATATTAAAAAAAAAATATACATAAGAAGTAAATAAACTTTATATATTAGAGTTCTAACACTCAAGGGTATATTAGGTTAATGGGCTTTTGGTCTTGGTAGCTTAGGGACAATATTAGGTTAATAGGCCTTTAGCCTTGGTAGCTTAGTGGGCCTTGAGTTTGTGTATAAAAGGCCTAGAGTCTAATTGTATAGGTCATCGGTTTAGTGATTTGTTTAGTATTGGAAACTGGAAGCTGAGCACCTCGAAAGCTCTAGAAACTGAACATTTCAAAGAATCTATTTCATTTTGTAATTTTCGATCATCAATTTACATTTCTTACATTGTTCTTTCAATTCTTCCATAATTCATCATTCCTATTCCTATTCCTATTCCCTTTTCATTCAAATTCCATTCAATTCAACAAATCAAAACCCTAAAATTCAGTAACAGTTAATTAAACTGTTACACAATAGAATCATTGTTATTGCTCTACATACCTAATTTTTTTCTAAAAAAATAAAATTGATAAAGAAAGGATTAACTTTTTGCTCAATTATGGACAATTTTTTCATTGTTCATGTTTCTCCCTCTAAAAAAAAAAATAGCTAGCCAACTGTTTTAAGAAGAAATCGCAAATTGTGAACAGTTTCTGATTTTCATTGACAATTTTACAAGTCTTGTCTTTTTGCCTAGCTATTTAACAAATCAGAGTTTTAAATATATAGCTAGGTTTAGGCTATTTTAGGCTTTCAAAGCACCCCCAACAAGCTCTTCAAATTTTATCCAAATTTTAGCCAAACAATTTACTTTTGTTATTTTATCTATCACTTTTAAAAAGCTTCCTACATTAAACTTTTTAAATATTTTTCTATTTTAATTAGATATTACTTTTTATTGGTTTTGAAAACATTCACTTCAAATACTTTTAACTGTCGCGAAGGAAAAATTTGCTTCCAAACCACTTTTTTTGCCGATGCCAGCCAAGCATGATTAGAGTCCATTACCAAAGAAATGTACCAATCTGTGAGACCCATCACCAAAAGGGGAAGAATGCTGCCTGATCTGCTTCAGTAACTCATTAGAGGTTCTATTGTCGCCAGCTGAGACAGCTTGTACAGTTGTACGCATTGAATCAAGAGGGTCGGCAAATCAACCGTATCCTTCTTCTTGCCCTGCTTCTTAGCATGAACCTTCTTCAGTAAATCAACATTTGGCTGATGAGAGGCCTTGCTTGCTTTATTATGCAAGGATCTATAGTTACTACATAGTGCAGAAAGTGCATCATCCAACATCTCAGATAGTTCACTCTCATCCACATAAACAGCAGACTGCTTACTATTCCTCCCTTCTTCTAAATCTATATCTTCCCTCCCATGATTCTTCCTTCCCCTCGACCCCTCCTGGAAATTCTCCCTCTCGCCCTTCTCCTCCTTGCTTTCTCTGCTACTCTCCAAATCAATAACCAACGGATTACACCTAGGAAGGAATTTACAAACTTCTGTTGGAAATAATTTTGGATGGGGCATAAAGTTCTTATTGAAATAAAATAATATCACTCTGAAAATTAACAATTAAATAAATAATTGGTTGAAAAATTATTGTTGATACTAGACCATATTGATCCGAAATAATAATAAAAAATAAATAAATATTGTACAAGAGATTAAAATTAAATTAAGGAAAGATCTCACAATGCTATAGAATCACGCAAAAAGAGCGTTGTTCTTAAAGGTTGATTCATGCCTCCCGGAGTGTATAACTCGGTGTGATCAGATCTCTTGACGCACAACCTTCCAGGATTAGATTATAGCGTCTATCTTCGTTAATGACACACTTCCAAGAACGAAGATCAAATAGAACAACCCTTTGATCAAAGTGGATGGAGGACTTTAGAATATTTTTCCGTGTAGAAAAAATATTAATATAACAAATAGCTTCTTGGCTTAAAACAAATTGACTTTGAAATAAACTACACGCTAGAAAATATGTTGGAAGCCAAAGAAGAAGTAAGTTCACAAATACTCATTGGGAACTTAATATATATATGAAAAAATGAGCATCAGTTTTTTCTTTCTCTTTAATGACCAAGACAAAAAATCACCATCGGTAAAAAAACGTTTAAAATATTAATAGTCAAAACCTGTTTAAAATATTAATGCATCTTAATGACCAAACAGTTAAAGCAATATTTAATGATTTGTAAACACCCAACGGTTATATTTTGAGATTTTATGACTAACCGTCATAATTCTTTAAGAAGAAAAAAAAATAAACAGTCAAAACACTTTAAGACCAAATTATTAAAATTGATTTCTCTTCTTCATAAAAACTCATAAACATTTTGAGAAACAGTAATATGTTTTAAATACTTTAAAAAAGAAATAATGTTTGTAACAAATACAACAATCCCCCACATGTTATAAACACTATAATATAAGGAGATTAAAAGCATGCATCAATTAATGTGGTACCCGAAGGTTTTAACCACACTTAGGATAAATAAGTAGGAACTTAATGAATCGTGGTAGAGTCAAACTCTTTTAACCAAATTCATAAGTTGACCAAACTTATCACCCACATAACTTTCTCCAAAAACAAATTGGGTTGTTCTATAGCGAGTTGGCGCCTTATACAGGCCATGCGCCCCTGGGTTTCATGAGCGCTCTAGAGACCTACCCTGGTCTCATAGAAGGCGGCACCACCTCCACACTCACATAGGTGGCATCCATCAGGAGCGTGTGCAGGGAACACCCCATCCCAACATGTAGGGACTATGGATCCATTAAGAGTTTTTAAAGTCATCCTTAATCACTCTGCATCTTGTACTGTCTTACACCATAGGGATTGACTCATCACTATATTCTCAACAAGATAATGGATAAACATAGAATGACAGTATCTCAACATGATCACTTGTGACTTCGTTTTCCAGTAAACCTCATTCATGAGGGATCTCCAATCACAGAGGTTGGGTATCGATCACAGTGTCATAATTTGGGTATCAGTGTTATCCCCCTCGATGTTTTACTCACCAGCCTTCTTGCTAGTGGCTTGGTCAAAGAATTTGTAAAATTCCTTTTTGACCTCACACATTCCATGGAACTTATACCGGTCTCAATAAACTGCCTCACAATATTGTGCACTTTTCTCATTATAAATCTTGCTCCTTGCTTGAGCTATGGCAGCCTGTCAATCACAATCAAAACACAAATGGAACTGAATTAGTATATAAAGGCAAATCAATTGATTAATACGCTCCTTAGACATTCATCTTCAGTTCCTACCTTCTCCAAGGCAACTAACTCTAACTCCATAGTAAACCTTGCTTTGCAAATCTGTTTTGAGGACTTCCAAGAGATAGCCCATCCAGCTAGAGTAAACATGTAGCCACATATAGGCTTTAGCTTATTTGAATCAGAAATTCAGTTAGCATCACAATATTCTTTTAATAAAGGAGAATAACCACAATATGGCAAACCAAAATTAATTGTGCCCTTTAAGTATCTCACAAATTTAAAGATAGCATCTCAATACTCAACACTTGGATTATGAGTAAATCTACTCAACATGCTAACAACATGTGCAATATCAGGCATATACATTTTGTCAAAATATCAAGCTACCAATGAATTGTGCATACTTTTCTTGCAATACACCATCACCGTGATTCTTTATCAAATGTATTTTTTGAATCATATGGTATAGACATAGACAGATAATCAAAGTGCTCAAATCTTTTAAACATAATATGTCTGAGATAAAATAATGCAATCATTATCTCTAAGAACTTTAATGTCCAATATGACATTAGTTCTATTTATTTATTTTATATCAAAATTATATGCAAGAGATCTTTTAGCTCCATGCACAATATCAATGCTAATTCAAAAATAAGCAAGTAACCAATATATATAAACAAATAATGACACATTCATTATTATAAAACTTGTTATGCATTTACTTGCATTATTAATAAAAAATGCATTAGACAACATTACCTTGTCAAACTTTCATGCCATTGTTTAGGAGCTTGCTTAAATCCTACAAGGATTTCACCAATTTGAACACTGTATGTTCTTGAACAAGGATTATAAGTCCCTTGGGCTCCTCCATATAAATCTCTTCACCATTTAGGAAAACAACTTTGACATCCATTTGATGTACAACAAATTTATAAATAGAAGCAATGACAAATAACATTTTATAGATGCAATTATAATAACCAGAGAATAAATACTAAATAATCATCATTTGGCCTTTGCTTATAGCTTTTAGTTATCAAGCTTGCCTTGTACTTATCTATCATATCATTCAGTTTAAGCTTCTTCTTAAACATCTAGTTACAACCAAGTGATTTGGTTGAAGGAGGTAACTCAATGAATTTCAAATATGGTTCGACATAATTTATTCCAATTCATTATTTATATCCTCTAACCAAAACAAATGCATCAAATAAATTTAATTGCTTCACAATAACATGTTGGATCATCATCAACAATATAAGCAATAAAATTATTACCGAAATTCCTTTCTTTTCTAGCTCGCTTGCTTCTTCTCAATTCTTGCACATCATCAACAAATTTATTCGAAGCAATAGAAGATTCATGCAATAATTTTTCCTTATTTTTCAAAGGAAACACATTCTCAAAGAAAATAGCATTTTTCAATTAAACATTGTAATCTAAAACATAAATCTTGATAACAAGAAATCTACAGCATGAACTATTACAAGCAAAACCAATAAAATCACAATAACCAATTATAGAACCAAGTTTCCTTATTTTAGGCTTAGGCAACATAATCTTTGATAAACACCCCCACACTTTGAGGTATTCCAAGATAGACTTAATATCTTTCTAAAAAGTTCATAAGAAGTTTTACTAATTTTCTTATGAATCACTTTATTATGAATGTAACAAGCCGAAAATTGGCTTCCCCCACACATTGGTGGATAGCCCAAAACTAACAATTGTAGCATTCATAATTTATTTTCATTCGCTTGATGTAGCCAAGATTTACATGCATAAATCTATCATATGAAATATTAATGAATAACCCAAGTAAGAACAAGAAATCAAATATTCATTAACAGAACACAAGTGCTTTAAGAAATGTGACTTACATGAGCCCATCTTTCTCTAAGTATGATCTGTTATTTTTTCCTTCTTTCTTTTCTCTCAATTGAGAATTTTCTGAAGCATTGATTTTTTTTTTTTTCTTTTATATGAATCACCACTTGTGATTTTCAAAGGAACTTCACTAAATAATTATTACTGCTTGTAACAATTTTTTCAAGTTCTTTCAAGATGAAAAAAAATCTTTCCAACTTAAGCCACAATAAATATGCAAAGTATTAGGCTCAACCATGTAATAATCAACTATTATTGGCTCATTGTTATAAATACGCCATTGTTATGATCAATTTTACGATATGATAAATTTTTTCTGATGCTAAATGAGCTCTAATAGGAACATCAATCATCACAAATATTTTATTCCTAATCAGCATGTGAGGAAAATTGAAAGCTAAATGATATAGATGAAAAAATTAATTAGCAAATACTTTTAAAGTATTCATGCTAATCTAGCATTCCATAGCTAACATAAGTGCTAGATGCTATTTCTTTTTTTTCTTTTTTCTTTTTTCAAATAGATCAATCAACATATGCCACTTATTAGATACAATATTCACATAATTATAATTTTTTCATCAGCTTTAATTCAATCAAGGAGCACCTTCATCACTTGATTTTTTTTTTTCATTTTAATAAATGAAATTGTATATCATGTTTAAAAAAAAAAAAAAAAACAAAACAAAACATATAAAACATAATTTAAGAACTTACAGCGGAGCCAACGGTTTTACTCCAAGATCCTCCAAAATAGGCTAAGTCACCACACACCAATTGAGTGTCATGAAAACCGATCAATTGAACATGCACACCACATCTCTTCCTCTTACATGTGCTTACCTACAAGAATATTCAGCAAAATGGTATTCTTTGCACAAAATTAGCAATGTTTAATTTTTCTTTTACAACATAAATAATCATTCACATTTGTTATTATTAATCGATGTGAATGTTCTACAACAAACTCAGCACAACAAAATAGTAACTGCTAACTTCTAAAAATCTATAAAAGTCTCAACCTTTATTGCAAGATTCGTGACCTAACACGAAAAGATTATTTTACAAGCAAATTAAATAATACAAATTTGAGTTCAAATAATTGAAAATTTCTTTTTGTCAAAAATATTTCACTTCCAATATCTACAAATGAAATCAAGCTTTTCTTCTAACAAACAAATTAGATAAATTTTTTTCACAACAGAGTCTTCATCTTTTCAACCACTAATTGATTTCATCTTTCTTGTATGCGAATTGCATACTGCAAACTCCAATTGTATTTGACTTCTCATAAGTTCAGATACCATTGTTATCACCTTAATCAAAATATTTGTGCAGCCATCAACATAAATCAACCTTTAAGATTGTTGGAAATAATTTTGGATGGTGCACAAAGTTCTTATTGAAATAAAATAATATCAATCAGAAAATTAACAATTAAATAAATAATTGTTAAACAAATAATTGGTTGAAAAATTATTGTTGATACTAGACCATATTGTTCTGAAATAATAATAATAATAAAATAAATATTGTACAGGAGATTAAAACTAAATTAAGGAAAAATCTCACAATGCTATAGAATCACGGAAAAAGAGCGTTGTCCTTAAAGGTTGATTTGTGCCTCCCGGAGTGTATAACTTGGTGTGATCGGATCTCTTGACACCCAACCTCCCAGGATTAGACTATAGTGTCTATCTTCGTTAAGGACACACTTCTAAGAACGAAGATCAAATAGAACAACCCTTTGATCAAAGTGGATGGGGGAATTCAGAATATTTTTCCTTGTAGAAAAAATATTAATATAACAAATAGCTTCTTGGCTTAAAACAAATTCATTTTGGAATAAACTACACTTTGGAAAATATGTTAGAAGCCAAAGAAGAAGTAAATTCACAAATACTCATTGGGAACTTAATATATATATATATATGAAAAAATGAGCATCAGTTTTTTCTTTCTCTTTAATGACCAAGACAAGAGTTTTAATTACCAACGGTAAAAAAACGTTTAAAATATTAATAGTCAAAAACCGTTTAAAATATTAATGCATCTTAATGACCAAACGGTTAAAGCAAGATTTAATGATTTGTAAACACACAACAGTTATATTTTGAGATTTTATGACTAACCGTCATAATTATTTAAGAAGAAGAAATATAAACGGTCAAAACACTTTAAGATCAAATTATTAAAACTGATTTCTCTTCTTCATAAAAACTCATAAACATTTTGAGAAACGGTAATATGTTTTAAATACTTCAAAAAAGAAATAATGTTTGTAACAAACACAACAGTTTCCTCTAACCCTCTTCTAAATTGCAACACAGATTCACTATCAATAAAAATGTTTTGAGCCAAAATGTGAGGATTAGAACTTGTGCTAGTGCTAGAACTACTACTAGTACCATAATCACCACCACTACTACTTCCAGAAAGAACATCATCAGGGCTATCAACGTTATGCTTTATATAAGGTTGTGGGCGGCATTGATTAGGGGAATGAGGGTATTTCCGACCGAGAGCATCATAGAACGATTGCTTGGTGACTTGGAGACCCAATGGGTCGTAAAACAGGCAGGGTTTTTCCTCTTTGGATGCAAATTGAAACAGTTTGGAAGCAAAAAGAAGAAAGAAAGTCTTTATAGAACATATGGGTTTCGTCCAAAGAGAGATGAGTCTTTATAGAACATATGGGTTTCATCCAAAGAGAGATGAAGTTCAAACAATATTTAGGCTTGTTGTGAGAAAGAAATAAAGAGAGTGACAGGAGCAACTTGTTAAGTTAGCTACTTCCCAATTACTAAATGAGGCGTGGTTAGAGGCTTGCTCCTCTTTTCTAGAAGATGTAATCTTTGCTTAGCTAGACTTTTTCTGGCTTTTAATGATATTCTTATATTCTCAAAAAAAAAAAAGTGACAGGAGCAACTTGTTAAGGTTGGGTGACTTGAACATCAATTTGGTGGACCCCACTAGTTCGTTCTTTTTTGTTCTTGTGTGTTGGAGACCCCTTTTACGAGATGTATTTGGAATTCCTTTTGGAGTTGAATTCTTGTGTTGACCAACTTGTATTATTATAGGAGAGAACAACCGACTTAAGCCTAATATATAAAGGCATGCCTTTTGAGATTGTAGCAACGCGTGTGCAAGCAGAAGAGTAGCCGCAAAGAGTTCTCCTTTGTTTCTAGGAATTGAACAAGAGAGAATAACGGGTAGAGCTGCAGTGCGAGCAAGAGCGCTAAACCTGTTTTTCTTCTTGTTTTTGGGGAGCCAAAACAGGAGAGAAAAAGAAAAGGGTGCTACGGTAATAGAGAGAAAAATAGAGATCAGATGCCATCTATTTCCAGCAAAAGAAGAGTTTGTATTTTTGTCTTTTGTATTATCTTTTGGAAATAATCTCTATTATGTGATAGTGAGATTTGAGTGTATTGGAGCTTTGGGTTCTAAGTAATTTGCTCTCTACTATTTTTATACTCCATCTTCATAGTGAATTTCTTCGTGATTGCCTCTGCCAGTGGACGTACCTCATTTTGAGAAAAACACTTAAATCTTGGTGTCGAGTAAGATTGATTTAATTTTGTTGTCTTCTTATTTTTCGCATCTCACGAGTCTTGGGAAATAGGACAAATTTCCTAACAACTGGTATCAAAGCTTTTGGTTCGGGTGGGAGCGATTGCAGTAGAAGAAGCAAAGATTGGAATCGAAAAGTTCAACGGCACAAATTTTGGGTATTGAAAGATGCATATTGAAGATATTCTTTATGGGAAGGACATCTATCAACTTCTTTTAGGAGAACAAACCTACAACATGTATGATAGTGAGTGGGCTCTGCTTGATTGTAAGGCCTTGTCTATTATCAGGTTATCATTGTCAAATCAGTTGCGCACAACGTTGTGAAGGAGAAGACCACAGTGGGTCTAATGGCGACTTTGTCAGGTATGTATAAAAAACCGTCTGCTAACAATAATGTGCATCTGATGAAGAAATTGTTCAACCTAAAGATGGCGGAAGAGATCGGCTTTAGTGGCGTAGCATCTAAATGAATTCAATACAATCACAAATCAATTATCTTCCGTGGAGATTGATTTTAATGATGAGATCCACGCATTGATTGTCTTGGCATCTCTGCAAAATAGTTGGGAGGCCATGAGAATGGCTGTGAGCAGTTCTGCAGGGAAAAGTAAACTCAAGTATGAGGACATCAGGGATTTGATTCTAAGTGAGGAGATGCGCAGAAGGGATTCTAGCGAAGCCTCGTGTTCTGGTGTTACCTTAAACCTCAAGACAAAGGGTAGAGGATACAGTAGAAACTCTAGTCGAGGCAGATCAAGATCCAGAAAAGGTATAAGCGAATTCGGATCTAGTAACCAGCCAGTATGCTGGAATTATGGCAAGACTGACCACTTTAAGAAGAATTGCAAGGAACCAAGGAAGAAGATTGGGAACGACTCTGTAAACGTGGTGACAGAAGAAGTGTATGATGCCTTAATTCTCTCTCTCGACAGTCCTCTTGATTCTTGGGCTTTGGACTCAGGAGTTTCTTTCCATACCACCGTAATTCGTGAAGTTTTCGAAAACTATGTTGTTGGAGATTCCAAAAGGTGTACTTGGTTGACGGATCGGCGTTGAATATTGTGGGCATGTGTAATGTTCGCATTAGAGTCCACAGTGACTTGGTATGGAAACTGCAGAAAGTCAGACATGTTCCAGAACTTAAGGAGAATTTGATTTCAGTGGGACAGCTAGATGAAGATGAGCATGCTATTAGCTTTCATGGTGGTAAGTGGAAAGTTAGTACGGGAGCCAGGATTTTGGCTCGTGGATACAAGACAGGTACTCTCTATATGACTACAAATATTAGAGACACAGTTAATGAGGCCTTTGGCCATAAGTTTTGCGATGATCAAAACCAGAAGATCATTAGAAGTAGGAAAATTATTTTTAAAGAACAGACTGTTTACAAGGGCAAGTCAAGGGCAGATCCTGTGGTAAAGAGCCGAAATCTAAAAAGTTCTGGTTTGCCAACTTAGATGAGCTTCTGGAGAATATAGTGCAGAATAGGGTTCAAGAGGATAAAGCATTGACTAACAACCAGAAAGGAGAACAAATCGTGGAGGTGGAGATTGATGAACAACATTCACTCACAGACAAAGGTGATAACAAAAAGTCTTCAAGAGACTTACATCACCAAAAAAAGAAGCCTTATTCTTTAGCAAGAAGCAATGAAAAACATGATAAAAAAGCACCAGAGAGGTATGACTTTGAGGATGTGGTTTCCTTTGCTCTGGTAGCTAATAGTGGAGATCCATCGTCTATTCAAGATGGTATGCCGAAAGAGGTGGAGTTACTACAGAAAGGTAAAGCTTGCAAGTCGGTAGGATTGCTCAAGGGAAAGAAGGCTAAAAGGTGCAGATGGGTTTACAGGAAGAAATTGACTCTGCCACTGGCAATACATTCGATAAAAGCGTCATTGGGGAAGTTGGTTGTGTCCACTCAATGGATGCCGGTCCCGTTCGGGAGGGTTTTGGACGTAACCACATAACTGTAGATACTGTCATGTCAATATAATAGGATACTTGTGAAATGTTAGTATGGTATATATCAGCATAAGAATAACTTCTATATGGATTTGACACAAATTAAGTCTTTTGTGCCCTCCAATGAGTGAATGACACATCAACATGGAACATAAAATATGATAAACTCGAAAACACATGGACAAAACCCCTACTCCCATTCAAGATCACTAGTGAAAGCCACCATCCTCTCCTCTTCAAAAGTTGCTAGATTCATGGAGATATAGAACAATACATTAGTTACCATGCTTGCATTCCCACCTTTTGAGTCTCCAACAATTATTTCAATAATTACATATCCGACGCAAGCAAGCATACGTTTCATGCTTGTTTGAGTAATAGCAATGAGATTCTTAAATATCATGGTTAAAATAGTTAGGATTTACAGTAGAAGATGTGCACCATTTGTTTGATGAGAAACAAAAACGAATATCGAAAATTTGAGTTGATGAAGTTGAAGCTGAAGCAGCTATTTTTGAAGTAACAGAAAGAAAAGCAACGACAGAAATGAGAGAATTTCCTCACTTCTCTCATTGCCTTAAAGAGTTATGCTAAATGTAAGATATATGATTTTGTGTGTGTGTGTGTGTGTGTGTGTATTTGTCTAAAATTAATGTGTCTTTTAAAATTATTATATATTATATAAAAATTCAAATCTAAAGGGCCATAGGAATGATTATTCCAAATGTTAGAGTATACGATTATTCCTTATCATATACTCTAACACCAAGGTTATTATATTTCACTTTTTTTTATATTTTTAATAAAAGCTTTTCATTTTGAGAAGTGTTTGGTTTTATTCTCTTGAACATCTCTTGTCCATCTCCTACGAGAGATGTACAAATCCACAAGTGAATATGTGGGACCACATATGGGTTTCACAGATTCATTGGTAGATTTGCAAAGAGGTATATAAGAAGTAATTCTAAACGTCATACCCATGTCCCTCTTATGTCATTCTAATAATGATGTGGCTTTTAAGAGTAATTCTAAAAGTC
Organism: Alnus glutinosa; assembly: GCF_958979055.1. NCBI lineage: Eukaryota > Viridiplantae > Streptophyta > Magnoliopsida > Fagales > Betulaceae > Alnus > Alnus glutinosa. The sequence goes on along the minus strand of NC_084893.1, from coordinate 18,388,343 downwards.
ACTCTTATGTCTTTCTTGCATCCCTCCAAGAATGAAGTGGCTTTTAAAATCACAACTTCATCAAAATTAATAGTGATAAATCACAAGCTCAATAGTGATTTTAAAAGTTACATCATTTTTGGAGGGATACAAGATTGACTTCTAGCATTACTCGACTTTTAAAATCACCATTGGACTTGTGATTGATCATTATTAAATTTTGATCAAATGGTGATTTTAAACGCTACATAATTATTAGAAGGACACGGGCATAACGCCTAGAATTACAAGTATGTAAGAGCATCTCCAACAGTAATGGCCAAAATAGCTTTCCCAAAAAATACAATTCTCTACTTTTGCTATTTCTTTTTCTATACTATCTCTAAAATTAATAGTGATAAATCACAAGTTCAATAGTGATTTTAAAAGTCATATCATTTTTGGAGGGATACAAGAGTGACTTCTAGCATTACTCGACTTTTAAAATCACCATTGGACTTGTGATTGATCATTATTAAATTTTGATCAAATGGTGATTTTAAAAGCTACATAATTATTAGAAGGACATGGGTATAATGCCTAGAATTACAAGTATGTAAGATCATCTCCAACAGTGATGGCCAAAATAGCTTTTCGAAAAAGTACAATTCTCTAATTTTGCTATTTCTTTTTCTATACTATCTCCAACAGATTATCTATTCTCTTCAATTTAAAATTATTTTTGTTGGGAATAATTCCCATTAAGATCGGCACATTTAAAGAATTATGGGCCTTTGGCTCAGTACCGGCCCAAGGAGAATTGGCAGTTGTAAAGCCAATCGAGATAGTAAGACTCCCGTGTAGTCCTATCCCGGAAGATGGACATCGAGTAGTCGTCCTCGTAGAAGCTAGTCTCAGGAATGCAGACATCCCAGGACTGATCAGAGTCAACTCAAATAGCTAAGGCTCGGGACAAACATGTCCCGGGAACTTACGTATCAACCGCACCGAAAGAAATCCAGATTAGAAGTCACAATCCATGTCCAATTATAACTCCTCGAAGAATCCAGTCAACAGTCCTACTCCAAGTTGAATTGGGATAGGACTCCCAATCCAATTCTAATTTTCAGAAATCTGGGATTAGAATTATACAACAAAAAGAATTGAGAAAGAATCACACTCCAGGTTTGATAAGGAATCAAAGTTCGAATAGAACTCTGATTACATTCTTAAGTCAAGAAGGAGCAAGAAAACTAATTCAGGTTTGACTCCACCTCTTTGTCTATAAATAGGTTCATACTCCAAGTATAAACACAGACAGATTATCTTATGCATAGAGCATACTTTTCTCATCGGAGTGAGATCTCCGGAAGGGTCCCTTAGTTTTAGTTGTTTTGTTCTAAATAAAATAAAAAATAAAAAATAAAAAAAAAAACTGAACAAGAATGAATAACCAATTCACTATTCATAGTGGGAAAAAATATTATATTTTGTCTATTATGCTAGAGAGGCAAAAATATTAATAATAGTAAAAAAAATTAACTATTATAAAGGATTACTTACACACACACACAAAAAAAAAAAAAAAAAAAAAAAAAAGGAAAAAAAGACTATTATAAAGGATCTAACTACAAAAATAACATCAAACACGTCTTATTTATTTTTTCCAATCAAATAGTATCATGCTACCAAACATACCCCAAGTCGGCCACCAAAAAAACTTCTCTCCTAATAATACAAGTCGACTTGGAGAAAAAGAGTCCAAAACCCAATAGAAAAATCTTGGATGGGCCCAACAGTGTCGGTTTGTAATTATTATTTATTTATTTTATTTTTATTTAGGTAAAACGAAAAGACAAGAACAAAAGGCGTAGGGACATTTTTTTTTTTTTTTTAAAAAAAAAAAACCTTGAATGAGCAATTACCTAAGTCGAACTACATCAATCTGAAATAATCTATGACCTTTGAAGCTATCCGTTGTATTGAGAAGGCCAAAGAACATGGAAAGTAGTCCACCTATCTCAAACCCAATATATGGGATTATTCCAAATAATACCATGCATTTCTACTTCTACCTTAGAACCTACTTCTTGTCTTCCCCGAGTAATGTTACATGTTACTTTCATGTATTTTTTTTTTTTTTTTTTTTTTTTTTTAACTCTAATGGTTGGTTTAGGATTTTTTTAAACTATTTTAGAATTAAGAGCCTTAGGATTCCTCTAATTATCTTACTAAAATTTATTATTCCCATTAATTTTTCATCCCTAGTTACATAGGTCCGTAACAGCATTGTACGAGCTCGCTTTCTTCTGAGTTTGATGGTGTGGGGATTAAAGAGTGTGGTGAGTGTTGATGAAGATGAATTCATTGATGAGACGTTAGTCACAATGGCTCTGATACCACGTAAAATCTCGGTTATATTTGTTAATCATTCTGCCTTGCATCTACTGTGCTATGTTTATTACGGAGTTGTTAGAAGATATGACGAGTTGTACAAGTTATCTGCAATGAATATTTAAAATACAATCGGTTTGAATTGAGTTGATCTGATCCTATCTTCATATCTTTGATATTTGAAAGTTGCTTTTGATCTTCTGCTGGATCACTTGTTGAATAATCTTTCTGTTATTTGCTGTCATGGTGAGGAACCCTTCTAAAGCCACCATGGCCACGTAATTGTTTAGGTTATGCAATTACGGTTATTATCTGCTCGCATTGTCACCCTTACTTCCTATCAGCTTAAATTTTTTTAGAAAAGTGATGATTAATTAACATGATATCATAGCAGAGTTTTTAATTTTGAATCCTGTCTCCGTTAATTCACCTCCATTTAAACTAAATATTGATTACAATGGAATTTGAGCCTACATCTTAGGGGGAGTGTTAAAGTATTGATTATATTTATCCATTTTTATTAACTTAAACTTTTAAGAGAAGTGTTGATTTACCACGAGCGAGTAATGCTAGAGGTCCAATCACCATTAATTGAATTAAAATTCAATAGTGATTAATAACAAGAGAAACATCTAACATTAATCTTTTAACATTATCTAAATTATGCTCAACCTTGAAGCATGAAACCATCATCATTTTGTGTTTCCCTTGGAGATTTGTATTGCTGATAAAGACAAAATGATGTGATGATTTTCCAGCCTGTGGCTGATAATAATATATTTATGAGATTAAGATTAAGCGTATGATCTCCTCTCCCTTCAAATAGAAAAAAAATGTTTTTGGTTATGCTCTATTATTATTATTATTATTTTTTATTTTTAAAAAAATAATAATAATAAAAAAATTCAAGGAGAACATAGAATTTTATCAAAGAATATCGATTGTTAATTCCCCGGCCATGATGGTACAGTTTAGAGTATTCATCTTTCAATTTTTTTTTTCAATTTCAATTATCCGTTAGAATATTCTGTTAAATTTTGTCAAAATTTTCAAAATACTCCTTATTTTTTTTTTAGAAAAAAAAAAAAAAAAATTGTTAGGATTTAGGTGTTGGTTAGAATTTAACGGAATTTGCAAAAATACGCATGCTTGAATCTTTGAAATTTTTTATAATATTTTTTTAAAAAAATAAACATAGGGGTATTTTAAAAATTTTGATAGAATTTAATGAAAAATTCTAACGGATTAATGAAATTAAAAAAATAAATAAAAAAAATTGAAAGATGGATATCTTAAATTTACACTTTTTAAAGTTTGAGTATTTTTTTTTTTTTTTAAAGTGATGAAAGATAAAAAGTTATAAGAAAACGTAATCCAAATTCATGTAGTTAATTAGGGAGGAATCCCGATGTCTCTAACAATTTACTGTTCAAACTGTAAAAATAATTGTAAAAGAGTAGTTATAAATCCCACTTCCTCCGAACAGGTAGGCGGTAAACGCGGAAGAGTTCCTTTAACATGTGTTATTTTTTGTGAGCCCTTTCACATGTATTCTTATCACCAAAGGAGGATGTTTCCGTTGGGTTCGTGAATTCTCCCAACTTAAAGGACAGGTGGTAAAGAATATATGGTTACAGCCTACAATCTCACATGATTACCTTTTGTTTTTGCCTTTAATTTCATCCATATATATATATATATATATGTGCTGTCACCCTGCTTCCTTCTTTGAATGTCTATTGCCATCGATTACTGCCGTTGACATTTCCCATTTCCATTTCCCACCATTCTCATGTCAACCTTATTAGTGTATGCATCTTTCGCGCTCGAGAAAAGTTTATTGTACAACTTTTAACATAATTTTTCTTTAACATTGTCTATGTGATATTTTAAATACTTTTTTTTTTAAAAAAAAAAAAAAAAAAAAAAAAAATTAACAATAAAACTACTGTGGAAAAAAATGGTAGGTCTTTTTCTTGAAAATAAAAAATAAAAATAACTACCACTTATACAAAGTTTAAATTCATGTCAAAAGATCTATAACAATTATTTATGTTTACGGCCACATGACATCTTATCCAAAAAGTACCTTGCATTGTACTTATTGCGTACATGTTAAGTAGGTGAAGTACATGTGATATTGTACGCATCTAATTAATCTCTACCATTATTATACATTCACCTAATAAAGTAGACTACATGCCCACTTATACGGATTAGGGATTCCAGCAATTTTGGAATACGGATAGCTAGAAATTTAGATAGTAAATATTAGAGAATTTCTATATAATCCATCTACACCAAAAAGTTTCGGGTAGCTCTCTCACTGGTTGGAATAGGTAAACCCCATAGAAGCTCTTTCACATTTTCTAGACAGGTTATTTACAATTCAAACAAAACTTTTCTGAAAATCCATATCGAGACCCCATACGAGCTCTCTCAATTCGGTTAGTAAATGTTAGAGAATTTCTATAAACCAGTATTATTACAAACCTAAGTCAGTAACATGATAAATTAGATTCTTAGAAGGAAAATAGACTTCACAACTCAAGGTTGATTTAGATTAATTCTTCGCTGCTTTATTCATATATTATATATAATATAACAACCTTTAAATAGCTAGAGGAGCTATTACAGCGTCTCTAAAAAAAATTAGGGCTAAGTCATCAATTAAGTGACTTTTATAAAAATACTCTTATGAAAATACATATCTAATATAACTAGAGTTGACTTATACTACTTAACGTGAAACCAACTACTAACAAAGAAAACAAAGAGAATAACGATTACATAAAATAATTACTACTCAAAAGAGATTTATTTCTCTAAATCAAGAGAGGATCGATGTATCGTAACACATACCTATTCCAACAAGTTTCACACAATCCACTCAACAAGTTTCATAGTAATTCTCTCACAATTGTTTTTACTAAGATCGCAAACAATTCAAAAATTAAAAAATAAAAAAATAAAAATAATAATAATTGCTGAAAATCCATGTCCATACCCACCACTACCAAGCCAAAATGCAGCACGTTTCATCATCGGCATGTTGAGCGGAGGTGAGACATAAATCAAAATGTCAACAAAGGTACACGGACAAAAAAACAAACCTCACGTGATCAAATTATCATTGATCAAAAAGCATTCTAGCAATCTTTAAAATATATATATATATATTGTTGGGGATAAAATTAACCCCGAGGACACGTGGATCCTAATCTTGAATCATCTCGGTGTTACATTTCGGATATTTGTTACGACCTAGCAGAGGAAGATCGTCTAGGTATAATGACGTCTCGGTCTTATCAAACCCGGTAACGGTATGAAATATCCCTAGATCTCCTAGTCTGATCGGAGCGAACATATCTCGAATATTTACGCTTCGGAGATTTGATAGAAGTTACGAGACCATTTGGGAAGTTGAATCACAACCCGGTATACAAAAATTGCCTCGGTATGATAACACCTTGGATAAGATGGCCTCGGTATGACAACACCTCGGATCTTCCACAACCCTGTTACAGTGCGGCAATATTCCGAGATCTCTTAATCCTTTCGGAGCGAACATGTCTCGGATATTATCACCTCGGGGGTTGGTCGAAGTGTGTTACAATTGTCTTAGAGTAATATAAGGCTAGTATCCTGAGCACCCACTTGCCGAGAACTTCCTGGCTCTTCGGTATTTACCCTCTCGGTTGCTCCCATTTGGGGCTCGGTTTGGTCAGGAGCTGTACATGGTTCTTGGGGTGTAGCATGCCCCATTTCGCAGTCACAACTGGGGGGTGGTGGAGTTCCAAGACGCTCTGATGAGGGAGTCTGAGGAGTTCCTTCTTCCACCAAGTCTTCGACGAAAGCTTCATCTCGGGGGGTGCTCACGTCCTCATCCCTCTCTTCAACAGATTCTTCACCCGAAGGGGCAAACTCTTGTCGTACCTCATCGGCATCAGAAGGCCTTATGACCGGCTTACCCTACATCCGCTCAGCCTCTGAAATTATTTCAAGTAGACGATCTCGGATACCGAATTTCTTTTTCCTCGCCGGATGCTTCACCCGACGTGTGACTTGCACGTTGTGGGCCTCAAGAATCGGTTCGCCCTCCTTTTCAGACCTCTCTGGCGCCAGACTTGTTACTGTGGAGGCTCCAGCATTGGTTTCCTCAAGAGGAGTATCTGGGCCCTGGTACGATACCTCAGAGCTAGACTCATCTTTTAAGACAAAAGGGGGCGTAGAACCAGCTTTTTGTGTAGGGGAGACTTCTGGAACGAAACCCGGAAAGCTCGCTGATCCCTCTTCGGTGTTGGTTCCAGCCATGGACACCCTCGAAGGGGTTCTCTTCACACCTGAGGCAACCAGAGGGATTTTCTGCTTCTTCCTTAAAGAAACATCCTCAGGAATTTCTTCGGCTCGGCCAAAAGGTCTCTTCTTGATGACAGGCCTCGGAGATGGAGGCGCATCATTTCTTTTCTTGACCGCCCCTCTTTTGGTGATCGTCCTCTTGTCTCTCGGAATATTGTATCCGAGAAATTGCCTCAGATTCTCCTTGGTCACAAGGTTGTCGAAATCAACTTCATCAAACTTCTCGGCTTTAACTCTGACTATAGACCAATCGCTTATCTTCTTGACATCTTCCTGGTCAGATATGCTAAGTGAAGGGGGTTCACTTCAGTCAGGCCGCAACAATTTCCAAGTCCGAGACATCCTACGGTTCTTGGGCAAAAAAGTACCTTCGGGGCATTCCCATTCTCCAGATACTCGAAAGAATTGCTGCTCCCAGAATTTATTATTTGTCAACCCACTCTTAAGTTTGATGAAAATAGGGGGGTGGTGGACGCACAATTCGATCATTCCCTCCGAAGTCTGCCTCGGCCTGTAAATGTTCAAGAATTGGAGAATCTTCATCTCTTTTTTCAACACAAGCCTCCAAAGGATATACGAAACGAACAGATATCTCCAAGCGTTGGGCATGATTTGACTAGGAGCAATCATCAGAAAGAGGACGAAATCCCCGGGCAATCTCCGGAAAAGGTAGCCAGAGTCCGGCCAAGAACATCCTTTCAAACAGAGTAATGTCGCCGCCATCAATAAGTCGAGCTCTAGGGGTTTGATAAAACATCCTCACTGTCGGAGGAATGCCGTAGTTCAGACGCAGAACACCTTCATACCTTTCAAAGAGGGCGGTTTCCACCCTGCTCTCCAGGAGAGAAAGGTCTACATAGCCGTCGGCCCTTTTGGTTCGAGCCCGAGAGGTGGGAGGAATATTTGAGGTGGTCTTCTTGGGAGCCATTTCAGAAAGAGAAAGGAAGAGTAGAAGTTTCAGAGAAAGAAAAGAAACTCAGGAAGATGGCGACAATGGAGGATAAAGAAAGAATATGAGAATATGAGAATATGTCAAAGGATGAATAGTGAAAGTAGTCCAAACATTAAATACTCCCACCACTCGTCCGAAATATGAAGAGGCGTCATCATTTCAGTATCTCCGAAAACCGAAGGGGCATACGGTTCAGATCCAGAAATTAAATGATATAACCTCGAGACTATCGCGTCATGATTATAAAGGAATAGCACGGCGTCAGGGCTTACGTCATTAGCAGAAAAAGAAGCGGTAAGATTCAAACATTCAAACTGTTGAAAAGACGTGCCATTTATGACAAAAGCAATAGCAGGTACAGGTTGGCAGGCAATAAATAATTCCCTTAATTTCAATTTATTTTTTAAATTAGAGAATTATGGGGGTAACTGTTAGGGATAAAATTAACCTCGAGGACACGTGGATCCTAATCTTGAATCATCTCGGTGTTACATCTCGGATATTTGTTACGACCCAGCAGAGGAAGATCGTCTAGGTATAATGACGTCTCGGTCTTATCAAACCCGGTAACGGTATGAAATATCCCGAGATCTCCTAGTTTGATCGGAGCGAACATATCTCGGATATTTACGCTTTGGAGATTTGATAGAAGCTACGAGACCATTCGGGAAGTTGAATCACAACCCGGTATACAAAGATTGCCTCGGTATGATAACACCTCGGATAAGATGACTTCGGTATGATAACACCTCGGATCTTCCACAACCCTGTTACGGTGCGGCAATATTCCGAGATCTCCTAATCCTTTCGGAGTGAACATGTCTCAGATATTATCACCTCGGGGGTTGGTCGAAGTGTGTTATAATTGTCTTAAAGTGAGATAAGGCTAGTATCCCGGAAGATCAGGGATAAGCCAAGATCAGGGATAAGCCTCTACCCCATTATTAACGGGATAAGATGGCTAGTAACGTGGAAATTAAGATTAAAGAGGTACGAATGCAATTCAATTTGGAATCTGTAGCCTTATTCAAATTCCCTGAAGATAAGGTTAAGGTTCAACCAGACTAAGACTCAAACTCCTAGTTCAACTGGGCTTTAAGAATTCCAGTAGGACTGCAACTACCAGCCTATAAATAAGACCATCACACCAGGTATTACAGAGACTCTCTCTGAGCTTTTGAGATTACAAATACTTTCCAGGAAATTGATTTGCACTAACTTAGGCATCGGAGTGGGCGTAGTCGACACACCCGACTAGTTGTTTGTTGTTTTACAGGAATCAAGGTTGTGCGTTTGAGGGAGGTAGCGAATCAATTGGCGACACGTCACCATACCGGAAACTGTACCAACATATATATATATATATATATATATATATATATATATATGAAAAAAATAAAAGCATTCTAGCTACTTCCTTCATAAAGTAACTCGTACATATATAATAATGTACATCAAGTTAGTCCTCTTATCTCCTCTTTCTTCTTCAATACTCGAGCCGGCCTTGAAGCTCTCAGAAGTTGCGAATGGGAAATTCTGTGGTCTTTTTTTATATCAAAGATGGTCATCTCAGTCCTCCTCTACAGGCGATGGAAAAGAAAGCATACAGTTTTTGAAGATGCCTTCTCAGGTATATATATACACATTCTCGCCAACGATTTGGCTCGAGTACTGGTCGTTTAAAGTTCAATCCAGTCCCTTTGAGTGCAAACAATTTTTTAAGGCCACAATCGCGGGTGAGAGCGGCTCGAGCTTTATATATCCGGGTAAAGAAAGTTATGATAAATTGATGGGCAGGTGGGAAGATGGTGCTGTTTAGGCCTCTAAAAAGTGGGGTCCTTTTGTATTTCCATGAGAACCTCGGCGAGAGAGGCATTCAAAGGGGTCCACTTGTAGTCCCCGAAGTTCTTCTTCACCTTCTTATAGTCCAAGGAGTTGTTATCTTGTACTGCCTCAGGTTTTTTCTTCTTCTTGGGTTTCTCTACAGAAGGCTCTGGTTGCTGCTAAGGAGGGCCAAGGAGGGCTCGAAGTGTAGCCTTCTAGTTAATGTACCTATCCAGCTTTATCATGAAAGAGTGGAGATCTTTCAGCTATTTCAACGCCAATTCTGCCATCAGTGGCCCATCCTTCTTTAGACCTTGAAATATTGCACCATAGATGAAATCGTCTGGTGCACTCTCGATATCTAACTTTTCCTGGTTAAATCTCCAGAGATAATCTTTCAGTGATTCGTTTGGGCCCCAACATACAGAGAGCAGATATCCTCGGGGTTTTCTCCTAACCCTGCCTGACATGAACTGTGCCAAGAACTTCTTCCCAAGGGTGTCAAAACTGTCAATTGATTTTGTCAGGAGGCCCGGCACGCCACTACGTCGGGAGTCTTATGCAAAGACGTATGAGATCGAAAATTATCCAAATGCTCAATTGGATCTTCCCAACCTAAAAAAATGGGAATGTCCGGGACTTTAAACTTCTCTGGAAGATCAAAGTTGGCCATTTCGTCAGTAAACATAGACTCCGTGTTCCGGAAGAGGTTGTTCATTAGAGACTCCTTCCCACTCTGTTTCTGGTCCATGGTCTTTGACAGCACATCATACTTTGCGCCCAAGTCAAGGACCATCTGTTGTAACCTTGTTTCAGCCTCCGCAGTAATGGAGGCTGGTTCTTGGACAAAACGTTGTTCTCGTTCCAAGGCTCGGCCCTTTCTCCAGATCCCTCCTGGTGATCGCTTGGAGCTGCTCCGCAGCCTCCGGTCTAACTGTTCTCTTCTCCTTCCAAATGTTGCGATGGTGCTAGCATTCGGGCAACTTGCAACAACGCATTCTGGGCTAATAAATCCTCCACGTTCTTTTGTGACTGAGCCAATTGTTGGTTTAAATTGGCTATTCTGGCCTCAGGGCCAGGGGATCCTTCTTCCTTGTGGGTGTTGTTTTGACCCAGATTTGCACGACGTGCATTCACCATTACGGATTTGTTTTTAGAGGAACAATGTCGTTCCCATAGACGGCGCCAAATTGTTGGTACAGTTTTCGGTATGGTGACGTGTCGCCTTGTAATTCGTCCTTCTCTTCTATATTGTACTTTCCTCGTATCTGCAAAAACAACAAACAACTAGTCTAGGGTGCCGACTACACTACTCTGATGCCTAAGTCAGTTCAAACTCGTGACTTTCTATGGAGAATCAAAAATCTCAGAGCTTAGAGAATCTGTATGTAAATACCTACTGTAGTAGTCTTATTTATAGGCTCACAGTTATAGATTTACTGGAGTTCTTGAAGCATAATTGGACCAAGAATTTGAATCCTAGATCGCATAGGTTTGAGCCTGATCTTCAGAGAGTTTGAATCGGGTGGTAGAGTCCAAGTTGGGTAGCATTCTACCTCTTCAATCCTGACTCCCCCCTTATTCGGAGTCTTATTCCCCTGATTGTGGGATAAAGACTTATCCCGAGATTCTTGGGATAGGGGCCTTATCAAACTGTGTAGAGTCCTAAATTCAGGGATAAACCCAAAATCTCGGACATAGTGTTCGAATAGTACCCAATTACTTACTTGCTGAATCTGGGAAGATACCTCCGAGGTGATTGTATCGTACCTCGACCGATTCCCCGAGGTGGAAATATCTGAGACATGTTCGCTCCATTCAGACTAGATCTCGGAATATTCCGCGTCCTGTGGAGTCTTAGATTCGAGGTGTTCAATCCCCGAGATATGTCAGAGTCCGAGGTGCTCAAGCACCGAGATGATCTCTTTATGCAAGGTTGTGAATAACCTCTGAGATGTTCTGACCGAGGTGACCAAATCGGGTCGGACCTGTGGGTTGGACCTCTGACTTGTTCTGGGGTCCACATGGCTTTGATACTGATTATTTCCCCAACACAGGTTGTGGCTGATAATAATGTAGATGATCAATGTGGTTCGTTTCTATGCGTATATATTTATCAAATTAAGATTAAGCGTATGATCTCGTCTGCCTTCAAATAGAAAAAAATGTTTTTGGTTAGAGTATAACTTCTATCAAGCATTGGCAAAAGCCTTGTATAACTTCTATTAGGCATTGGCAAAAACCAAGAGGTTTTTGCCCCCCAATGAGAGGTTGACACATCAGCGTCAAACAAGAAAAATAAATGTTAGCAAAACACTGTATTTACCCTTCTTTCACTCTTATAGTCTGAAAAGAAAAATAAAAATAAAAAAACCATCCCAGCCACCGCCCACCTAGACACCACCACCACTACCCCACGCCGGAAACCGCAGCCAGTTCTGCCGCCCTTCACCGGTAAGTTCAACCTCTCTCTCCGGCAGTATCCTCTAGCTTCAGTGGTTATTCTTCCTCAAGCAATTCCGCTGGAAAAGTCCACGACAGCCGTCGAAAACAACTAAAACTGCAGAAAATTTCCAGATTCAGCTGGATACATGTGAAATCTGACGGAACTAGCAAAAAAAAAAAAAAATCCTTTTTTTCACTTAACTTCAAAACCCCGACAATCTCCACAATCAACCATCAATCAGATGGGGGATAACCCAGACCAACCAAACATCCAAGCCAACAAATACCCAACCTCTAGCAACCCAATTATCTCTTCCATTCTCCTAATCCATTCGGCCAACAACGAACCACAAAACTACCTTAAGACTTCACACCTACTGAAAATTCTCATCTACCGAATACACTAGAGCTCCAAAAAAAATCAAATTTCGCCATCAACATACAGATTTCACTAGAAAAACATTTAAACACAACAAATCTGTTGGAACTTGCCAAAAAACACCACAACAGCTGCCGACAACTATTAAAACCACCTTTAATGGCCAGAAGTCACCGGCAACCACGAAGTGGTTGTTGATCTAGAAATCGGCTAAAACCATAGATAGAGAGACCCACACCATGAGAGAGAGAGAGAGAGAGAGAGAGAGAGAGGTTGAACTTATCGGTGGCGAAGCGGGGGAACTGGCAGTGGCGGCGGCATCTGAGGTGGGCAATGGCTTGAGGCTTCTTTTTTTTTTTTTCTTTTTTTTTTTTCAGACTAAAAGAGTGAAAAAAAATAGGATTAGATCCAATGTTTTGCCGACACTTGCTTTTCTTGTTCCAAGCTGATGTGTCAATCTCTTATTGATGGGCATAAAACCCTTTTTTTTTTCTGTGACCAGACAGAAGGGGCTCTCTTTTGGTTATGCTCCATTTTCTTTTTTAAAAAAATGAAAAATTCAAGGAGAGCATAGAATTTATCGAAGTATATCGATTGTTAATTCCACGGCCACAATGGTTCAATTTAGAGTATTCATCTTTCAATTTTTTTCAATTTCAATCTTCCGTTAGAATTTTTCGTTAAATTCTGTCAAAACTCCTAAAATACCCATATTTTTATAGGAAAAAAAAAAAACAATTGCTAGGATTTAGGTGTTGCTTAGAATTTAACCAAATTTGAAAAAATACATATTCCTAAACTTTGAAAATTTTTATAAATTTTTTTTTCAAAAATAAACAAATGGGTATTTTGAAAATTTTGATATATAGGATTTAACGGAAAATTCTAACGATCGTTGAAATTGAAAAAAATTGAAACATTGATATCCTAAATTGACATTTTTTAAAGTTTAGGTACCATTTTTTAAAAGTGATAAAAGATCAAGGGTTATAAATAAAGTTTTCTTAAACCGTAACCCAAATTTGTGAATTAGGATCCTATACAATTATTTGTCCGAATTTGAGAGAACTCGGGCAGGTGATTGTGAGAGACCACTTATGGGACCCACCTGCCAAATAAAAACTAGATTGTCCAACCACTTATTCGGTCAGGTGGGTCTCATAAGTGGTCTCTCACAATCACCTGTCTAAATTCTCTCAAATTTAAACAAATAATTGTAGAGAATCTTAATCCCAAATTTATGGAGTTATGGAGGGATCAATTTGCTGGCGAACTGCCATAGCATATAGTAAACGTAAAAGAGTTATTATAAATCCCACTGCCCAAACAGGTGGGCGGTACTAAACGCCGAAGAGTTCCTTTTACATTTGTTCTTTTTTGTGAGCCCTTTCACATGTATTCTTATCCCTAATTAAAAGAGGATGTTTGTGTAGGGTTCGTGAATTCTCTCAACTTGGGCACAAAGGGTAAGGACAGGTGGTAAAGAATATATGGTTACAGCCTACAATCTCACATGATTACCTATATATATGTGTGTGTGCGCTGTCACCCTGCTTCCTTCTTTGAATATCTATTGCCATCCCCCACAACCACAATTATTGCCGTTGCCATTTCCCATTTCATTTCCCACCATTCTCATGCCCACCGTGTCCGCGTATACATCTTTTTATAACAATCATTTCTGTTTGCGGCCACATGACATCTTATTGCGTACATGTTAAGTAGGTGAAGTACATGTGAATATCACGTACACATCTAATTAATCTCTACCATTATTATACATTCACCTAATAAAGTAGACTACGAACCCACATGCATGTACGGATTAAGGATTCCAACAATTTTGGGGTTAGGATTGATAGAAATTTAGACGGTAAATATGAGAAAATTCCTATGAAATTCATCTTTTTCAATAAGTTTCGGGAAGCTCTCTCACTTGTTAGGATAGGTAGACCTCATACGAGCTCTTTCACATTTTCTAGACAGATTATTTTCAATTCAGACAAAAAATTGCTGAAAATCCATATCGGGGCCCCATACGAGCTCTCTCAATTTGGTCAGTAAATGTAAGAGAATTTCTATAAACTAGTATTGTTTCAAACCTAAGTCAGTAACAGGATAAATTAGGTTCTTAGAAGTTAAATAGACCTCACAACTCAAGGTTGATTTAGATTAAATCTTTGCTGCTTTATTCATATATTACATATAATATAATAACCTTTAAATAGCTAGAGGAGCTATTACAACGTCTCTAAAAAAAATTATGGCTAAATCATCAATTAAGTGACTCTTGTAAAAATACTCTTATGAAAATGCGTATCTAATATAACCAGAGTTGACTTATACTACTTAACGTGAAACCAACTACTAACAAAGAAAACAAAGAGAATAACGATTACATAAAATAATTACTACTCAAAAGAGATTTATTTCTCTAAATCAAGAGAGGATCGATGTATCGTAACACGTACCTATTCCAACAAGTTTCACACAATCCACTGAACAAGTTTCATAGTAATTCTCTCACAATTATTTTTACTAAGATCGCAAACAATTCAAAAATTAAAAATAAAAAATAAAAAAAAAATAATTGCTGAAAATCCATGTCCATACCCACCTCTACCAAGCCAAAATGCAGCACGTTTCATCGTCGGCATGCTGAGCGGAGGTGAGACAAAAATCAAAATGTCAACAAAGGTACACGGACAAAAAAACAAACCTCACGTGATCAAATTATCATTGATCAAAAAGCATTCTAGCAATCTTTGAAAAAAATAAATATATGAAAAAAAATAAAAGCATTCTAGCTACTTCCTTCATAAAGTAACTCGTACATATATAATAATGTACATCAAGTTAGTCCTCTTATCCCCTCTTTCTTCTTCAATACTTGAGCCGGCCTTGAAGCTCTCAGAAGTTGCGAATGGGAAATTCTATGGTCTTAGCCTTCTACATAACACTATGCTGCGTTGCTTTTATTATATCAAAGATGGTCATCTCAGTCCTCCTCTACAGGCGATGGAAAAGAAAGCACACGGTTTTTGAGGATGCTTTCTCAGGTATATATATACACATTCTCGCCAACAGTTTGGCTTGAGTACTGGTCGTTTAAAGTTCGATCCGGCCCTTTGAGTGCAAACAATATTTTAGGGCCACGCTCGGGGGTGAGAGCTCGAGCTTTATATATCCTGGTAAAGAAAGTTATGATAAATTGATGGGCATATATATATATATATGCAGGTGGGAAGATGGTGCTGTTTCGGTCTCCAACGATGCAGTGTGTGAAATCCGATGCTTTCTTGAAGAAGACACTCAAACTGAGCAACAAGGACATCATTGGGTGTGGAGGATATGGCACAGTTTATAGATTGGCTATAAATGAATCCACAGCCTTTGCCGTCAAAAGACTCAACAGGGGAACTGCAGATAGAGATCGAGGTTTTGAGAGAGAGTTGGAAGCAATGGGAGACATAAAGCACCGCAATATTGTAACTCTTCATGGATATTACACAGCTTCTCACTATAATCTTCTCATTTATGAGCTGATGCCCAATGGAAGCCTAGACAGGTTTCTGCATGGTATATATATATATATATACTTTCTAGCTTCAAACCCAAGGATGGATTTCTTTCTTCTTCTTCTTCTTCTTCTTCTTCTTCTTTTTTTTTCCTAAGATATTTTTCAAATACAAATGCTATTTAGTGGACTATTTTACGATTGACATACAACTGGAATGATATGGCAGCAGTGAAAAATCATCTGTTTCTACCACATTATCCCAATTATATAGCAGTCTATGAAATAGCGTTACTTTTTAGTTTGTTTTACATTTTTCTTTAAGGTTCTCTTTTCCGTAGCTCTCACAGTAGAATCTGGTGCAGGAAGAGCAATGAACAAGAAGCCATTGGATTGGCCATCCAGATACAAAATAGCAGTAGGTGCTGCAAGAGGATTATCATACCTTCATCATGATTGCATCCCTCACATTATTCACAGAGATATTAAGTCAAGCAATATATTGTTGGATCAGAACATGGAGGCTCGACTGTCTGATTTTGGCCTGGCAACATTGATGGAACCAGACAAGACTCATGTTTCTACATTTGTTGCTGGAACTTTTGGATATTTAGCTCCCGGTATCAAACACTAATCCATTATAGTTATGGTTCGTTTAGATTTTTGATTTCAAAACGTGCGGTTTCAAATTAGCGATCTGAAAACAAGATTTTTAACAATGCAAATAAGCGTTTGAAAAAATTGCAATTTTGCTTCTAAAAACGCAACTTGTAGCTTGCAACTTGAAAACGTAAAAAATCAACATTTTTAAATCAATTTCTAAAAATGCACTTCTAAACGATAAATATTTTTTTTGTGATTTGTTTTAAAATTGCACTTTTAATATGCGAAATTACAGTGCCAAACGCACTCTAAGTACTCAATTATGCTCTGCAGAATATTTTGATACCGGAAGAGCAACGGCAAAAGGGGACGTTTACAGTTTTGGGGTCCTTTTACTGGAGCTTTTGACAGGTAAAAAACCAACCGATGAAGCATTTATGGAGGAGGGATCTAAGCTTGTGTCATGGGTAAGTTATGAACTGTATCAACATTACAGCACATTCTCTCTTCTTAAATACTAACAGTCATTAGCAGTTTGATATTGATTGGAAGCGTAAGGGTTAAAAAAAAATGTCCATTGAGCCTAAGACTTTTGATGATTGTTAAGAATGTCTTCTGCATTAGCTTGAAGCAGAAATTAGAATGATTTTGTACCACGAAGATCCATTAAATCATCAATGAC
This sequence comes from Alnus glutinosa, assembly GCF_958979055.1. Taxonomy (NCBI): domain Eukaryota; kingdom Viridiplantae; phylum Streptophyta; class Magnoliopsida; order Fagales; family Betulaceae; genus Alnus; species Alnus glutinosa. The sequence goes on along the minus strand of NC_084893.1, from coordinate 18,371,230 downwards.
AAGATTATATATTGTACATTGTCCCACGTTAGTTATTGGTGCGTATATGTGTCTTATTGGCCTCTATATACAAGCCCTCTTGTACAGTATTACGTGTGATTCAATATACAGTCATATTCTCTACATGATATCAGAACCCTATCTTAAAATCGTAGAGAATAGAACTGTATATTGAATCACATATAATACTGTATAGGAGAGGCTAACAGATACACACACCAATAACCAATGTGGGACAATGTACGTTAATATGTAACCTAACATTATAAACGTAGGAACACAGAAGAAATCAGCATAGATATGTATAGAATTCATAGGAAATGAGTTAAAAGCTTTAAACTGGAACTAGAGATATGACTTCATGATGTTACATCTAACTTATTTAGTTTATTTTTCATTTCTATTTTTGACTTTTATGTCACTGCCCAGGATTTATATACTGATTCACTTTCTTTGAAATGGTTCTGTTAATGTTTGAGCAGGTGAAGGCAGTTGTTCAAGACAAGAGGGAGGAGCATGTAGTCGACAGTAGCTTAGAAAATTGTCCGGAGGATGAGATTAACAACGTATTCAACATTGCGTTAATGTGTCTTGAACTGGAGCCCTCCAGGAGGCCAACCATGGCTGAGGTTGTCAAGATGCTTGAGAAAATAAAATCAGACACAGTTGTAACAGATTGCTAATCTTCTCTTAATGACAATTTCTACAAGCAAAAGCTATTAATTTAACACATTTATTGCATCGTTATAGATGTTATAGGAAACTGGTTTGCTATCATTATTTTCACATTTGTTGAAGTTCAATGTGCCACAAGGACAAACATGATGTAGCCTAAGGCTATGAACAAAGTAAAGAATACCAATACACAAATCTAGTGAGATTTATTCTGATGGTTCAGGAATGTACCTTTTCTTTCAAATTCCACAACAATTTCCCAGCCAACATATGCTGATCAGATTGACCGCAGCCCAAGTAATCAAGCAATACATGCAGTATATCTGAAAAACAAGTAATTTAAGGAACAAACTCATGGCATCTACTTCAGGATTGTTGCCAAGCCCTTGGAAACAGAATCTTTCAAGGAGGGAGAAACAGGTGCATTTCCAAAAAATACATCAAAAAGAGCGCGAGTCACGTTCCCTGACTCAATCTCAGCATCAACACTAGATGGAAGCCCATTTGATGAGACACAAACCTGAAAATCACAATAAATCCAGATGGATCAGTTCATACAAAAGAAATTATACCAAAAAGGAAAAGAGTATAACAATGACTCATATCACGCTTGCAAAATCCCTATAAAACCATGTGAATGAATGAATGTGTAGAGAATTAGGGGGTGGGGGGAAAATGGCTCAAGTGCGCAAACATCTATGTACAACGCATGCTTGAAGCAATGTTGCATATATATATCAGACTTACAAGCATTTTGGATGGATCCAGCCAACTCAAAAATATGAAAGTTCCTTTCTTAAGGGGTCGCCCTTGGAAGATGCTACGGAATGTGGACAGAGCAGATTCATCAATGGGAGCGGGTGATTTAATTCGTGGGGAGATGGCATCGTCTAAGGCATCCCAGAAAGTTTTACCATCAACATCTCTAACCAGAACAATCTGTAATGATTTCTCAAAAGGAGCTGTGATTAAGAAAAATAACACTATCAACTTTCAAAAGTTCCTTTAGCAACATCTCTCTCTCCCTCTCTCATAGAGCAAGAAAGCATGAACATTTTTTTTTGTCCTTACAATTAAAAATTGAGTCGAACAAGGACGGACTCTCCTGAATCTCAGCTGCTGATTGCCCTTTCCAAGCATTCAATTGACTTAAAATAGACAGATTTACATACAGTCCTGCAGCATAGACCTTAACACCAATGATCGCAAAAACTTTCTCCCTGTATCCTGAAATTATTCCGAAGTCATAACATCAAAATTAATGCTAATTCAGACGAAAGGCTATTATTATCTTTGAACTCTTCTGGACAACAGTGGGATTACTTGAGTTAAAATAGGCATTTCAAGAAAAAGGCTACTAAAATCTAAAGACTTCTTACACCTGCACCATTCATGCTGAACTAAAACACTTACATGGCTATGAAGAGAGCAAGTTCCTTGTTTAGTAATCTTTGGATTGCTCAAACCTATTGGAAGAATAAAATGTAACAGCTAAGAATAGCAGTGCCACACTTTTTATGGTGATTGAGTTTGAACCCTATGGGAGAGAGGGGGAAGGAGAACTTCCAATCAGTAACCTCTACTTTATGAGGTGTGGTGCTCAACCGATCATACCCACCCCTTAGGATTAGCACTACCACACAACTTGAAATCAAAGCTTGAATGAGAGGGATAAAAAGGTTTTTATCGTATTTAAATCCCCAATAACCATGATTTTCCCAATGTTATAATAAAGCCACTAACGACACTGCAGCTCATGCAGTGGTGTCATAAGTTCTCTGATGAATGGCATTTTCCAAAGTAATTGTCCCTTCATTCTTTCAGCCAGTAATATGAATTACAGTGGAAAGAATAAAAAAAATGCGTTATATGAGATATATAAGATATATGAGCTCAATATCAATGCATTATATGAGATATATAAGATATATGAGCTCAATATCAATGCGTTATATAAGATATATAAGAATAAAAAAAATGCGTTATATGAGATATATAAGATATATGAGCTCAATATCAATAGCCTGTCTCCCAAAACAGGTTCGAACTACTGAGTCATATCCTGTATTTGGAGAGCAAGTGAAAATTGCCTCAAATAAAATATCTATAATCCTGCACCCATACACAAGAACAGTAAGAGAACTCCAACTTCTTCAATATTTTTTTGTTCTGGTATTTCTCTTATAAGCCTTTGCAAGTAAATATAAACAGTGATGATAACTGCCAATATTCCAACATTTTATATTTGTTTCATAGGTTCTACAATGACTATCGTCATTTTTTCTCTAAAGGAATGCTGTATGATATACTAAAGCAACTGACCAGTTCCGAGCAAAGACAATGAAGCCGAGCAACCTGGCAAACTGAGAGACCTTTGAAACTTCACATTGGTTGTTGGTTCCTCGGTGTATTCTGCAGTTCCAACTACAGCCAAGAATTTAAAGACTAAAAGGTGTCATAATTTTGTTATGAATACAACTTAAAATTAAAAGTAGAAAGAAAAGAGAAATAGAGAATGTGATAGCATATAATTCTTCTTTTTTGTGACGGAAAACCCCTATAAGGCAAGGCCACTTCGTGTACCCACTCCTGAAGGGCAAATCCCGAAGCCGTACAAGGCACCACCCCACACGGGTTGGGTAAGACTCGGTTTCACCACGAGCGTGGCTCCAAGAAATTGTTTGCACTAAAGGAAATTAAAACGTTAGACATAATGGGGATGCCACCAGGTCCAAGGCCCTCATCACTTGAGCCAACCCTTTGGGGTTAAACCAATATGACAGAATAGCATATACTTATGTTCTCTCATAGACTTAATCTTTTCATTTAAATTACATCTACCTTTACTTCACTAATACGGTTAGCAAAACATCTGAAACCCAATCCTTTATCCACTCAGTTCTTTCATCCTTCCATCTTAAAAATTTTATTCAAGTGTTTGACCATTTCTCTAGAAAGGAAAAATCAAGTTTTCATGCAACCAGATCCTCAGCTTAATAAGTGATCAGATGCTATAAGATAAAAAGTAAATAATTGAAATATGGAAAATTCGACCTCTAAAATAGAAACTTGGAAAAATATGCCATCTAAAATCTATCAAACATGATATTTTCAAAGAAATCAAGGTCTTTTTTCTGCTGGTTGGAGGGCTTTCATCAAAATTTTCTAGTACAAGAATGTACCCAAATTCATGCCAATTTTGATGCAAAGATGGATTATTATCTTTTACTTTTAGTGGAAAGATTCTCTAAGTTTTCTATAATCAATCGGGCAGAGTGAGAACAATGGCATGCAAATTTCATGTTTACTTAAAAGTAATTAAAGCTTAAATCTTGCAGTGCATGCATTAGCTTAAATATGACCAACCACAGTTCTTGGTAGCTTATTCAAGGACCCAAAGTTAGTCACATAAACAACTGCATAATGGCATTTAATTTTTTTTCTTAAAAAAATAAAAAATAAAAAATAAAATAAATAAGCGCTCGAAATATACAATGAAATATAGAGATACGAACCAAAAACTATGGTTTTGAAAGCCACATCAAAGTAAAACTCTTATGTCCAAACTTAGCATATTACTGCTTCTCGTGACAGTTGGTCTTGGTACTGCCACTAAATTAGCTTAAATGAGCATGGTATTTAATGGGTCAATCAAGAGGAATTTCATGATGACAGTCCAAGTTATCGTAGACATTTGTTTGTCAGACATGTGCCACATGCCTAAAATTCCGCCTACTTTTCAGTGTTACAGTTGACAAAAGCTATTGGTATCCCATTCAAAAAGAAAGACATGGGTGTCTCAAATTTAAACCATAAAGATTACATCATTAATTTTTCTTGCCAGATAAATACCATTGACTTTAGTAATGAAGTTGCTTCCGATTGAATTAAACACCCATATACCAAACCAAATACGATGAGTAGTGGGGTTCTGAGCTAAGCCTTGGCTAAACCTTGGAAATCTTAATGCCATAATGCCTTTCAAATCCTCCCTAGAACAAAACCTTTGCAAGTACTTGTGGTGGATGACACCACAAACAAGATTCCGCAGAAGTCAAATAAGTGAAATTTACCAAGGAATTTATCTAGTGAAAAGTCTTAAAGATTGACAAAGTTTATGGAACCTTATTCATTGAGAGTCTCAGACAGGAAGCAATTCTTTATTTGTAACTTTATCAGAACCAAGAGTTATAAACTAGAGCTAATAGTAAACACCATGATCAAGCAAAGTTCATAGATCGAACAAATTATCCAGACTAACTGAAAGCCTTCGTAATCTATTTCCTCGAGACAACTTCTACAAAAATAATTAATCCTCAGATTCATTGGTCTAATTCTCAACTTAATTGGGCTCTGTACTTAACGAGCATTTACCTAACTTTTACCCTCAACTACTCGAAACTGCCTCACATTTCCATAAACTACATTTAACATCTATTTCATATCACTAATTGGCGAAATATTGGATAGTACCACCCAAAAGCAGAAGATTTCGGCATCACTTCTTGTATTTTCCATGCACAAAAAAATGTGGGTTGCTTTATATGATTACATTTCCAGCACTATTAGTTCTTTCACATGCAAATAGGATAAAACCATTCATCGAAAGAAAAAAAAAAAAAAGTTTAAAACCCATTTGGAAATTGAGGAAGAAAAGAGACAATATAATGCATAATCAGCTATTTCTTGAACATAACAACTAAATTTCAAGAAAACGAAATAGCTGCTTCCTCATTGAAAAGAACAAATTACAAAATGAAACAACTTTTGCAACTGAAGAAGTGAATGGAATTTACCTGAGGATGAAGAAGAAGCATTTGGAGAGAACTGGGTCCGTGTTATACTGTCTCTGTAGGGAGAAAAATGGAGAGGGTATGTGGAAGAAAAGAGAGAAAAATTCTGGGTTTGGCACAATGACATTGTTGGACACGGAATTCTTCTCAGAAAGCAAATTCTGGGAATGGAATTGCAGGTTCTAGAAGGAGCTGGTGCTGAAAGCCATACTGGAGTGGAGACTGCTATTGCTCCGAGCATTTTGAATTGTAATTTCTGGGAAACAATTTTCCAATTGTTTATTGGATTCTTATTATTCAAGTAAAATAAGGTTCAGCTTCTTCGAACAATCGTACTGGTTGCAATATCATCCAGTTGTAGCATAAAAGTGTCTTCTTTGGGAGGGGGGGATACCCAAAAAATACAAAGGTTACAAACCTGTTCGGTGAAAATTTATATAACAGTCACATATGTCCTTAAAATAATAAAAATAAAGATTATAAATTGATTTGTAAAAAATTTACATATAAGAGTTTTATGTATCCTTAAAATAATATCTAATTTTTACATGTCAAAAATATATGTCACCCTTATATATATGTCGTAAAACAAATCAATTTGCAGGAATTTTGGTAAAAAAAAAAAAAAATAGAAATCTCGGCGAAAATTCTTGAATGAAAATTCTGTTTGTGTATTGCTAGGATAAGGATATCCTAGAGGAGTAATGACACCGTACCTCTGCTACACATGTCGTTCTAAACAAAGAAACGGCGAAATTAAATAGGAAAGCAATCAAGCGTAATGAATTTGACCGTTGAGGACCCTCATTTTGGAGGGTTTTTTTTTTTTTTTTTTTTTTTTAAAGGGATCTTGTAATATATCATTAAGATGCTGAGAAGAAAAACTCAAAATTTATAAATCCCAACAGACATATCGGATAACATTCAAACTACACTTTGGTTTGCTTAGAAAAAACAGCAAATTTTACAAGAGTGTGGGCCAGCATATTGCCTTCACGCCTAACATGAGTAACATCCCATGACCAAAACCCCTTGAGAAGACTTTTAGCATCCAGAATAAGATTTCCATAGTTACCGGCTTCAACCTTCGTTCTACCCAAAGCCGTAGTAATCTCAAGTGTATCTCTCTCCAATATCACCGAATGTAAGCCTAGAAACTGTCCAAACTCGACAGTCTGCCGTGCACCATATGCCTCCGCAATCGCTGGATCTAAAATGAAGGGATAATGAAGTTAGGGTTTAAGGCATTAACATTTCAGGGTTTTTTATTTTTTATTTTTTAATTTGTTTTCTTCAAATTGATGGCCTAAGCAAATCCAGTTGAGTTCGTTTAAGGCATTTGGATAGAGTCCTTAAATTGTGCTTGCTTGTGCTATACGTAGCTAGTTATTTTTCACAAGATGTTATGTCTTATCCTTTTCACCTGATTATTGAGTGTGAAAGATGCATTAACGTGGAAAATGTATAGGTTTAATTATTAGATAGTGTTCTTTATTCGAAAAAGAAAAAAAGGAATACTTTATAGAAAATTCTATGGAGAAACTTCATTTGCCTCCTGAATTGCCACATTTTTGCAATGCGTCCTTCCGTTAAAATTTTCTGTTAAATCTAAGACAAGAATATGATATTCTCAAAATGCCCTGATTTTTTTTTTCAAAAAATAAAAAAATCAATAGTCCCAAATGACCCATGGGTCTAGTCAGACCCTCGATGGGTCACCAGACCCATAGCGGGTCATAAGGTGACCCACCATGGGTCATCAGACCCACGACGGGAATAAGGGTAAATTTTGAATTTTATAAAATTTTGAGGGGCATAAAAGTTATTTTACCGCTTTTACCATCTAATTTAACCCCAAATTCTAACAGAATAGAGGATGTTGGAAAAATGTAATAATTCGATATACTAAATTGAGAGAAATCGAAATTGGGGTGACATTGCAAAAGGAGTGACAATTCGGGAGGGTAAGTGAAGTTTTCCCAAATTCTATTTATTGAACTCATGTTGAAAATGTAGGGGACTTTGTGAGATTGTTGGATATAAATTTTTTTCCAATACTATGCCACTAAAAAAATGAACATTCTCCGATTACATGATCACATATTTCAGCAAGTTTTGTAAAAGAGTCTTTTTTTTTTTTTTTTTTGGGGGGGGGGGGGGGGATATGGTAAGCCTAAATCAAATGGCTATCTCGATTTCAAAAAGTATCACATCTGGTACTTATCATAAACCTAAATGCCGACTTGCACCTTTCATCCAAGTTCTGTCCATTTTTTAAACGGAGATCCACGTCAATGCGCTTAAAAACGCAAAACCTATCCTAGAAGAGTTTTTAATATTATTTAAAAATTAAAAAAGTTCTTAGTAAAAACTAAAGAACTGGAGTCGTAATTATAATTTGTGAGAGCTACATAGCTCTCTATTTATAAGCTTAGCATATGAGTGACGATGCACTTCCAATCTATATGGGACTATGAGTAGAGTCCTAATTCCAATGTGTGGCTAGGGTAAACTGATACCATAGCTACATCCCCTACATATGCAGCCTGGGTTGGATTTTGACTATAACACTCCGAGGAAAATAAACTAATAATTGATTTCACGATGCGTCACCCCATTTCCATTGAAAGAAAATGGAAACACAAGAGGACATTGAACTCTGAACAAAAATTATGGAGCATAAGACTTCACTTGATAAAAACAAGATAGCCACTAATTATACCACCATAGATAATCACCATATTTAAATTAAAAATATCAAGCCATGAGATAGATATCCATCCAATATTGCAATATAAGACCAATCATCATGTTAAAAGAAAAATATTACAAACCAAGCCTGGAGGTACTAGTGCATTAAACAAGCTCATCGAGGTCCTCATAAGTCATATCATAATCTTGAACAACCTCGACAACAATTTCATAGTCAATCTAATGGCCTTTACTCTAAATAAACCGAATTAAATAAATACCATGTAGGTAATCTAAAAAATGATCAATTTCCCACACTTTTCCGTCATCAAAAGATCCGACAATCCAGGGTCCAACTCCTCAAAAATAAGCCAGGCCAAGTCCTCCAAGACTTTCGGAATAAAGGGTTTTGTCTCTTTCATATTTGTCATCTCCAAACATACCGATTATAAAACAACACATGTTTTACAGGTGGAAATATACAAACGCAAGTCCACAACTTAGTGAGTACAATACACATGGTGTACATATTATCATGCAGTGAACTCAAATGATTAGCAAAAAGGTTTACAAATTACAAGTAATCATAAAGTAAGATTCTCATTTCAGCAATAAGGTGGCATGACAATGCAATATTGATATAGTACATGATAATTAAAGCGAACATGTCATAGTTTAGCTCCATATGGTCTATCTAACCCTCAAACCCCTTCTTGCTAGAGTTAGCGTTGTCCTTAGGAACCTATAATACAATAACGGTGCCCCAGATATTAACACATACCTTCTTCGTTAGTGATTCGACTAGATTTTGTGACAACCAATTTTTTTTTTTTTTTATATACAAAATGGAATCGCACAATGGCATGATGATTAGTCACAAAGCCAAAATATAGTACATACCCTATAATATGTACCTGATATATCAGAGTATAACATCTATGCAACGGAAAACATAAATCTCATAAAACCATCAAATGTTAATTATAACAAAAGAGCCAATACATCACTTATTTGCTTAAGACTTAAAACATAATGTTAATTACATATCCAAAAAAATGGATTTACAAAAGAATATGCGTCACAAGCGACACAAGCTAATACAAAAGTCTACAAAATATGGACTACCCTCAAGTTCGTGACATATAACCGTCGCGAAGTGTTCCAGTCATAATATCTCAAATACAATGCGACTGGGTCATCATCTACATCTGTTATACCAGCAACCAAAGGAACAGTATCTACACGATCGTGGTGTTAGCCATGTCCTCATAGGTGAAAGAGTGAGTTCATAAACTCAGTAGTATAATACTTACTAAGTTTTCGCTTTGAACCGACATTTCTTTCTTTCATCATGCATTTACAACACCAGTTACCATTTATAAAATCCTTCCCTTTTAAAACATTTCGTAGATGTTGACGTAAACACTAATATAAACAATTCAAATCATACTACGCAACTGTGAATATATATACGTGTTCCAATCTCCCGCTTGGAAGTACATATATACAAGCCCATCTACACATTATCTTTTATACATATTAGGTAATTCAGCTATACTCGTATACAAGCTCTCCAACCATTGGGAAATACTAGCATACAAGTACGTCTAAGTAGGAAATCAAACGGCATCATACCTAGCTATACAAAGATACAAGCATTTCCAAACCTTTGGGAAATAAAAGTATCTAAAAGCAATTAAGCTTAGAGCCTTTTAAACATCATATGCAGTCTAGCCATAACCATATACGTATGCTATGTTTTATTCAAACTCATAAGCATATCGATACGTCTAGCATGAAAACTCATTTAAATCATTAATGCAATCTAGTTGTAACTGTATACATATGTTCTGTTCTATTCAAACTCATAGTCACATTGATACATCTAGTCATGAAAACAACTTAAAACATCACATAAAATCATGACATGCATGCTTTCTTTCTTGTCACTCTGGGACTTGTCCCGACGGCTTCTAGGATATCCTTTCGTGTACATACTTAACATCATGGGACTTGTCCTTAGGTAGTGAGAGTTTGCAACTCACTCCTTTCAAGGACTTGTCCTTCATAACATTATTATGGATCTGGCTTGCATGCGGTAGTGAAACATGCTGTAGTGGAAAATGGTACTGTTTTCCACCAAACGGTATCGTTTTCCACTTAAAAAAAATTTCTTTAAAAACTTAATAATAAAAAATTTATTAAAACTTAAAAATTATAAAATAATAATAATAATTAAAAAGCAAAAAAATATTAAAAACTAGAAAAACACCCCTTTGACCAATCTAAGGTGGACAAACCACCCCAATGTTCTTTTTGGGGTGATCTGACCACCCCCAAAAGGCAAAAAAAAAAAAAAAATGAGTTTGGGTTTTGGGGGTGGCCGGACCATCCCCAAGGGTTAGGGTTTGGGTTTGGTTTAGACCACCCCCTACAGCAGATATGGAGGTGGTCAAGCCACCCTTAAGGCCTTTGGGGGAAGTTTTTTTTTTTTTTTTTTTTTTTTTTTTTTTTTTTGCTTTTTAATTATTATTATTTTTTATATAAATTTTAAGTTTTAATAATTTTTTTATTATTAAATTTTTAAAGCAAATTTTTTTAAGTGGAAAACGGTACCGTTTTCCACTACAGCATGCATGCGGTAATTTTCACTACCGCAAGCAAGTCAGATCCCATCATTATCATTCCATTTATAGCATTGAGGGCTTGGCCACATGGACTTGTCTTTTAGTGTGATGCTGAGAACTTGTCTTGAAACTTTAATCTCTTATTCACTTTTCACTCACATCCATGCTCATGTTTCATGCTACAAAATCATCTTACATTTACTTTTATGATCATGCTTTCAACACATATCTCTTTCATAAATCTTAAACATTTCATCGGGCCATTTTTTTATCATAAATCACATAAATCATGTCTTAATTTCATCATACTTCAAACATCAAATCATAGCTCAATTCATACTTTCATACTTATAACATAAAACACATCAACATCATCATCATATCTCAATATATTTGAAAGTATTAAAAAGCATCCATATTATCATAAAATATCGTTGGCTCGAAATAAAATAAGAATGTCATTGAATGTTTCTATAAAATACATAAAACATAGTATATTTCTCAATGAGTAGAATACTCACTTTAACTGCTTGGTCTTAGGCTTAATTGTGGATTTTCTAACCAATGCCTTGCAATGGATCTTTGTATCAACACATTGCATGAGATATTAGTGTTTCTAATTCTAAACTCTCAAATAGCTCTTGAATCGTTCAAGGGCAATACCCGTGGAAAACCATAGAATTTCTAGGATTCCATTTGACAGTCCATTAACATATAACACTAAGCCATTAGATAATCTTAGGATTAGGTACTTAAAACTACAATTTAAACACTAAACCAAAAGTTAGGATTTTGGGACCTTTACCTTAAATCTTCACCAAAAGAGACCCAACTCTAGGAGATCGCTTAGGAAGCTCTAAAATACACAAAACCTAAAGAAAAATGGAAGATTAAGCTCAATCTCTCAAGATTTAACCCAAAACTATAGAGATTATGAATTTCGAATTTTACCTCAAATCAAATGGTAAAAACATAGATCCCGCTTCAGGAATCACGTTTCCACAGTCGGATTTGAGATTGGAGGCTTAAATATTCAAGAATCAAGGGTTTTAGTCGAAAACCCTAAGAGAGAGGAGAGTATTTTCGTGAGAGAGGGAGAGAGAATTGAAGAAAAAAAAAAAGCTTGAAAATCACCATTCAGCGTTTTTCACAGAGGCCTGTCTGAACACATAAGTGCCCTATCCAGACACGCGCCTTTGAAATCGCAGAAATGAAGTTTTTGCAAGGTGTGTCTAGACACAATGTTGGCCCTGTCCAAACACAACATGCAGAAAGTCTATATCAACTTTCTGCCAAGCCTGTCCGGACACCGGTTTTGGCCCGTCCGAACACGAACCACAGAAAACCTATTCTAAGTGTTGTCCAAGTGTTTTCTCCCTATTTTCTCTTAACCTCTTACTTATTTGGTCTAATTCTTGTTCTTAATGTCTAATTAACTTCTTGGACATTACAGATTTAAACCCCAGGTGATCTACACCACTAACAAAGTTGTAGTTATAACCCCATCCGTACATGGTGCGCTGGCGTATAATAGTAGCCCATAGTCATTATCCCATTATACGGTGTACCATGTCATACGATGCAATTCTTCACAATCTTTTAGATGCATGCATTTACAACCTCATATTTTTCATCTTTCATTAATCATCAATCTTTTTCACAAAGTAAAGTTCACATCAATCAAAAATGTATTTCATGTAAGTTGCAAGCATGAACATTTGGTACGTAAAATAATCATGTCATGAAGAATAGATATAACAAGTATCCGTATGAGTTTTACTCATTTCGCTTGCGAAATTCCATTGGGCAATCAACCAAACAGTCACCAACCTCCAAATCTATGAAAGGGTCGATAATCAATCCCTAATCTAGACAAAAACATCCTTAAATCTAAACTACGGGCAAAATGGTCATTTTGTTTGACCATCGAGCGTTCGTATATCGCGTAGATCATTCTGCTTCGATCGTTTGGTGAACTTATTGAACGTTCGTTAGTCTGGTAGAACCTCCATTTTGAGTAAAGGTCCTAAATTTTTTAATTTAACACATCATATGATTCTTTAAGACACTTAACACAGGCCTAAACTATAATAACACCTCTATGCACAATAAGGCACACCCATGATCGTTAAGGAGCTAATCCATCATTAATCTTATCTCAAACCTTATAATATCATACCCAAAACCTAGATCTACAAGCTAGGGTCATCTAAACCACAAAACAAAACTTAACAGAAGCTAAACATGCTAATAATACCAAACAAAACGAGTTAAAGTCTAGGGTATTACTCTCTGAAGAAGATAAGACCAAATGCAAGCTCCTTTTCTCTCCAAACCTTCACTCTCTCATAGTCTAGGGTTTCTCCAGGCAATAGGGTGAAAAATTGACGCCAAGGGGTGTAAGATCCCTATTCATAAGCTCCCATATATGTCCAAAAGAATGAGGCGTCTTTAAAAAAAGAACGTTAGACACACATCAAAGGTTCATATCCTACTTCGATCGTTGTGCATTGAACATTCGAATCCCATTTCGAATGTTCTAAATCGATTGTTCGAATCCAACTTTGATCATTCGCCCAAGTAGAAGATTCAAGTAAAAGTACAAAATTCTACCTCTTAATGCTTGGAATCCATCTCAACACTCTCTTATTACAATTAGTACATACTTAATCCTGATTAAATGTCGGGGTATTACATTTACTCCAAGCCCATGCACCCACACCTGTGTATTGGCCTTGGGTTTTATTGTCAAGCTCAGACTCTTGCATATGCATCTCTATGCATTAATTCTCTTTAGCTCATGTTTTAACAAATTAAAACAAGCAATCTAATAAATAAAAGCGTAAACTTGGTTAATTTATATTAGCTTGGTGAACAACTCAAAGGAAAAAACAAAAGTAGCTTTAAATAGGCTCGTGACCCTTATTATCTCATAATTGTCACAATTACCAAGTTACTAGTTAAGTACATTTTACTCCATTAAAGAAATGTAATTGAACTATAGTATTTATTTTTTACTAACACAAATGATTCCTTAGACAATTTTTAATATTGACTTTTGATTCCTCAGAAAATATTCCGTAGAGAGTTAAGTCACATTAATTTTGTACCTCTTTATCCTTGAAAACCAAATTTAATCGCATAATTATTTCCGGATATGTGAAACTCATTTCAATATGTATAAATATTTTAGTAACTCTTTACCAAAATGCCATGATTAGAGACTGATAATAATTACTATATTAAATCTATCTTAAGGAGAAATTTCTTATCATTTTTTGTGGAAAATGGGTAACAACATTCCGGCAACAAAGGAGAAATTATTTCACGAAGGTATTGTTCATGACTCTTCTTGTCCTTTTTGTCTAAATCAAGTAGAAACAATGTTCCATGCACTGTGGAGCTGTCCGGCTGCTGTTGCGGTATGGCAAGACTGCTGTAGACGTCTACAGAAGACGACTCTAGGGGAGGGGGACGGGTTGTACATCATCAAACTTCTCAAGGAAAGGCTGGACCAGGAAGAGTTTATTGAAGCTGTGATGGTGCTGCGTCAGGTGTGGCTTAGGAGGAATGAATTTGTGTTCAAAGGGAATTTCATCCCCTCTGGACAGATTATCTCAAAGGCTCAGGACATGATTAAGGGTTTTTCAGAAGCTTCTCAAGGAGATGTTCTAATGCCAGTGGCAGTGGTCAGTAATCCACCAAAATGGAGGCTTCCAGTTGATGGCTGGCTAAAGGCAAATTGGGACGCTGCTCTCAACAAGACGTCAAGGAACATGAGTGTAGGGGTGGTGGTGCGGAATGATCAAGGGCAGGTTGTTGTAGCTTTAGCCAAAGTCTTTCCTTATATAGAAGATCCCATCATTGCTGAGGCTGTGGCGGCATGGCAGGCAGTCAACCTGTGTGCTGGTAGAGGACTTCACCATGTAGTGCTGGAGGGAGATTCTAAGAATGTAGTCACTGCCCTCATTCAGACCCAGCCAAATTGGAGCTCCCACAGACAGATTGTTGAAGATACCAAAGTGTTGCTCCAAAGTTTGCACCCAGTGGTGATCCAACATGTTAGTAGAGCTGTGAATACAGCAGCCCATACATTAGCAAAGGTTGCAATTTCTCAATTGTTAGATGAATTGTGGGCAGAGGAATGCCCTTCTTACATCCAGTCTATTGTACTTGTAGAGCAAGTTTCATCTTTCTGATTAAATGAGAATCATTTTCTATTCAAAAATAAATAAAATAAAATAAAGGACTTCAATCCCTTATCAACAAAGGCACAATGCTACATGTGATTATTCAACGCACCGGTAATTTTGACCGCATTAAAGGTTTCTTTCCTAAATGTAGTCAAAAGCTTTTTTATTTTTATTTTTCGACATATGATTAAGATTATTATGTAGAGCAAAGTGATCTACACTTGAAATTTGAGTTCACAATCTTTTCAGAATTTAGAATCATATCGTAAGACCCTTTTTTTAAAAAAATTTATAGTATTTATAAGGAATGACAACTCTCGTAGACCGTTTCGTGCATTGCACCCCTATGCTTTCACACCAACACTTCAACTCGAAGTCTATACTTCTCTCCATCAAGATAAATCATCATAGTTAATGTGTTACAGTTTGAGCAAATAGAAAGTCTAGTTTGACTGTGAACAATATATTATGAAATTGTAAGGTTTATGATTTAAGATCTTCTTGTGTGATAACATAATTACTCACACTATAAACCATATTCAATACAATCCATGAATCATTTACATGCAGATGGTAAATAACAATAAAGATTAGCATTTAAACAAATTATATGTTATATGCTCAATTAAATAAATAAGTAAATAATAACTTTATTTAATATAAACTAAAATATCTAACAATAAACTTGGATTTTAGGGCACTATCTCCAACGAGGGAGTGGTTCGGCCACCCTCAAAGCCAAAATGGGAGTGGCTGACCACCCTGTTAAGCCCAACTATATATATTCATTTTTTTTTCTTTAAAATAGTATTAAAAACTCATCTAGGAAATCTGTTGTAGTTTTAAACGCGTTAAAGTAAATCTTCGTTAAAAAAATAAAAAAAAACTTTGACAGAAGGTGCAAGTTAGTATTTATGTTTACAATAGGTATCACCTATAATATTTTTCGAAACTAAGATAACCATTTGATTTTTAGGTCCTTAGCTCACGTATAATTTGGCATTTAACTTTTTTTTTTCCTTTTTTTTTTTCTTTAATGTCGTCATCAAACAAATCAAAGTCTCACATCTGGTCTGTAACATTCAATGCTTCAACTTGTTAAATACAAAAATGTGATGCCATGGCCATTCCACAACCCAATTTTTTATTTAATTACATATTGACGTTGGGCCCAACGTCACCCAATGGACCCACCATCAATCTGGCTTCACCCTTGGGTTGCCAGCCATTTATGTTCGCCGACACTTTCAAGCAAGAGCTGGCCCCACCCTCTCTCTCTCACACTCAGACACTCTCATAGATACTTTTTGGCTGAAAAATAAATAAATAAATAAATAAGCAAAATTCACTTATAATTTTTTTTTTTAATTAAGTACTCAAACGTTAAAAATGTTAATTTAGAGTAATTATTTTTAATTTTATTTCAATTTTAACACTTTATTAGAATTTTTCTTTAAATCCTGTTAAAATTCTCAAAATATCTCTCATTTTTATAAGAATTAATAGACAAAAAAAAAATGCAAGAATTTAAGTGTAAGTAACAGTTTAATTGAATTTTTTAAAAAATAATTATGCTTGAATCTTAATTTTTTTTTTTTCTTAAAAAAAATGTGAGTATTCTGTAAATTTTAATAGGATTTAACGAAAAATTCTAATGAAAAGTTGAAATTGAAAAAAATTAAAAGATGAATACCTTAAATTTAAATATTTATTACAAAAATAAAAATAAAATTATAAATTATAAATGAAATTTTTCAAAAAAATAAACTCCTCTGTAGTGGCACGGGAAGAACAATTAATTAAGGACAATGATGGGGGGAGAAAGAAGACGGAAAGTTAAATAATAAAGGGGGAGCCACATCATGTGCCCGTTCTCTCTCTCAGCTCCTTTCGTCGGTACTTTCCTCAAAGAGGAGATTCCGTCCCGTAACGGCTCAACTCAAGCATGGGATATGATTATCCATTAATTATAGCCGTTAGGTTTGCCTTTTCGCTCCCTTTTATATATATAAACCCATTGCCTTTTCCCCATCTGTCAACTCACTACCTTTACTCTCTTTTCATCGCAGGGCAGTAGCTAGCAGAATCCTAGTACAGCATACGATGATGATGGTGATGATGATGCCTAAACTGACGACTCTCTCTCTCTCGCTTCTGCTCTTGTCCTTCATTTCAGGTACGTATATTACACTCGATCTTCTCCTATGTTTTCGCCTCGATCGCCGTCTAATTACTACACCTTCTTCCTTCAACTTCATCTACAGTGTGTTTTTGTCCATGTTTTTCTGTTTTGGTGGGGAGAGAGAGGGATTCGATGGTTTCCAAGGAGATTAGGAATTCTGTTGATGAATTTAAAATAAGAGAAAGTCTGAGATTTAACACAATTCTTGTTCATTTTTGCATCCTACTTTGAGATTTAAAAATAAGAAAAAAATTGTTTAGTGTTGCAAATCAAGAGAAGATCAAATGGAGATCGAGGAGGATCAAACAAACTAAATTATTTTTATTTCATTTTCTTGAAAATAATGAGTACTTGAATATTTATATGCTACAATAAATTTTTTAGTCAATTCACCCGTTTCAATCATCATATAACTCCCCACATACCTAAAAAGACACAACCTTCTGTAAACCTACAAGAATACCAAAAGGCACAAGCCATTAATCTTTGAAATTATTGAAGATAAATTTCTCAAATCTAAACCATTTTACCTATAATAAAATAAACTAGAAATAAATTTTTTAAATCGAGTTTGGTAACCAACATTTGAATCTGAATTGGGTACAAACCATTTACAGTTGAAATTAATGGCAATAAACTAGAAATAAATTTCTTAAAATTAGGTCCCTAGTTTTCAAAAGTCATTTTGTCCTCAACTTCCTTAATTAATTCAACAAGAAAATCAGGATTTTTTTTTTTTTTTTTTTTTGCTTTAAATTATAATGTTATAAATGGTGGGTCCTAAGTACAGTATTATGACAAATTCCTTCTCATTATTTGCAGGGAGTACTTTGACTTTGGGAAATGAACAGGTAAAATCAAGCTCCTCATGACATTGAAACATATATAATAAGTAGGAATTAAGAAAAAATAAGTTAATAATTAGCTGTTGCTCTAATCTGATATTTTGAAATTTATATTGGAAAATTGCAGAAAACTTGGTGTGTGGCCAAGCCATCGTCTGACCAGGCAACTCTTTTAGGAAACATAAATTATGCATGCTCTCAGTCTCAGGTGGACTGCCGGATTTTACAAAGAGGTTGCCCTTGCTTCTCTCCTGACAACCTAATAAACCATGCCTCCATAGCCATGAACCTCTACTATCAGTCAAAGGGAAGGAACCACTGGAATTGTGATTTCAGGGGTTCTGCTCTCATTGTCGTCACTGATCCAAGTAAGGCGTTGAAATTAATTAATCTTCAAATGGACAGTAATTACTAATTATTAAACATCTTTGAATTCCCATGAAGAATACTTAAACATTTTCTTGAATCTCTCTGCCTTTCCAGCATATCATGAGAATATTATTATGTGATGTGTGTGTCCGTGCTGAGAGATCATCCTTTTTCTGAATTGCAGGTTATGCCAACTGCATTTATGCATAATGGTCTAAGGAATAAGAAAGTTGATGGGTTACCCTGGAAAGCCAAGCTTATGACTAGTTTTGATTGTTTCCTGAAATTAGCTTGTAATTATCTACGAGTAGCCACGTAGATATTAAATATATATATTGCAGCAGAGAATCAGCAAAACTGTTTAACATTTTAATTTAGGCCTGTTTCCACTGAAAATGTTTTTCCTTTTTTTTTAAAGGTTTTTCTATTGTCGAATGTTTGGCGCGGCATAAAATATTGATCAATTTATGTATATCATTTTTTGTTGCTTTCTCACACCTTTGAATAGGCAATTGTGAGAGGACTCCATATGAGAACTATTGACCTGCACAAGCTGGTCTCGGACTGCCCGAACACCTGTCCAAACAGGTAGGCTCTCTCACAATTGCTTGTTCAAATTCCAAATAATATGGACAAACAATTGCACTGGATCTTAATCTCACATTTGAAAGCCTTCTATTCTCGCACATTTTTATTCCTCTTTACCATCTCTTTCTTCCTTCTACAACATAAAATTTTAAAAAATATTTGTTGATTTTCAATACTCACAATTCTAATTATTATGCAATCTGAATGAGCTAGGGAACTGCATGTGAACATTCCCCCACAAGATTTTCCTTAGGCCTCAATATAACAAGTGGTAGTTGTGCTATTTTATATATTATTGAGAAATCATACTAAAGCTTCGATATGGGACAAGCTCCACAAAGGAATGCAACATAAGCATTAAAATTAAAAGGTCATAAGCGCCCCTCCCCCCCCCCCCCCCCCCCCATAATTAAAATTTGTACTTGATAATTCGCCAAAAACAACTTGAAGTACATTAAAAATTAGCCTAAAACACAAATAATAAAGTATTTTTTGCAACCCACAAATGGACCGAGCTATGTAGTCATGAACCACTTTCATCTCCTCATCATGTATATTGCAATTTTTTTTCATGACTGCTACTCCTTACTTCATCATTATTGCTCCCTATATTATCGGAGTTACATTTATCCCACTTAAACCCCCTTATCATTCATATCATGTATTCTAATAAAATTATGAAGGAGCACAATAGCAACTACAAGGAGTATTTGGTCTTTAATACCATAAGATGGCATTAGCTTTAAAATTCGGCACTTACTCTTCCACATACCAAAAGTTCTCTTGATCACACTTCTAAGTGATGAGTGAACATAGTTAAACCTCTTTTCTATCCTGTTTACTCAACTAGCTCATTGAAAATATGGAAAGTGGTATTTCTCCCTTTATAAGGTTGCAAATATCCTTTCATTAAGGGGTATCCAATGTCAAACAAATAATATTTTTTAGACATGACAATAATAACCATTTTGTAGGATATACATAAAAATTATGCATTCATAATCAGCAAGATAAAAAATACTATACTTGGTGGTAGTTTTGAAAAGTTAGCATATGGTCTACGGATAGTGTTAATACAATTGATTGCAAAATACTGAACCCCAATATAATGTACTTGTAGGCAAAGACAAAGAAAGACACGGGTGACTCACTAGGGGAAGCCGATGGTAGACACTCTGATGTCTAAGTCAATAGGGTGATTTTGTGTAGGGAATAGGATAGGAAAAAGTGACGGGCGAATGTAAATTGTACCTTAGACTCAAAGTTTTATCGTCTTTTATAGAGCTACCTCCAATCAAACAAGCAAGTCAAATTCAGCAAGTATTGGAGGGAAATGAATGGTCCACTAAGGAAGGCGATGAGTCATCACTACAAGAATCTGTCTCTTTAGCGGCCATATTATTAGCGGCGAGCTCAAAGTGGCCGCTAATAGTTCATTATTAGCGGCTACATTTAAAAGTGGCCGCTACTAATATACTATTAGCGGCGACATACATTTGTGTCGCCGTTAATATTAGCCGCTAATAATAAACTATTAGCGGCGAGCTCAAAGCAGCCGCTAATAAACAAAAACATTAATATTAGTGTCAACTTTTGCGCCGACGCTAATATCTCACCGCTGATAACTTGGCGGAAATTTTTTACCATGTGCGGGCTATTGTGGGAAGATATTAGCGGAAACCCAACGTTGCCGCTAATAAGGTTTCATTAGTGGCCACTTCTAGGTGGCCGCTAATAATATACTATTAGCAACGACATTTTGTGTCGCCGCTAATAGTTAATGAAAAAAAAATTAAAAATAAAAGTACTATTAGTTTTTGTGGGAAGCTATTTGGGCCGTTGCTAATAAGGTCTCATTACCGGCCACCTCTAAAATTGGCCGCTAATAATGTACTATTATTAAAAAATAGTTATTGAAAAATAGTTATTCTTGTCACCGCTAATAGTTATTGAAAAAAAAATTTAGGGAAAAATAAAATTTAGCCCTCCAAACTACTACTCTTTCTCCGAATGGCCACCCAAACTACCAAGGCTTGTACTCTGACCCCCCAAACTACCAAAACCTTTGAAAAATGCCCATTTTGGTGAAATATTCCTATAATACCCATGTCACGTGTCATTTTTCAATTCAAAAAAATTAAAAAAAAAAAGAGTAAAAAATAAAATAAAATAAAATTTTATTTCTTATTTTTATTTTTATTTTTAAAAAAAGATGGGTGTTTGGGGTGGCGTTATTTTCCAAATTCCAACAGCAACCCAATCTTCCCGACACCCCTCCGACGACTCGATGAGTTCCGATTCGCAATAATCAGCTCGATGATCTCGGCCGAGCTCAAGCTCACCCCGCTCTAAAAAAATATCTTCCACCTGAGAGAAAAGCTTGTGATCCTTGAGCCTCAGGTAGCTACTGGCCAACGTTTTGAATGCCAAAAAATCACAGAGAGGAAAATGGATATGAACATCAACGAACAAGCTCATGACCGTTGATTTCTCCGTCAGAAACCAATCGAGGTCTTCCACAATGATGATAGACTTGCTTGTCATTTGTAACAAAATAAAATTCATATTTAAATCATTCATAACCTTCGAAAGATCAATATTATAGACATCGAAGGATAGGAAATCAGCAATGTCTGCGTTCAGAGAGGCGAAGATAAGTTTGCCGAGTTGTAGGCGTGCATGTGCCCAATGACGATGCTGGAAAGAAGTACTACGTCATCATGTCGATCGCAATATTTTAAAAAAAATATATATATATTTTTTGTTTTTTTTTTTAATTTTTAATTTTTTTTTAAAAAAAAAAATCAATTTTTTTTCTAATTTCTTTTAATTTTTTTTTAATTTTTTGAATTCTTTTTTTAATTGAACAATGACACATGACAAGGACATTATGGGAATATTTTGCCAGAATGGGCATTTTTCAAAGGTTTTGGTAGTTTGGGATACCAGAGTGCAAGCCTTGGTACTTTGGAGAGCCATCCGGAGAAAGGGTGGTAGTTTGAGGAGGTAAATTGTATTTTTCCCAAAAAATTAATAATAAAGTAGTATTAGCTTTTGTGTGAAGCTATTAGCGGCAACCCAAAGGTCGCTGCTAATAATGTCTCATTAGCAACCACCTCCAAAAGTGGTCGCAAATAAGATACTATTAGCGACAACATTTCATGTTGCTGTTAATAGTTAACGAAAAAAATAAATAAATAAATAAAATAAAAGTATTATTGGTTTTTGAGAGAAGCTATTAGCGGCGGCCCAAAGTTGCCGCTAATAAGGTCTCATTAGCTAATAATATACTATTAGCGGCGAGATGTTTTGTTGCCGCTAATAGGCAATGAAAAAAATAATAATAAAAGTGCTATTGGATCGAACATTTGATCGATCCTAATGCATTAGTCTAATCGTGATAGAGTTCGATTGATCAAATTTGACATAGTGCAGGTTCGATCGAACATCAAATCGATACTAGTGCATTAGTTTGATCAATCATGATAAAGTTTGATCGATCAAATTCGACATAGTGAAGGTTCGATCGAAATTCTAATCGATCATAGTATACTAGTTTGATCGATAATGATACGGTAATATGATCGATTGAAGATCCGATAGAACCTATTGCATTAGTCTGATTAATCATGATAGAGTTTGATTGATCAAATTCGACATAGTGAAGGTTCGATTAAACGTCTGATCGATCCTAGTGTACTTGTCCAATCGATCATATTATCCTATCATGATCGATAGAAGATCCGATCGACCCTAGTGCATTACTTTGATGGATCGATAATCAGATTGATCCTAGTGCATTCGTTCGATCAATCATGATAGCTAGAGTTCGATCTATCAAATTCGACATATTGAAGGTTCGATCGGACGTCTAACGATCGTAGTGTACTAGTCTGATCTATCATAATATGATAATATGATTGATAGAAGATCTGATAGAACTTATATAGAGTTCGATCAATCAAATTTGACATAGTGAAGGTTCGATTAAACGTCTGATTGATCCTAGTGTACTAGTCCGATCGATCATGATAGGATAATATGATCGATAGAAAGATCTGATTGATCCTAGTGCATTACTTCAATGGATCGAACATCAGATCGATCCTAGTGCATTAGTCCGATTAATCATGATAGAGTTTGATTGATCAAATTCGACATAGTGAAGGTTTGATCGAACACTTAATCGATCATAGTGCACTACTCTGATCGATCATGATACGATAATATGATCGCTTGTAGATCCGATAGAACCTATTGCATTAGTTCGATTAATCATGATAGAGTTCAATTAATTAAATTCGACCCAATCTATGAAATGTGTGTTTAAACTCGGTTCGATAGTTTAAAACTCGGGTGAGCTCAAGCTTGAGCTAGTTGAGAATGCTATTCGAGTTCATAAACTAATGGTAGATGTATAATATGAGC
This sequence comes from Alnus glutinosa, assembly GCF_958979055.1. Classification (NCBI taxonomy): domain Eukaryota; kingdom Viridiplantae; phylum Streptophyta; class Magnoliopsida; order Fagales; family Betulaceae; genus Alnus; species Alnus glutinosa. The sequence goes on along the minus strand of NC_084893.1, from coordinate 18,347,839 downwards.
AAGTAGTAAGTCTAATATATTTTATATGACTAAGTAACTATAATATAAGTACTATATATATATATATATATACATATAAGAGTGAATAGAGTAATAAGCATACGAACTTTAAGATCAAAATCTGAATATAAAATAACAGAATACTCAAATATCAAAATAAACTTAAAGTAATGCTTGATTTAAAAACTTGATGTGAAAACATACAAATGAACTTAGATCAGAGTTGCTCTAAGAGATACAAGCTTAGACATAATACTTGAAAGAGACATTGCAAGTGTTTGGCTTATGAGAGGTTATGGATTACAAGTGTTTTGGGTTACAAAACTTGAAAATTATTGGACTTCTAATTAACTGTGTGTGTGAACAGTGTGCAACAAAATATTAAATGCGGAATTTAAAGGAGACAAATATTTTGTTGATGAAGTAGAAACACAATTAAGAGAAAAACCACTCCGGGGCAGCCAAACCCAGGATATCCACTATTCAGAAGACAAAGCTAGTTACAAAGCAGTAGCCTCACATACCCCTAATGCAGTGGTCATACCTTGAACTCTAACGTGTAACTCAACACGAACGCCTCCCAACCAGGTCTCCTACCTGAAAAGGTCTTCAATGGAATCATTTACCTTAGGGCCAGCTCCTAAGATATACTTTACAGCTGATCAAATCACACACTAGCAACAACTAAAGAGCTAGTAGATCTTCAATATCTCCCTAAACACCCTCTCTAAGCTATAAGGAATTCACTACCGAATTATGTACATATAGTATGCCTAGAGCGTCTTATTTATAGGCTTTACAAGTCCTAATTCTAGTCAAAATCAGAGTCTCTAGCACGCACGTCCGGACGGTAGACTTAGGCGTCCTGACGGTTAACTGTTTCCGTGTCTGAAAAGCAATTCTGAAACTTCTCAAATTTTGGCGGGCCGTCGGGACGCTTGATATTTCCGTCCGAATAGTGGGTTGTCTAGACCATTAAGTTGTATCATTTTTTTTTAGCTTTCCAATGACACTAATTTTGTCCCAATCCGATATTTGAGCAGAAAGTTATGATCAAAATACTAGAGAGTGTCCAGACGGTGTTGCCCTAGCATCCTGACGGTTGCACTTCTGCAACACGTAATTTCCATAATAAGGTCTGAGCGTCCGGACCATGGAGTCTGACGTTCGGACGGTTTGAACTTCTTCTGCACGACTTGCCTTATTTAGGATCACGTCCGGACGGAAACATACATCGTCCAGACGGGAACATACATCGTCCAGACGGGAATATATATATATATATTCATTTTTTTTTTGTTCCTGTTTCTGCTATATGGGAGAGCATTGATTAAAATCCAACATAAACAATTGGACAGGTTTGGACTTTGGATTAGGACAAGAGACAGTACACCTCAAAGTATGTGAACTAAAAAAATAATAATAACTTTCATTTCTCTTCAGACTCTTCCTATAGATTCCCATAACCAGACTAAATAAAAATTTCAAGCCATAACAAAACCATAACACTGAGTATCAGATTAAAAACTTACCCTACGCCCCAAAAAGGGAAAAAGAAACACAACTCAGTTGAGAAACACGAGCACAAAAGCACTCTTTACATCATAGAGAAACCCTAAACCCAAAAAAATCAACATTGTTAAAACCCAAAAAAATCAACAATGTAAAAATTATAAATAATAATAAATAAAGAAAGCCCTAACCTTTTCTGGGAGCGGAGCAGTGCTTACTTTGTCTTGGCCAACGAGAGCCTTGTCTACAAATATCTGAGAGAGAGAGAGAGAGAGGACATACCGGTGGTCGACGGAAAGTGGCAACCAGCAGTGTCGATGAGAGAGAGAGTGACGGAGGATCCGAGAACAGATATATATATATATATATATATATATATATATATATATATATATATATATATATATATATCTAGAGAGAGAGAGAGAGAGAGAGAGAGAGAGAAGAGTAATGAGAGAGTTTTAGAAGGAAAAAAAAATTTGAAAATTTTTGGGATTGCCCCCAAAATTTTGTGTGGCGCGTGCAGGACAATTTCGTTTCTTGCACGCACGCACCCAAAATGACCCGTTAGGGTGGTTTTGAAGAAAATGACTCCAACAGTTGGAGCCATTTTCTTCCAAAACGGCTCCAATCATTCATTTTAATTTTTTAATTAGTTTTTTTTATAAAAAAAAAAAAAAATTATAAACACACATTTTTATTTTATAATCCTTTGATAATAATATTTATATAGTATGTTTAACTAACATATTAATTAGTTATAAACACACATAAATCACATCATACATGGTTAACTAACAAAAGTTATATATATATATAGAATATTCTGTAATTTTGTATTCAAATTTTGATTTTGAAGTACGTATGCTTATTACTCTATTCACTTACTCCCACCATTTCTCCATCTATTCTACCATTTCTACTATTTACTTCTAAGTATCTCTGCTTCCGCCCTCTTTTGATATACTATTTACTTCTACGTATCTCTACTTCCGCTCTCTTTTGGAATCAGAGCCACATGGTTGAGTTGTATTCCTGTTGAGTCTGTACATCCGCCTAAGTGGCTGGTTATTTGCATCATTACATAAAAGTGATTTTGTCTAACAAAATGCAGCCAACACAAAAACTAACAAAACTTACTCCCACCATTTCTCCATCTATTCCACCATTTCTACTGTTTACTTCTAAGTATACCTGCTTCCGCCCCCTTTTGGTATCAGAGCCACACGGTTGAGATATATTCCTGTTTAGTTTGTACATTTGCCCAAGTGGCTGGTTATTTACCTTGAATTGCTATTGTCTATTCTGTTTACTGCATTCTACTCTCTGTTAAGATTCTAGGTTATTAGAAAGATGACACTGCCGTCAACGTGCTGTCAGTGCAGTTAGAGCCGAGGGAAGGTCGAGTAAGTCGGGAGGACACACGGATAGGACACAGTGTATGATCTAGGACACCTAGTTGATTTACAGAGATAAGTGCGGTAGAAAGATGAAAACAGTACAAGTTTAAGTCTAATAAACAAAAACTTGTAAGATGAATAGATTGTTCAGATCTAACTCATCTGTAAGCTCTAGATCCTCAATAACCAGGATCCCAGAGATTGTCAACGAAGAACAAGTTGAGTACCAATCTGATGATTCCTTCATTGACTTCGATGATTGGAACATCCCTAAGGTTCCTAGTAAAGAAATTTACAGGAAAAAATGGTTGAAGACATCGTTCCGGAGTGAACATCATGTCAAAACCGTTGAACAAGTCTATGCCATAAACAAAGAGCATGAAATATGTCAGCTCTTTAGCCTTGAGGCCATTAGAAAACATAGATTTGATGGTTATGATAAAAATACTAGAGAGTGTCCAAACGGTGTTGCCCTAGCATCCTGACGGTTGCACTTCTGCAACACGCAATTTCCATAATAAGGTCTGAGCGTCCGGACCATGGAGTCTGACGTCCGGACGGTTTGAACTTCTTCTACACGACTTGCCTTATTTAGGATCACGTCCGGACGGAAACATACATCGTCCAGACGGGAACATACATCGTCCGGACGGTTGCAGCTGTCTTCCCATATCTGTGTCTGAGACAGAAACCCTATAACTTGTCGAACACTGAATGGCGTCCGAACAATATTGCCACGTTGTCTGAACGGATGTACTTGAACTTTGAATTCTTCTCGAACTCTGAATAGCGGCCAGACGATTCGCCAATACGTCCGAACTGATGAAATCTTGAACAGTCCGAAGCTTCTGGACACAAAGGGACGTCTGGACGGAAAGTTTTCGTCGTCCAGACGAATGATGGTTTGACAGATGAGCGTCTGGACGAAATACCACGCCATCCGGGCGAATGCAAGGGAATTGAACTGACTGTTTTGGCTTCTGCACAGAGTCTTCTTGAAGCTCATAACTGAAGTGCAGACTCTGAATAAAACTGCATCCCTGTATAATAAGCATCATTACATAAAAGTGATTTTGTCCAACAAAATACAGCCAACACAAGATCTAACAAAACTTACTCCCACCATTTCTCCATCTATTCCACCATTTCTACTGTTTACTTCTAAGTATACCTGCTTTCGCCCCCTTTTGGCATCAGAGCCACACGGTTGAGATATATTCCTGCTTAGTCTGTACATCCGCCCAAGTGGCTAGTTATTTGCCTTGAATTGCTATTGTCTATTCTGCTTGCTACATTCTACTCTCTGTTAAGATTCTAGGTTTTTAGAAAGATGACACTACCGTCAACGTGCCGTCAGCGCAGTTAGAGCCAAGAGAAGGCCGGTTAAGTCAGGAGGACACACGGATAGAACACAATGTATGATCTAGGACACTTAGTTGATTTACAGAGATAAGTGCGGTAGAAAGATGAAAATAGTAAAAGTTAAAGTCTAATAAACAAAAACTTGTAAGATGAATAGATTTTTCAGTCAAACTCATATGTAAGCTCTAAATCCTCAATAGACAGGATCCCAGAGATTGTCAACGAAGAACAAGTTGAGTACCAATCTGATGATTACCTCATCGACTTCGATGATTGGAACATCCCTAAGGTTCCTAGTAAAGAAATTTACAGGAAAAAATGGTTGAAGACATCATTCCGGAGTGAACATCATGTCAAAACCGTTGAACAAGTCTATGCCATAAATAAAGAGCATGAAATATGCCAGCTCTTTAGCCTTGAGGCCATTAGAAAACAAAGATTTGATGATTACAACTTTATCCATATCGGATTAGTTCAAGTTGCCGTTAAGCCCTTAACAAGAAGAGGTCTCAATGCCTTAGTCTTGTTAGGTCTCCGAGACACACGATTCACTGAGTTTAGTGATAGTCTTCTATGTCTTGTTGAGTCAAGCTTGTATAATGGTCCGATCCATTTGGACTGTTATCCAGACTTCACTGTAAGCCTAAGTGATCCTCATGTATTAAAAGCTTTAACCTTGAACATCAAGACTTTAGGATATAAAATCCTAGAAGGTGTTCAGCCTTTAGCTTTAATTTATAGGATCTATTATAAGTGTACTAGAACCAACATGAACTTCTAGGCTATTTCCAGAAGTCCCAGGAATTAAACTCTATTGATTCAAAGTACCCAAGGTAATGCAAACATCCGTGTTGCCCACACCACTAAGTGGACTGACATTAGTTTACCCCAACAGTGGTCTTTAACTAATGAAAGCTTCAACCCTATTAATGTAAGTCATAATCTAGATAATCTGGATTATATCAAGCAGTATCTAGATGGTATTGTTAAGATAGATTTTGGTCACAGATCTAAGCCAAATCTTCACATAGAAGAAATCTCACAGTCTAGTTCATCTAGGCTAACTAAGGGAAAAACTCCAGCCAGACATTCGTTTGTTGGTTCAACCACAACGGAAGGACTAAAATGAAAAGATCTGGATCTGGAAAAATACTTAAGAAGCCTTAAGTTAAAAAGAGTACAAACAAGTTCTCAAGTAAGCCATCCTTGCTATACGGCAGACAGCCAACTAGAAGAGGAAGAATCCCAAGGAGGAAATGTCTCCCCTACGGAATCTAGCTATATAGTTGAAATAGCTGTAGACCCCCAACTATGTACCCTAAGAAAACATTTCGAGATAAATTATAAAAGACTTAATGAAGATATTAAGTCTGAAGCAGATCTTGAAAGAGCAATAGCTTTCATTTGAACATGTTCTAGGCTCATTTTCACTGGATTCAATGTCTTGTATTTCTAACATTTTTATTAAATTTTCTTGTTCTTCAGTAGAGATTTTTAATTGTTTGATAGTATCCTTAGGTTTGCAATCTTTTGCAAAGTGACCTGACTTACAACATTTATAACAACCTGGCTTATTATTAAATCTTCATTTTTTGGGTTTTTCTTATCTTTCTTATAAAACTCATTAGGTTCAAAGCTTCTTTTCTTGAATCTTTTAAACCTCCTATTATACTTTTTGTTTTCTTTGTGTTTATGGGATTTCTTATACTTTTTTGATGGTGCTACAGAAGGTAGACCATATTGTTCACAGAAATTTCTCATTTCATACTTAGCTTTTCTCTTATCTTTCAAGATCTGCTTCAGACTCAATATCTTCATTAAGTCTTTTATAATCTATCTCAAAAGGTTTTCTTAGGGTACATAGTTGGGGATCTACAACTATTTCAACTATAAAGTCAGATTTCGCAAGGGAGACGTTTCCTCCTTGGGATTCTTCCTCTTCTAGTTGGCTGTGTGCCGTATAGCAAGGATGGCTTACTTGAGAACTTGTTTGTACTCTTTTTAACTTAAGGCTTCTTAAGTCTTTTTCCAGATCTAGATCTCTTCGTTTTAGTCCTTCCGTTGTGGTTGAACCAGCAAACGAATGTCTGGTTGGAGTTTTTCCCTTAGTTAGCCTAGATGAAGTAGTCTGTGTGATTTCTTCTATGTGAAGATTTGGCTTAGATCTGTGACCAAAATCTATCTTAACAATACCATCTAGATACTGCTTGATATAATCCAAATTATCTAGATTATGACTTACATTAATAGGGTTGAAGCTTTCATTAGTTAAAGACCACTGTTGGGGTAAACTAATGTCAGTCCACTTAGTGGTGTGGGCAACACGGATGTTCGCATTACCCTGAGTACTTTGAATCAACAAAGTTTAATTCCTGGGACTTCTGGAAATAGCCTAGAAGTTCATGTTGGTTCTAGTACACTTATAATAGATCCTATAAATTAAAGCTAAAGGCTGAACACCTTCTAGGATTTTATATCCTGAAGTCTTGATGTTCAAGGTTAAAGCTTTTAATACATGAGGATCACTTAGGCTTACAGTGAAGTCTGGATAACAGTCCAAACGGATCGGACCATTATACAAGCTTGACTCAACAAGACATAGAAGACTATCACTAAACTCAGTGAATCGTGTGTCTCGGAGACCTAACAAGACTAAGGTATTGAGACCTCTTCTTGTTAAGGGCTTAACGGCAACTTGAACTAATCCGATATGGATAAAGTTGTAATCATCAAATCTTTGTTTTCTAATGGCCTCAAGGCTAAAGAGCTGGCATATTTCATGCTCTTTATTTATGGCATAGACTTGTTCAACGGTTTTGACATGATGTTCACTCCGGAATGATGTCTTCAACCATTTTTTCCTGTAAATTTCTTTACTAGGAACCTTAGGGATGTTCCAATCATCGAAGTCGATGAGGTAATCATCAGATTGGTACTCAACTTGTTCTTCGTTGACAATCTCTGGGATCCTGTCTATTGAGGATTTAGAGCTTACATATGAGTTTGACTGAAAAATCTATTCATCTTACAAGTTTTTGTTTATTAGACTTTAACTTTTACTATTTTCATCTTTCTACCACACTTATCTCTGTAAATCAACTAAGTGTCCTAGATCATACATTGTGTTCTATCCGTGTGTCCTCCTGACTTAACCGGCCTTCTCTTGGCTCTAACTGCGCTGACGGCACGTTGACGGTAGTGTCATCTTTCTAAAAACCTAGAATCTTAACAGAGAGTAGAATGTAGCAAGCAGAATAGACAATAGCAATTCAAGGCAAATAACTAGCCACTTGGGCGGATGTACAGACTAAGCAGGAATATATCTCAACCGTGTGGCTCTGATGCCAAAAGGGGGCGAAAGCAGGTATACTTAGAAGTAAACAGTAGAAATGGTGGAATAGATGGAGAAATGGTGGGAGTAAGTTTTGTTAGATCTTGTGTTGGCTGTATTTTGTTGGACAAAATCACTTTTATGTAATGATGCTTATTATACAGGGATGCAGTTTTATTCAGAGTCTGCACTTCAGTTATGAGCTTCAAGAAGACTCTGTGCAGAAGCCAAAACAGTCAGTTCAATTCCCTTGCATTCGCCCGGATGGCGTGGTATTTCGTCCAGACGCTCATCTGTCAAACCATCATTCGTCTGGACGACGAAAACTTTCCGTCCAGACGTCCCTTTGTGTCCAGAAGCTTCGGACTGTTCAAGATTTCATCAGTTCGGACGTATTGGCGAATCGTCTGGCCGCTATTCAGAGTTCGAGAAGAATTCAAAGTTCAAGTACATCCGTTCAGACAACGTGGCAATATTGTTCGGACGCCATTCAGTGTTCGACAAGTTATAGGGTTTCTGTCTCAGACACAGATATGGGAAGACAGCTGCAACCGTCCGGACGATGTATGTTCCCATCTGGACGATGTATGTTTCCGTCCGGACGTGATCCTAAATAAGGCAAGTCGTGTAGAAGAAGTTCAAACCGTCCGGACGTCAGACTCCATGGTCCGGACGCTCAGACCTTATTATGGAAATTGCGTGTTGCAGAAGTGCAACCGTCAGGATGCTAGGGCAACACCGTTTGGACACTCTCTAGTATTTTTATCATAACCATCAAATCTATGTTTTCTAATGGCCTCAAGGCTAAAGAGCTGACATATTTCATGCTCTTTGTTTATGGCATAGACTTGTTCAACGGTTTTGACATGATGTTCACTCCGGAACGATGTCTTCAACCATTTTTTCCTGTAAATTTCTTTACTAGGAACCTTAGGGATGTTCCAATCATCGAAGTCAATGAAGGAATCATCAGATTGGTACTCAACTTGTTCTTCGTTGACAATCTCTGGGATCCTGGTTATTGAGGATCTAGAGCTTACAGATGAGTTAGATCTGAACAATCTATTCATCTTACAAGTTTTTGTTTATTAGACTTAAACTTGTACTGTTTTCATCTTTCTACCGCACTTATCTCTGTAAATCAACTAGGTGTCCTAGATCATACACTGTGTCCTATCCGTGTGTCCTCCCGACTTACTCGACCTTCCCTCGGCTCTAACTGCACTGACAGCACGTTGACGGCAGTGTCATCTTTCTAATAACCTAGAATCTTAACAGAGAGTAGAATGCAGTAAACAGAATAGACAATAGCAATTCAAGGTAAATAACCAGCCACTTGGGCAAATGTACAAACTAAACAGGAATATATCTCAACCGTGTGGCTCTGATACCAAAAGGGGGCGGAAGCAGGTATACTTAGAAGTAAACAGTAGAAATGGTGGAATAGATGGAGAAATGGTGGGAGTAAGTTTTGTTAGTTTTTGTGTTGGCTGCATTTTGTTAGACAAAATCACTTTTATGTAATGATGCAAATAACCAGCCACTTAGGCGGATGTACAGACTCAACAGGAATACAACTCAACCATGTGGCTCTGATTCCAAAAGAGAGCGGAAGTAGAGATACGTAGAAGTAAATAGTATATCAAAAGAGGGCGGAAGCAGAGATACTTAGAAGTAAATAGTAGAAATGGTAGAATAGATGGAGAAATGGTGGGAGTAAGTGAATAGAGTAATAAGCATACGTACTTCAAAATCAAAATTTGAATACAAAATTACAGAATATTCTATATATATATATAACTTTTGTTAGTTAACCATGTATGATGTGATTTATGTGTGTTTATAACTAATTAATATGTTAGTTAAACATACTATATAAATATTATTATCAAAGGATTATAAAATAAAAATGTGTGTTTATAATTTTTTTTTTTTTTATAAAAAAAACTAATTAAAAAATTAAAATGAATGATTGGAGCCGTTTTGGAAGAAAATGGCTCCAACTGTTGGAGTCATTTTCTTCAAAACCACCCTAACGGGTCATTTTGGGTGCGTGCGTGCAAGAAACGAAATTGTCCTGCACGCGCCACACAAAATTTTGGGGGCAATCCCAAAAATTTTCAAATTTTTTTTTCCTTCTAAAACTCTCTCATTACTCTTCTCTCTCTCTCTCTCTCTCTCTCTCTCTCTAGATATATATATATATATATATATATATATATCTGTTCTCGGATCCTCCGTCACTCTCTCTCTCATCGACACTGCTGGTTGCCACTTTCCGTCGACCACCGGTATGTCCTCTCTCTCTCTCTCTCTCAGATATTTGTAGACAAGGCTCTCGTTGGCCAAGACAAAGTAAGCACTGCTCCGCTCCCAGAAAAGGTTAGGGCTTTCTTTATTTATTATTATTTATAATTTTTACATTGTTGATTTTTTTGGGTTTTAACAATGTTGATTTTTTTGGGTTTAGGGTTTCTCTATGATGTAAAGAGTGCTTTTGTGCTCGTGTTTCTCAACTGAGTTGTGTTTCTTTTTCCCTTTTTGGGGCGTAGGGTAAGTTTTTAATCTGATACTCAGTGTTATGGTTTTGTTATGGCTTGAAATTTTTATTTAGTCTGGTTATGGGAATCTATAGGAAGAGTCTGAAGAGAAATGAAAGTTATTATTATTTTTTTAGTTCACATACTTTGAGGTGTACTGTCTCTTGTCCTAATCCAAAGTCCAAACCTGTCCAATTGTTTATGTTGGATTTTAATCAATGCTCTCCCATATAGCAGAAACAGGAACAAAAAAAAAATGAATATATATATATATATTTTAAAAAAATTCTCTTTCATGATCATTAACAAATAGCAAGTTTCACTAGCTTCATGGTAGGAAAACAAGATTGTCATTTGTAACATTGTCACATAACTTATTAATTTCTGCAAAAAGATTTCTATAGAAAGCAAACAAGTCTCTGAGATTGTCAAATATCATGTGATTCAAGAGGCCCTAAATTTAGAGATATGCACAGAGGAACGCTACAAATCAACAATCAAGAGTGTTTACTTGTAGGCAACAATGCTCCATTTTTTCCAAGGTCGATTAGTGAGATTATTAATGACCATTGCGACTTATATTATAATTGTTGGACTGAGGTCCCATTTGAAAATGAAGCAGATGTTAGAAAACCATGTGAAGGTACAACTTTCATTGCTTATGTGTGAAAAATGAAAGACTTCTAATTTACTGTGTGTGTGTGAACAATGTGTAACAAAATATCTAAGTGTGAAATTTAAATAAGACAGATATTTTGTTAACGAAGTGGAAACTCAATTAAAAGAAAAACCACTCCGGGGCAGCCAAACCCATGAATTCCACTATTCAGAAGACAAAGCTAGTAACAAAGCAGTAACACTCACATACCTCAATGCAGCGATCGTACCTTGCACTCTGACGTGTACCTATACACGAACGCTTCTCAAGTCTCCTACTTGAAGGGGTCTTCAATGGATTCCTTTAACTTAGGACTCCTCCCTAAGCTAGACTTCACACGATCAAGTCACACACCGAACAACTCTTAGAGAGCTAGCAGATCTTCACAATTTCTACCTAAATGCCCTCTCTAAGCTCAAGAGAATTCAATACTGAATTCTGTAAATAATACATGACGAGAGATGACGTGCCCGAGCACGATTCCTTGTTGCACCATAAAATGGCACTTCTCCCAATTGAGCACTAGGTTCTTCTCTTTACACCTCTCCAAAACCAACGTGAGGTGGTGCAAACACTCGTCAAAAGATGACCCGAAAACCGAAAAGTCGTCCATAAACACCTCCAGGAAACGCTCTACCATGTCAGAAAAGATGCTGATCATGCACCGCTGAAAAGTAGCTGGTGCATTGCATAAGCCAAAGGGCATGCGTCGGAAGGCGAACGTTCCGAACGGACAAGTGAAGGTCGTCTTCTCTTGGTCTTCAGGGTCCACAGGGACCTGGTTATATCCAGAATAACCATCCAAAAAGCAATAATACTCGTGCCCGGCCAACCGCTCCACCATTTGATCAATGAATGGAAGAGGAAAGTGATCTTTCCTGGTGGCGGTGTTTAGCTTGCGGTAGTCAATGCAGACTCTCCATCCAGACTGTACTCGAGTTGGAACCAACTCACCTTCCTTGTTCTGCACGACTGTAACTCCAGCTCGCTTGGGCACGACATGAATGGGGCTCACCCATTTACTGTCAGAGATGGGGTAGATGATGCCAGCATCCAACAACTTGATGACTTCTCCTCTGACGACTTCTTGCATGGTCGGGTTGAGCCTTCTCTGTGGCTCCCTCGATGGCTTGGTGTCTTCCTCCAAGTGTATCCTATGCATCACCACCGAAGGGCTGATTCCCTTAATGTCTTCAATGGTCCAGCCTATAGCTTCCTTATGCTCCCTCAAGACATCTAACAACCTCTCCTCCTGAGAGGTGTGAAGATCTGAAGCTATGATGACAGGCAAAGTGTCTGCTGGACCGAGGAACTTATACTTGAGATTGTCCGGTAGGGGCTTAAGTTCCTTCTTTGGAGGCTCAGGTACTGCTGCCTCCTCTTCCTTCTTGCTCTCCAGAGGAGCAAACTCCAAAACAGCATTTGCTTGCTCAAGCAGGACATCCAAGTCCAGATCCTCTCCAAATTGAGCAAGGCATGCTTCCAGGGGGTCTTGAATGCTTGATTCTTCAATGCTTTCCTCCAGGATTTCCTCTATCAAGCAGACATTGTTGATCTCATCACACTCCCTCGGCTGTTTGCTGATGGTGAAAATGTTCAGCTCTACCGTCATGTTGCCGAAAGAGATCTTCATTACCCCCGTCCTACAGTTGATCAGGGCGTTACCCGTAGCTAAGAATGGTCGCCCTAGGATTACCGATATCTGAACTCCAACGTTCTGTACCGGCTCGGTGTCAAGCACTATGAAATCCACAGGGAAGTAAAACTTATCCACCTTAATCAAAACATCCTCCACTATTCCCCGTGGTATCTTCACTGACCGATCAGCCAATTGCAATGTCATAGAGGTGGGCTTCAATTCTCCTAATCCTAATTGCAGGTAAACTGAATAGGGTAGGAGATTGACACTGGCTCCAAGGTCAAGCAGGGCCTTCTCAATGTGGCTGACTCCTATTGTGCAAGAGATGGTAGGACATCCAGGGTCCTTGTACTTGATGGGCAGCCGGTATTGGAGGATTGAGCTGACTTGCTCGGTTAAACAAACTTTCCTCGGGACATTGTTCCTCCGCTTGACGGTGATTAAGTCCTTCAAGAACTTGGCGTAAGACGGCACTTGCTGGATGGCATCCAAGAATGGAATGTTGATCTGCACTTGTTTGAATACCTCCCAAATGTCCTCGAATGTTCCTCCTTTCTTGGGCGCAAGAAGTCTATCAGGGTAAGGCGCCCTAGGTATAAACGGCCTAGGAGGAGTCTCTACGGTCGGAGCTAATGTAGATGGCTCGGCATCTTTCTTCTCGACGCTCCTGCTTCCTTGTTCTCCTTGTGCAGCAGGGTTCTCTTCCGGTTGAACCACTTGGTTGTCCACTTGTTTCCCTGATCTAAGTGTGACAACAGCTTGCACATGCTCCTGTCCATGCACTGCATTTGATGATCCTCCCTCGTGAAATTGCACTTTCGGATTCGGCACAGGCTGACTAGGGAGCTTTCCCTTCTCTCTCTCCCCCAGGTGACTAGCAATTTGCCCGATCTGGGTCTCCATCTTGGCAATAGCTTGAGTGTTCACCATGGTAGCATTCTTCACGTCATTGATGGATTGGCCGGTAATCTGGATGAAGGCCTTAAGAGTGTCTTCCAACGATGATTGTGAAGAAGAGGCAGGGGCTTGAGTGGGGGACTGGTATGATGGTGCTGGCTGGGCTGGACGGCTTTGATGGTGAACCGGCTGATGAAAACCAGGGGGGTATTGAGTATGAGATTGGTGAGGAGCTCCCCCTTGAGCCAAAGGCTGGTTCTGCTTCCAAGAAAAGTTAGGGTGGTTCCGCCACCCTGGATTGTATGATTCGGAGAAAGGTCCATTGGCTTGCTTTCGATAATCGTTGAAAGCGTTCACTTGCTCCATTGGTGATTCGACAAAAGTTGGCAATGATGGGCAAGTCTGTGCTAAGTGCAAGGGACTAGCACAGATGGAACATCAGTTAACATGGAATGGGTTGGCAGCATTCATGGATTTGCTAACAACTAGGGCTTCGACCTTTTTGGTAAGGGCATCTATCTTCATTTTTAATTCTACATCCTCCTTAACCTCATAGATGCCTCCCTTTTTCTGAATGCGAGCAGCCCTATCTCGACAGCTTGAAAAATCCCACTGTTGGGAATTGTCGGATAATTGATCTAAGGTCCTATATGCTTCCTCTCCCGTCAAACTTAGAAATGCGCCTCCGTTCATCGACTCGATCATGCTACGATTGGATTGAGTTAATCCTTGATAGAAAAATTGCACCAGTCTCCATTTCTCGTATCCATGTGGAGGGCACTTGATCAGCATATCTTGAAATCTCTCCCAACTCTCAGAAAATTTCTCATCTTCCTCTTGAGTAAATGAACTTATTTCCTTCCTACACTCATTGACTTTGGACATGGGGAAGAATTTGTTGTAGAACTTGTTGAGCAAGTTCTCCCAAGAAGTGATGGAACCAGGCATGTTTGAATCCAACCATGCTTTGGCCCTATCATGAAGTGAGAAAGGAAATAGCCTAAGATGCACAGACTCTTCAGAAAAATTTTGAAATTTGAAGGTGGCACAAATGTCCTTGAATTTCTTCACATGGCTATAAGGATTTTCGAGGTCTAAGCCATGGAATGCGGGTAGGAGTTGAATGACATGAGGCTTGAGGTCAAAATGAGTGGCATTGGTTGGGGGTAACACGATACATGAAGGAGAATTTGTTGCAACGGGTGCAAACAAATCCCTAAGTGTTCTAGTATGATCCACGTTTTCTCCCTGATTCCTCTCATTTTCATTTGCATGCATGTTATCTCCCATCTCAACAGAATTTCTAAGATTTCTCCTAAGAGTTCTTTCAATTTCGGGATCTAAAGATGTCAAGTCTAAGTTCAATGATCTTCTACCAAGCATACACCAAACATACACAAATGTTTAATCCCAAGAAAGCAATCAAACAAAAATAAAGAAAACAATTTGCTAATAGGGAACCAAGTTCTCCAAAGTACAATCTAGGCTAATTCCCAGGTAGGTGAGGGGGGTCACAATGGACACACTTAAATCCCAAGACCAATCCTTGCCAGAATTCACCTTGACATTGCCCTTAGATTGCTAAGTACCCTTACTAGCAAAATATATATTTTTTTTTTATAACAAAGAAAAATAACACAACTAAGATAAATTTGAAAGACTAACACAAATGCATACAATTTACACTAAGACAGCAGTAAAAATAAAGATAAGAATACTTACAAGTTGGGACCAAAAAGAATTTTTGGTAAAAATTTTCTGCTACTGATCTTATCCAGGAGCTGCCTTCTGAGTTGAAGTCGATCGATCGAACTTTTTATTCGATCGATCGAATGTTTGAAATTTGCAGGGCCCAGAAACAGAAACAAAAATAGAACAGAAAATCTCTCTTTTTTTTTATATGTTAGAACAAAATAACACAAATCTAGGATAATATAAAACACAAACTAAACAGAATTTTGAACTAAGTTATAATGAACTAAAAGGAAATTTAAACAAACAGCAAAATACTATTAAACAGAAACAAATTATGAACAAGAATGAACAAAATGGACTAAAAAAAAAATACTGGAACAGTGATACTTACCTAGTTCCGAGCTGCTGCTGTGCAGGAAATCGTTCGATCGAAGTATATTTCGATCGATCGAAAGTCGATCGATCGAATATAATGTCGATCGATCGTCTTTTTATAGTGCAGATTCTAAGTCGACCGATCGAAAGTCGATCGATCGAATTTATTTTCGATCGATCGATTTTTCAGGGCACCCAGTAAGTTGCAGAAGCTGCAGAACAGATCCGGGAAAAACAAAGAAAAGACTTAGAATGCAGAACAGAAGCTAAACAACAGCAAAAATGAAACAAAAATCTATCTAACTAGTAGAAAAACAAAATCAATCAAACAAAAACCAATTTTTGAACCGATTTCCCCGGCAACGGCTCCAAAAACTTGATGTGTATTTTAAATAGTACTCGCAAGTGCACGAATCGTTTTGCAATATAGTGTTATGCAAGTGTGAGGTCGATCCTACAGGGAAATGGTCAAATATTGGTGTCTTGCTTAATCAACCTCATTTTAACCTAGTTCCAAAGGTTTGAGACTTGATTCAAGAACAAAAGACTAAATGAAAAAGATGTAATGAAATATGTAAAATAAAAGGAACTAAGGTTAAGGAATCCACCAAACCAAATCCTACAACTCACACTCTTGGTTTCCACTTGAACACCCAAAGAACATTAAGCTTAGGGTGTTATTCAAGTTTCTTAACCATAAACCCAAGAACCATTAAATGAATCCAACACATTTACAAATCACAAAGAGTACCGATTGAAATCAAAACATCCAATGTATCATTCAATCACAATGGATATCATCATTCAAACCGATAAAACAATGTATTAGTCGGTTGAAACACATAAAATGTCCTCTATCCACCACTAACCACATTCATTGCAAAAAATAAAGCTTTAAATGAATGGAATTTGAACAACTAACATGATATATCATTAAATGTGCAAGTGGTACAGCAAGGTTGTGAGTGTCATCAATGGAAAGGTTTCATCCTCAACCCTAGTTGAGGTTACTAGCCTTCCATGACTAAGAACACCACAAGAAAATGATGAACAACCATGGAAATGAAAGAAAAGCTCTACAAAGAGAAAGTATTCTGAAAATAAACTACTGAATTACACTACAATAAGCACGAAATTAAAACTAACTACAGAGTTTCTGCTCTATTCTTTCCTCTCCTACTCTCTCTACTACTCTCTCAACAAGGGGATGGCTATGGCTTTTATAGAGGAAAGCCATGGCAAGAAATGACTCCTCTACCCTCCTCTAGGGTTCTTCTGCAGCTAGAGACAACCCCAAACACGAAACCAGCGTGTTCTGCAGCGGAAATCAGAGGGAGGACTGCTTTTTGGCTTCTGATTGGGCGTTCTGGCGCGCTCTGCAAAAGCAGTTTCTGGGAAAATTCGATCGATCGACTTTTATTTCGATCGATCGACTTCGGGCAAATATTCGATCGATCGAATTTTAAGTTCGATCGATCGACTTGTCAGGGTCTCCGAATTTCCAGTTATCTTCTTATGAAATTTGTCATTCCTCTCTTATTGTCCTACAGAAACAGAAAACACAAAAACTAACCAAAACATTAGAAAAATAACAAGGCTAAAGGTCTAACTAGTGCAAATCAAGGGGTCCAAATACACAATATTTGGCGCTCATCATTTTCCTTAGTCATGTATAGCTAAACTCTCATCTAGGGTTGAGGATGAAGCCTCACCATTGAGAGAAACTATGTTTTCATGCTTGTTTATGCTATTTGAGTTTATGGGCTTTTGATTTCTAATTGTTTTACTTCTATTTGATTTTTGAGATGATTTTTGGGTATCTCTTGTGATTTTCGGATACAAGTGATGATTTGAGGTTGTCTCATTTAATTGATTGCTTGGGTTTTATCTATCAAAACGTTGGGTATTCATTGTGTTTCGTTCAACGGGTACATTTGATGATTTGGTGAAAAACAAGGTATCCATTGTGATTTGTTCTTTGAATGGATACAATGGATTATGGGTGGACAATTGGGGCAGTTATTAACCGAAAATAACCGATAACCGCTAATAACCGCCAACAACCGCTACCAGAAAAATTGGGAAACCGAAAAAACTAGAAAAACCCCAACTGGATAACTGGGTACCCAGTTGCAGTTACCGGTTATTGCATTTTAAAAAACCGGTTAATAACCAGGTAACCAGTAACCGGCTTTTTTTATTATATATAATTATAATTTTATATATATATTACAAAAATGGAATTTAAAAAGTGGAATTATAGTTGAAATTATTTAGAGATAATTTAAAAAGTTTATCAAATCAAACTTTGGAACATTTTGAAACAGAATATGACATGAGGCAAATGTGTAACATATATATTTAGTTAAATCCAAGCAATAATCATAAGCATTACATACAGCACTCAATAGTCAACACCCTATGATTATAAGTGAAAAGCATCCAAAGAGAACAAATATATTCCAATATAAACCAAAATAAAGCAAATAAGCTGATAATTTAAATGATAAACCACGCTACTTATTTATAATAATCGAGGTTACTTTATGCTGTCAGACAAGCATCAACTTGGACGAAAGAAAGCAGCTAATAAAAATGCAACACTAGTTTTTGGAAGAAATTTTTGTCGTTGCCAATCAAGAGGAAAGTAAAAGCAGCCACAAAAACATGTAGCCAAGAAAAAATCAGTACGAGGTGGTATAAATATTTTTACAAAATAAATAAATAAACTTACGAAGAAGGAACTCACCCCCTCCTCCATCGGGTAGTTCAGCGCTAGTGGGATCAGATGCAGTGTTTGATGTGGTAGCATCCATATCAGATGAGACAGAAGCTTCAAGATTGTTAAATATCCAAAATGTTGCTTTCTCAATGTCCAATAAGTCCCCGTGATTGGATGAAAAAAAAAATGAAAAGATTCAACAATATATGAAAACCGGTTTTCAATAACCAGATAACCTGCGGTTGATTAAAACCGCATCTGGTACCGGTTGCGGTTGTGGTTATTGAAATGAGAATAACTGTGGACTCCAGTTACGGTTGCGGTTATGAGCAAATAACTAAAACCGCAACCGATTGTACACCCCTACAATGGATGATTTGGGGAACACCAGGTATCTTTTGTGATTTGTGTAAAGAACGGATTCATTGAATGATTCAAACGATTTGAAGCAAAGTAGAGTATACCTAAGATTTGTATGTGAGAACTTCAAATATGTGTTGATGAGCATGAGAATATGTTGCTATGATTTGGTGGGTGTGGATTCCAAAACCTTAGAATGTTATCTTTGATTTGTTAAGTTTATGTTTTATTTTGTTTAAAAACCCTAAATTTGGAACTAGGTTAAAATAAGATTAGTTTGAATAGAAATTTGATTTTTCGCAACACAATTCCCTATGGGATCGACCTTGCACTTGCAAAACACTATATTGCAAACAATTCGTGCACTTGCAAGTTAAATAAATTTGTACAACAATGTGTTTTATGTGCAGATAAAGAAAACTAGTGCCAAACCTGGTTCTCTCGAAATTTATAGGGATACACACAAGAAGAAGGACTGGTTAGACAATTTTTCCAATCGCAAGAATTTTCACACACACACATATCTGATATGTATTTGTTAGAAAGATTATTGATTATGATATGAGCTCTATTTTTCCTAGGCATGGAGGGAGATCTACTGGAGGTCAATGAAGCCAAGACAAAGTTTGAGGGCACTTTGGTTGTAGTTTTGTTTCTTAAAGACTTTCTATAATAGTAGGGACAGAGCCAGAAGCTCTTATGGGCAAGGGCAGTGGCCAAATTTTTATTTTTTACCTTATATATTTTTTTTGGTTTTTTTATAATTTTTTTTTCCAACCTTATTATTATTATTTTAAGAAATTGAGGGGGGGCCATGACCCTTACCAGCCCCCCTCCCTCTGTCCCTGTATAATAGTATAAAAGATTCGAACAATTATGGTTTGTATCTAGTATAAAAGATTTGAACAATTATGGTTTTTATTACAGGGTAAGTGATTAAGAAAATTTTCCATTTAAGAACTTTGAATAGTAAACTTCCATTGACTTGTTTATCAAGGTTAAAGAACTTTGAGTAAACAAAGCAAGGGAGTAGAATTATATAACACAATTTTCTTTTTAAGTGTATGCAGGATGGCAAGAGAGAAAGATGGGCAAGAAATTGCGGTGCTAAAGGGTTCAAGTGATGGTAAGTTATTTCAATCCCATTGTCATTCACTTATTGGTGGAAGTATTGTAAAATGTAGCAAGCAGGAGGTTTGCATAGAGTTATAAGGATGAGTACAAATTATTTGGAGTGTTTGGCTATTGACTATATATGTTCAATGGTTGCTGGTTGTTATAACTGTTGGTTGGATATATGGTTCCCAGTTTTGCCAAGTATATAAAATTTCACTATTTACGGGTTGTGGTTTTGGTAATTTTTGTGGCTAGTTTGAATAAGCATATGCCTTATAAATGCACTATGATTGTTGATTTTTTGCATACAAATTGTCATGAATGTGATGTGTGTGCCTTAATTATTTATATGTGAATTTTGTTCAAGAATTTTGCTTTCAATCCCAATGAAGAATTTATGTGAAAATTAGAAGTAGTGGCCTCGATATTTATTTGATGAGCATTGGATTATGAGGGATTTGCTACATCCTATACTTTCTTACCTTTTTCTAGTGGTAACCTTAGTTCATGTCCATAAACTAGATAATTATTATTCTAATGCCACAGTACAAATTATTATTCTATCCATTTCTCCAGTCCAAAGGTTACTTAAGAAAACTAACATCAAGATGTTAAACATTAGAATTAATCATCAAATATAAATGGTATTTTAAATTCCTAAGATTTTTAATAATTTAAAAGCTTTTCTTGTATTTTGTATAAGACTTTGTATAAGCTTTGGTTTGTAATGGTTTGTATTATGATAATAGGTGCATCTGAATTTAAAAGGATCCTCGAAAACTTCTAGACTATGTTAACTTTATCTTCTTTTCTTTTCTTTTCCTTTTCTTGCCCTAGAATCTGTCCCTCTACTCCTTAGAATTGTCAATTAGAATGAACGTGGACTTCCTATTATCATTCAAGCATAAGATTATCTTATATGTTGAGTTATTCATAACATTAGTTATGTTTATTCTATTTGTCTATCCTTAAGCAAAGAGGAAATTCTGTCATGTTGCTTGATCCAGCTGTTTTTCATGTTCATAGACATCTTATTTCTGTCTGCAGTGAGATGTTAAATTGTGGCTTTTCTAGTGTTTGCGGTTTGTAGTATAAATTTGACATACATTTGTGCTCCAATATTATCATTGAATTACTTGCATCTGGATTTTGGAGTTTAGAATTTTGGATCGTCTTAATCTGTAAGCAGACATATCTAGGAAGTAGAATTTTTTAATTGTCTTATCTCTTTGAAAAGTTGCAATTCCAGATCCGAGTTTAACACTTGGATGTGTCACTAAAAGAAAGTCATTCTCTTCTTGTTTGGTGCTTGTCAAGCAACATGCCATTTCCTACAAAGTGTTACCTTGGTGATTTCTGATTTTCACATAATCTAGATTCATAACTCTCTAACAAAAATGTCTCGGTGTCTTCTTGAAAATCAGACACTTGATAAACTTTCAAAATAAAAGCTGTCTAGTATCCAGCACAATCTTGTCCAACATGCTTCATTGCAAAACTAGTGACTCATTTCCAATCAATTTTTATTTTTTTTTTCTTGCATATGAATTGATTGCTCTCTCTTACATGGGTAGCCTAAGCCCCGATCTTGATTGACGAGAATTGACGAATGCTTTCTTCCTGCTTCCCCTATTATATAATCGTCTTAAAAAAAAAGATAACTTAATTGAAACTTAGAGACCAACTATGACATGTATATGGATATCTGTTTAGCAAAATTTATGTGGTTCTTGGCTCAATTTCAATTTCTTGACAAATATGAAATGAGTCTAGTTCTAGCTCTTTCACTTCCATATCCTCATAGCAAACTTTAATACATATGATTACCTTTTGTGTAATCATTACAATTGATTTTTAATGATATGGTGTGGAAATATTGTATAATGTAGGAGTTTAATGGTAAGTTTGACAGGTAATTATATATAATGGTACCCAAAAATAATTTTTTCAAAAAATATATATTTTTTTGAATTTTTAATATTATTTGCAGCGATGCTAATACTTAACCAATAGTGGTGACCCTGCTAATATGTTTTTTTTTAAAAAAAAAAAAAAAAAAAAAAAAAAAAATTAAAGTATTAGCGGCGACTTATGTCACCACTAATACTTGACAAATAGCGGCGGCACTAATAATTCACAATTAGCGGCGACATACAGGTCGTCGCTATTTGTCACATATTATCGGCCACTCCTGGTTTCAATTAGATTATTTTTGCGGCACGCAAAATTATTATTAGCGGCCATACATGTCGCCATTATTCACCAAACATTAGCAGGGACCCCAACATGTGGGCGCTAATAGTCATTTGCGTCCGACTATTACCAACAAGCGCATTAGCGGCCACCTGTCGCCACTATTGATCAATAGCGACAACAAAGTGCTCATTAGCGGCCAAATTGTCCCGCCGCTAATGAGCTTATTTTTTGTAGTGTACAAAGATATTTCCCTATGGGTCTTCCATGCCGATCTCCTTCCTTATAGGGTCGATCTTCCCTCCTAGAATCCCGGGTCCGAAATAAGCAAGGAAATAAAGGTGGATTGCCTTTCCTTAAATAACACTTTCCATGTATGTTCCTCCTTGGTCACATTATTCCTCGGTTAAATTACCCTCGATTAGGGGCTCCTGGATTGGCCCCCTCAGCTGGTGAATGTGGTGCTACCCCAGGTTGTCTGAGGGGTTATGTGTAACGCCCACAAAATTAAATAACTAAAATATTTAACATGGAGTGTTATTCATAGCTCCTGCACACTAATTAACTGGTACTTAGCTGAAGTCATTACATAACACTAATCTATCAAAGAATACTATAGCAAAAAGTGAAAATAAATTATTTGATACAAATTAAAATATCTTTAAACATCATCATTTATCATCAACATTGTAATTCCCCCACCATTAATTAAGGTTAAGTAAGCCTTAATTAATGTTGGGGTTGGTTAAGGAAGTGATTTTTTATTTTCTATCCTGGCCGAACGTTCGACGAGGGATGCCGAATGTTCGATAAAATAGTACACCAAACATTCAAAGCTTACATCATGAACACTCGATGTTATGACGTATGTTATTGTTTAGGCATCGGGCTTTGTGTCAAAAGGTACATTGAACGTTCAACCAAAGGGAACATGTTCAACTTAACCTAAAACTGCTAGATAATACAGTACACCAAATGTTCGACAAAAGTGACTGAAGGTTCGATGTGTGGCAAATTTGTGTAAGAACAGCTCATCCTTATCTTCATATCTCCAGGCTTATAAATACCCTACCCCTACGCCCCCTTCAGCCTTTTTCCACCCTCTCTTGCTAAATGTATTCCTTGTGTGTGTGTGTGTGTGATTGCTTTGAAGAATGAATGAGCCATTTTCACCCGAAGGAGGTAACCTGCTTAGCCTAGTTCGTTTTTGTAGATTTATTATGTTACTTACCTACTGATTAGACAATAGCTCTATCTAGTTTTACATATTTGCTTGGTTTTGACCTTAATTCTAGTTTAACGAATAGATTAGTGATTTGATGAGGTTTGACGTACCAAGTTCTGGATGGAGGTGTTATTGTGGCATAGGACTCTATTCGGGATCATGTTAAGGCCTTAGGACTTGCCTAGATGTAGTTTTGTGACTTTTAGGTTCGAAAATGAGATTCTGCCCCAACATCGAGCGTTCAACCCTTCATTGGACGAACATTCGATGTCAAGGCCGAACGTTCAACCCTTCTGTCCAAATGTTTGATCATTGGGCAATAAGCCTATTTTGAGCTTATTTAAGGTTTAAGATTTGTTTGCTTGGGTTTAGACTAATAATAGATCTTTTCTCTTTTTTGAGGTTGTGGAGCCTCAGGTGGATTTTGTGGAAGCACCCTACGACGCAAGTGAGTAAAAACTCACATGCATACTTATTATTATTTTTCCCCCGCACGGCATGATTATTTTGTTTACCAAACATGCATGTTTACAACTCACATGAAATACACTTTTAATTACTGTGAACTCTGTTTTGTGAAAATGAGTGATGAATAACAAGACAATTAAAATGATGAGTTTATAAAAGCATGCATGTAAAAGACGGTAAATATTAAATTACATTTTATAACATGGTACACCGGTACGTGTAGGATAACAACCACAAGCTTACTATTATATAGGTTAATCCTATGGTCACAAAGATTTATGATTATGTTATGATGGGTCTTGGATCCAATAGTTGTTTTATGACCAACGCACTATGTTTGAATGGGGTTCATCGTTACGACTTTGATAGTAGTGTAAGCCACCTCGAGGTCGGACTCGGTAAGGCTGCTAATATATGACGGTATGCGTACAATATCCAAGCCACCAGTGTTGTATTACAGGTCTCTTGGGACAGTGCCAACCCTGTTAAGAAGTGGTTATTATCCTGGATAGACCATATGGAGTATAACTATGACATGATTATCTTATTATAGCATATACTATAACTATATTGCATCCATGAAAAAATTGTGAAATGAGGAATTATATATGTACATTGTTGTATGTGATTTATATCTTAACCATCTGAGTTCACCATATGATAACATGTACATCATACGTATAGATGCTCACTAAGTCATGGACTTACACTTGTATCTTTTCTACCTATAAAGTATGTATTGTTCTATAGTTAGTTTCAGTGATGATAGTTCTAGAGATTAGGATGGTGCGTTTAAAGGATCTAATATGGATTATCTTTGAGAAGCTAGACCTAGTTTGGTTGAAATCCACGTGGGATGGAGATGAGGATACCCTTCATGCAGACTCTCTTCGGAGAGGATGAGATCCCTATTGTCTATTCTTTTTAGAATGAGACTAGAAGGCAAACCATTAAGTTAATTTCATTGGAGAGTTACAAACATAGACTCAGAGTTTCCAAATAAATGCTAATATAAAATTACAACTGCGATCTATCTACGCAAACATGACAACACAAGTTATTCACTCGGCATCTTCATCCCAAGGAAGCCCTTCTCACTCAAGCTCAAGCATTTACTTTTCTAGTTAGAACCAACGTCTTAGGGCTAACATGTGATCCGCTCAAGGACCTCACTCTACCGTTGGGCAACCTGCTAATCTGCAAAACACCGAGGTATTTCATAGATAGAAAAGTAACTACGTAAGTTCATGACTTAGTAAGTAAATTGTTATAAAACTTGTTTATGCAATGAGCATTTAGTAACAAATCACATTCCTAAAGCTTAAGTAACCAACAATGTTATGAGTTTTACAAAATGGATCAGTGTCGCTGTCATTATTATGCCAATAAAAAACTGGTTTTGGTTTTATAGCAAGGTGTGCATAATCCTGGTAATAAGTCACTTGTATTTTAATACAAGAAAAATCTATAATATGTAGATTATTTGACAATCATAGCTATCCTCCATATGGTCTATCCAATCCCTTCAACCTACTTCATAGGGTTAGGGCTGTCATGAGGGATTGTTTTAAAGCCAAACAATAAAAGTAAAATCTCTTTGACTATAGAGTCTAACCCATATATGTGTTTGTCATCCATACATGACGATCCACACATACATTGAATTATTATAAATTGTATAATAAGCAAAT
This sequence comes from Alnus glutinosa, assembly GCF_958979055.1. Classification (NCBI taxonomy): domain Eukaryota; kingdom Viridiplantae; phylum Streptophyta; class Magnoliopsida; order Fagales; family Betulaceae; genus Alnus; species Alnus glutinosa. Next base: position 18,322,655 of record NC_084893.1, on the reverse strand, counting down.
ATCCATTTAAAGCAATTATGAACATTTGATATATTAAAAAGACTCATGACATATTTTCATATTAAAAAAAAAAATAGTCGTGTGTGTAGTTTGTAAACATATCACCTAGTGAAAATGTAACGCCCCTAAAAATTAATTAACTGGTTATTAACTTCATAGTTCTCCTCTTAGTCTTGTTCCACAAGAAATAAGACTATGATCTCTACTCCTTAAAAAAAGAATTCTACGCAGTGAAAACATAAAATATTATATTACCATTAATTACAACTAGAGCATCTACTACGAGTCATCACATTAGCTGATTCACACTATACATATCATCGATATTAAAGATCAAAACTAAACCTTAATACACAATCGAGCCTCAAATGCTAAGCCTACAATATCAAGCAAAAGTACTAATTACTATGAGCGATCTTCAAAATCTTACAATCAGCCCTTAAGCATTAACCGGATTGATATCACTACGCCAAACGACCGCATCTGCTTTGAAGTCCATCTTGAATCCAACATTGGAAGGTAGTTTGACTATAAAACAATAAATGTTTCATAGGTGGAAAAGATACAAGCATAAGTCCATGACTTAGTGAGTAATAATACACAAGGTGGACAAGTTATCATGATGTGAACTCAGTTGTTTATAAATCACATGCAGCAATGCAAGGTTATAGTTTATCATTTGACAATGTCATCATGGATGCAATATAAATATAATATATATTGTAATAAGAGAATCATGTTATAGCTCAACACCATATGGTCTACCCGAAATATTAACCCCTTTCCGGCAGGGTTAGTGCTGTCCCAAGGGACCTATAATACAATATCAGTACCCCATATATTTTACGCTACCGTCCATCATTAGCAGCCATACCTATTGTGAATTGATTTGCAAAAACATGTTTGCGTAACGGAAAATAAAATTCTCAAGCCAATATTGAACTTCATGAAGAACAATGCTATTTAAAATAAATTTCAAAGCAAAAACACTTACTTGAAGAATTCAGCCACTCCTTAGCTTTTTGGAAAAAAATTGCTCCTTGCACCTCAACGAAGAACGTGTGATCTCAGAGATTATGAAACCTTCATATCTTCTCCCCAATGATTGATGATAACCAAGAACGTGTGGGCTCTCAGCTTGTTATTCAAAACTTAAACTTATTCTCAAGAGTTAAATCAAGAATATTAGTTCTTAGAAAAAACTAAAGAACCGTTGCAGTCACTTATATAAGAGTTACAAGCTTATCTATTTATAGGCTTTGAATACTAGGAAAGTGGGAGATATAAGCAATGTGAACAAGCTGTAGTAGAAGTTCGAGTTGAACTAGAACTCCCACTAGCATGACACATTGGCTAAGGATTAATTTCTTAGCCCATGGGCCATCTATTATCCCCTTGGACTTGGGTTTTAGCCCAAGGTCTAATCTCCTTTCTTCCATCTCATGCATCTTTCTAATCCATGTTTTTAATAAATAAAAACAAGCAGCCCAACAAATAAAAAGCCTGATCCGGTTAAATTAAATCAGCTTGGTGGGGGATCTAAAAGGAAAAATAAAAACTAGCCAAAATAGTTTCGACTCATTAAGTCACTTTTGATTTACAATTGATTTCACTAAACAATTGTAATTGCACTCTAGTTTATATTTTTTATTAAAAAAAATTAATCCTTAAAACTTACTTAATATTGACTTTTGATTCCTCCATAAAATCTTCCGTAGCAGAGTTAAAGCCAAGATATTGTCATTTATTTCTCTACCTCTTTAACCTTGAATCACTGATTTTATCCATTATTCTCGTACTTGTGAAAGAGTTATCACATAAACATTATATTTTGGTATCTTATACCAAAATGCTCCAACTAGAGAATAAGAATAATCCAATCCATAAAACCTATCTCAAGGGGAAATGTCTTATCCTTTTTAATAAAGGACTTGGATTCCTTCTTGAGAAAAGCTTTCTCACAATTTTGATTGGGATCACCCAACGCACCAAGAATGTTGACCATAATATTGGTCTCACCCATAAATGCATCAAAGTAATCTACACTTCACATTTATAATCAATATTATAAGAAGTTTTGGGAGTATGAGTTTTTCCCATCAACCGTATTTTAGTGGAAAAACAACTCTCATGGTCTGTTTAGTGCATAACACCTACACATCAACCAGAAGCCTCCAACTTCGCGTGATTAAGATAAATTACAAAGATTCGATGTGCAATAGTCTTCGCAAATAGAATGCCTAATTTCATTACCGACTACGAACTATACAAAGTTTAAAACTACAAGAATTATGGACTAAGACCTTGTGTGATAACCCTGTTACTCACACAATAGACCATATTCAATGTAATTCAAGGGCCTTTCACATCCAAAAATATACATAATCACTATTAAGTATGTAAAATATCAAATGCCTTATGCTAAAAAATAGACCAGTGAATAACAACATTTATTCACAACAAACTAATATGTCAACAGTACAATGAGATTTATGGCATAAACCCCAACACGACCGAGTTCGACCTCGGGTGGCCCATGCCGCTAATGATGTTCGTCTATCGTGACCACCAATCAAAATTGGTTGCGTCGGTTCCAAAAACTATTGGATCCAAGGCTAAACAAAAAAATAAACCTTTGACCATAAGGTTAACCTTTGTAATACTAAGCCCATAACTATTATCCCGCACGTACCGGTATACCATGTCATACGATGCAATTTAATATTCACCGTCTTTTACATGCATGCTTTTATAAACCCATCATTTTCATTATCTTGTTATTCATCACTCATTTTTACAAAAATAGATGTTAGGGAAAATATTAGTTTATCAAAGCCCATCAAAATCAATTGGGCCCAACCGGTTCAACCGACCCGACCACCCAACTCAAGTGGTCGACCCGGATACCTCGTAACACCCTAGTCCTCAAACATCTCGGTATTACTCGAGATTCAAGGGACACGACGCATGATACATAACTAGATCGTGCCCCCGAACTGTCTCGACAAACATGTCACCCATAAAGGATCATGCGCCCGAGATAGGTGGTCATGGAACCCGAAATGTCCGTGCCCCCGAGGCCACGTCTTCCTCAACTACCGATCCCCGTACAAACTAGGAACAATCCTAACTGCTCCTCAATCTCTATAAATACCAGAGTCTCTTCAGATATTAAGGTACATGCTATTCTATGCTTCTAAAAATTACTCTGCTCATATTCAAACTATCATCTGACTTTGGCATCGGAGGGGGATCGCGGGCACCCCCCGACGCAGTGTTTATTATTTTGCAGATCATAAAGAACAAAGCGAATCTTCAGGCGAACTATCATCCGACACGTCACCATGCTGGAAACTGTCTCAACAGTTTGGCGCCGTCTGTGGGAACGACAAATCATTTCTTACAAAAAAGAAATCTAGAATGGTGACTTGCGATCAAATCTGAACCAAAACAACATATCTATAATGATCAATTCACAAGGTTGGGATTTTCGGGCCACAGAGGCTTAACAATATGCGGATCTAAAAATACTGAGGCACTCCATCTGAGAGACTAGTCTAAAGGGCATTTACCGAGGCTAGAGTTACAACTAAGCAAATATACTGTCGACCAGCCATGAATCTAGAACATCTCTTTATTGGGCGAATGACAAGTTGTAGCAGGATGTGAAGCCCGACGATGAGCCACGTTACTATTGCAAATTCGAAAAACCATGGTCACAGAGCCACCAAGTGCTCCAGAAGAAAAAAAAAAAAAAAAAAAAAAAAAAAAAAAAAAAAAAAAAAAAAAAAAAAAAAGGTTTACTAGAAAGGCCAAACCAAACGAGTAATCTCAGCAACCTGCAGGATGGAAACGTCCGATCAAGTTGTAACAAAGGTGCCCAAGTGGGAGTACTGCCATACTACCAATACTGAAATGACGCCTCCTCGGCCAGCCCCGGGTCAGTCATTGCTGAAACTTCCATAAGCGCTGGGCTCGGTCCTAGATCTTAGGCCTAAGCCAAAATTCAGAAATGGCTCACTGTTCTGCCGACCTTCAGCACTACCGGAAGCAACACTGCCGCACCGTCCCAGCACTGCTCAACCACCGGGATGACGCCAATCACCACTTACAGTCCCCACCCACAAGCTTTACAGGCCATGGGACATGACCATGAGACCCATAAGAACAGGGCTCCAAATGACACCAAGTTAAAGCCCACAGGTTTCTCGAAGTTGATGCAGATCAAGCCAGATCCTGCTGTTTCAACATAGCTGCCACTTTTGAGTCGTCTTCCTCGGGCGCCACTAGATGCGGGTTCTAGAGCCGTACAGTTCCGAGACGTGTAGAAAACATTCTTTGGAAAAGAACCAAGCCAATGACGTCAACAGCTCTGGCATAGCCGCAAGCCCGAACTAGATCTAATGCTCCACGGTCCCACCTTTGTCCAGACTACCAAAGTCCTCGCCACAGGTTAGAGACCATCGTTGCAGCCGATGTTCCTCCCCAGACGATCTACGTGACTTCGAGAACGGGATGACCCAGTTCGTTAGCTACATTTCCTGCACCGCCTCACAAGACGTGGGTCATCATCGGTTTAATGATTCTGTAGGATCCATAAGTGTGATAACAGGTCAGTGCTCCTGATGGTTTTTGACTCAGACGCTTGAAGGAGACTTCTCAACTCGGAGGCGGCTATGTAGAAGTACAAAACATTCAAGCCTTAACAACACATAAAAAAAAAATCATCACGCAAATCTCCATCCCAACTGATGTTTGCCTTCATCGAATTTACCAGATAAGTCCGAACTCTCCCTTTATCTCTGTATATTGAACTATCAACTGGAGCTCTGTTTCCCTCATATTCAATACTTTTAGCCTTTTGTCATCTTCCATGTGCACTACGAGACGAATTGATGAAACTTTTAAGCACATAATATGAGTTGCATTTTCTCATAAAGTCAAGACTGCAAAATAAACTCCACTTGCTTGGCACGAGACATGGGGATTATACCATGTTCATTACTAATCACTCCTATGAAGATACTAATTTGACTTTCAGATCGAGCATTTGCAATAGCGCATTGAAAAATCCTATGGATTTAGACTCTCCCTGTCGGCAGCAAGGGCTTGTACAACAATGCTTTAACGTCTCAAAAGATAAAATTTCGACCCGTGGGTGCATTCCTAGCAGCAGATCATCCCGAACCGAGGGTACATTCCGAGCCCAAGGTCCATCCGAGCCGAGGGTGCATCCTGAGCCAATGATCCATTCCGAGCCGAGGATTGCATCCGAGTCCAGGATCTTATCCAAGCCGCAAATCATCTCGAACCAAGAGTTCATTCCGAGCCGAAGACTCTATCCAAGTCGAGGATCTCATCTGTGTCGCAGATCATCCCAAGACTAGGGTGCATTCTAAGCTCAAGGTCCATCCGAGCCGAGGATTGCATTCGAGTCCAGGATCTTATCCGAGCCATGAATCATCCCGAACCGAGGGTGCATCCCGAGCCGATGATCCATTCCAAGCCGAGGATTGCATCCGAGTCCAGGATCTTATCCGAGCCGCAGATCATCCCGAACCAAGGGTTCATTCTGAGCCGAAGACTCTATCCGAGTCGAGGATCTCATCTGTGTTGCAGATCATCCCAAGCCTAGGGTGCATTCCGAGCCAAGGATTCCATCCGAGTCGAGGATCTCATCCAAGCCATCGATCATCTCGAGCCAATGATCCACTCCGAGCCGAGGATTGTATCCGAGTCCAGGATCTTATCCGAGTCGCAGATCATCCCGAGCCGAGGGTCCATTACGAGCCAAGGATTCCATCCGAGTCGAGGATCTCATCCCTGCCACCGATCATCCCGAGCTGAGGAAACATTTTGAGCCAAGGGAGCAATCCGATCGAGGCTCAAATTCGACTGAGGGTCTAATTTCCCGAGAGTCCAATCCGATGGCACATTTCAAAGGTCTCTTCCGAGAAGCCCCAATGCACAACTTCATCAGAATATTGAGATAAGTTCACTCTTTGCATTTTTGTTTATGCTAGCTTACTCATAAATTTTTAGACAGCAAATATATATCTCATGCATTAATTAGTGAAATTTAAAATTAACTTCTCACCGCAAAAATGATTACACATCAAGTCTAAAAATTGGGGAGTACCCACAAACTTTTCCTCTGGTAGTACAAAACAAATATCCTAAACTTTCATGTACCTACCCGGTGAAATAGAAAAGTGAAACAGAAGACTATATATCAAGTTGCATGATTGAATCTCAGTGCAATTTTGCATACTTTGCATTAAAAAATTGTTAATTGCTAGACTCTGCTACATATGTGCCGTTTAGACGCAGGCGAGGGTAATATTTTTTAGGCCAGATGTCTCTATCAAGCGAGATAAAAAAAAATAAAAAAATAAAAAATAAAAAATAAAAAAAAATAAAAAAATAAATAAAAAAAAAATAAAAACCATTTTGAATTCTATGTCGCAGCAATGGGGGGTACATTACAGCAGCAAAAAGCTACACTACCCCAAGTTTGCGCAACATGCAAAGGAGCTTTAACGCCGCCACTCTCGGTGACAGCTAGAGGCTTCACGAGAATCAATGGTCACTCAAAGCATATCTTTCAAGATTTTGTTTTTGATCTGTTTGTCTCTGTGTGCTGTGTTAATACAGGAACTCCAATGAAAAGCTCAAGAGGAGAAAAAGACAAAAGTCTCGTCATGCCGAGTCTCGAGTACCAAAGACTCTCGTCCCCGAGCCGCCATAAGCCTCGGGCCATCAAACCATATGGGAAGGAAACCCCTACAACAAACCATACGGGGAGGCAACCCCTACAACAAACCCGATCATGTCCCTCGGTAACAGAGGGTGACTCGGTTCAACTCAAACCAGATCAACTCAAAGTGTTGTCTCCCTCGGTTTGAAACACAACCGGCTCGGAACACACACCCCGATCATGTCCCTCGGTAACACGGGGGGTGACTCGGTTCAACTTAAACCAGATCAACTCAAAGTGTTGTCTCTCTCGGTTTGAAACACAACCGGCTCGGAACACACAGCCGATCATGTCCCTCGGTAACACAGGGTTTGAAACACAACCGGCTCTAAACACACACCCCGATCATGTCCCTCAGTAACACGGGGGGTGACTCGGTTCAACTCAAACAAGATCAACTCAAAGTGTTGTCTCCCTCGGTAACACTGGGGGAGACTTGGTTCAACTCAAAGTGTTGTCTCTCTCGGCTTGAAATACAACCAGTTCGGGAAGGCAACTAAATCACTCTGATTATCTCACTTGGTAATGATTCAAATACAACCAGTTTGAAAGACAACTCAGTCACATATACGAGCTACCTTCCTCGGATTGTACGGTACCACGGTCAAATAATCAACACCCTCAAGAATAACTCAGACAACTCAGTCAAATGCCAGCCTTGCAATTTTTTTCGCTGTTTTCAACGAACCTTGAGCTCCTGATTCCAAGTCTCTCTTAGTCAATCCAGAACACTCAGTTCTTGGTCCCGAGCCTCAAAAGTCGAACCGACGTTGAATCGCATTAAATGCACCTTATTGCATACGTTAGCCGATTCCAAAATCTGAGATTTTAAATGTGAGAGCAAATTTGAAATTTAGAATTTGAAAAAGTGCGGGATTTTTCCAAAGATGACTTCCAAAGGCCTCCAGACCGACACTCTTCGGGTGAAGTAACGACTGAAAAATTGGAACCTTACCGGTAGCATGCACCCGACTCATTTTTGGAATCTGCAGTAAGTTAAGGCCATTTAATTGTTCCTAAATTCCCTTACGCACAAAATTTGCATAAGAGAATTGGGGGGTAAATGTTAGGGAAAATATTAGTTTATCAAAGCCCATCAAAATCATTTGGGCCCAACCGGTTCAACCGACCCGACCACCCGACTCAAGTGGTCGACCCGGATACCTCGTAACACCCGAGTCCTCAAACATCTCGGTATTACCCGAGATTTAAGGGACATGACACACGATACATAACTAGATCGTGCGCCCGAACTGTCTCGACAAACATGTCACCCATAAAGGATCGTGCGCCCGAGATAGGCGGTCATGGAACCCGAAATGTCCGTGCGCCTGAGGCCACGTCTTTCTCAACTACCGATCCCCGTACAAACCGAGAACAATCCTAACTGCTCCTCAGTCTCTATAAATACCAGAGTCTCTTCAGATATTAAGGTACATGCTATTCTATGCTTCTAAAAATTAGTCTGCTCATATTCAAACTACCATCTGACTTTGGCATCGGAGGGGGATCGTCGGCACCCCCCCGACGCAGTGTTTATTATTTTGCAGATCATAAAGAACAAAGCAAATCTTCAGGAGAACTATCATCTGACACGTCACCATGCTGGAAACTATCTCAACAATAGAGTTCACAGTAATTAAAAAAAAAAATGTATTTCATGTGAATTGTAAACATGCCTGTTTGGTATACAAAAAAAATCATGCTATGCGAGAAAAAATAATAACAAGTATCCATGTGAGTTTTTACTCACCTAAATCATAAGGCTCATCTGAAAGGTCCTCTCCAAGCTCCACAACCTCAAAATTTGTGAAAAAACCTATCATTAGTCCTAATCCTGAGCTAAAACTAGTCTTAAGTTCTAATACCCTCAAAATAGGCTTTCTGCTTGAAAGTCAAATGTTCAGACAGAGAGGGTCGAACGTTCAGCCATGACACCAAACATTCGATCAGGGAGGATCGAATGTTTGGTGCTGGGCAGAAACGTATTTTCAAACCAAAACCAATCCAAACCACTTCTAAGCAAATTCTAAGGTCTTAACATGATCTCTAACAGAGTCCTAAGCCACAATAACAATTCCATGTAGAACTTGGTACGTCTAATATGATCAATATGCAAAACTATTGTTAAAGTAATATTAAGGCCAACAAAACCATCTAGTGGCTAAAACTTACGAGCTTATGCTATAAAAACAAACTAATTGCATAACAACAACAAACGAAACAAGTTGAGTTAGGAATGTTACCTCTTTTGAAGAACAAGAACAAGAGAGCTCATTATCTCTCTCCAAAACACCCTTATACACACACAATGAACAAACTAAACAAAAGGGCCAGACATAGGTTGAAAAGGGCCAAAGGGGGTGGGGTATTTATAGGCTCAAAAAGTAGTATGGATAAGGATGAGCTGATTTTTACAGTGTTGCACACATTCGAACGTTTGGTATACGATTCTCAAATGTTTGATGTAATTTAGTCGAACTTGCCGACATACAGTCAATTGTCCATTTCTGCACTATCCGACATACGGTCGAACGTTTAGAATATCCGAACATTCAGCCTGGAGCAAAAGTCAACATCCTCACTTCCAACAAACCCTAATGAATCTTAAGAAACCCATTAACCAATCCAAAGCTTAATCAACCATAATTAATAATCGGGGTACAACAGAAAATGATTAGCTCCATAAGCATTTACTTACCTTAATTGCTCATCCTCAATCCCGGACATCTTAGTCTCCAAATCATTGCAAATCGTACTCTAATATTAGACACAATCACACTAGAAGTCCCAATCTTTAGCTCATAAAATCCTAATCAAGCGGTCGAAACCCTAATCCATCATTAAAACCCTAACTAACCATTTTTGGGCATCATCAAATGTTCATTTCTCGAGGGTCGAATGTTCCACCTCCTGTGACAGTAACTAAAAACCTAGAAAATCAATTATAAACCTAATCTCATGAAATAGCTTAGCTTTCACTGATAATAGAAGTCATAGAACACATACTATATCATATATGCATATATCAACTAAGTTCATTCTCATACATCGTTTAAAACATTCAAATATGGCGACTTTTTATTTATTTCAACCTAACTCATGCACTGTGTAAATATCATGCAAAAGTGGTTAAAAACATTGTGATATAGCTATTAAGCTACTATTTATTATGGGATATAAAGTTTATAATTTAATCCTCATATTCTCATACAAGATTCATTTTTATATAACAACCCATTAATAAATCATTTTTTTTTTAGGCAAACAACCAAGCATGCTTAGATACGAATTCAAACATTAAAACACGTATGAAAACCAAGAGGTAGATTACCCTTAGGTAGGAGTTCTCCAAGCTATACTGCACACTAAAAGTTTGAATCCTCAGTCAACGAACGTTCGATGAATTGACGTATGTCATTGTTTAGGAATCAGCTTTTTTTTTTTTTTTTTCTGAGGGTACACCAAACTTTCAACCAAGTACCACCAAATGTTCAAACTGGCCTAAAACTGATGGATAAAATAGTACACCAAACTTTCGAAAAAAGTGACCGAACGTTGGATGATTAGTAGAAATGTGTAAGAACAACTCATCCTTATCTTCAGATGCCCTAGGCTTATAAATACCCTATACCCTTGCCCCTTCACCTCATTTCCGCCCCTTCTTTCAATATGATCCTAGAGTGAGAGTGAGAGAGTGTTTTGGAGAGAGAGAATGAGCTCTCTTGGTTCCTGTTCTTCAAAGGAGGTAACATCTCTCTAGCCCAACTCGTTTCTTAAATTGTTGTTATGCTGTTTAGTTAATTTTTATGCCCTAGCTTATGGTTTTGTATCTGTAATTGGTTTTTGATTTTAATACTTGATTAGTGTTTGATTAGTAGTTTAATGAGGTTTAACGTACCAAGTTCTTCATGAAGGTGTTATTGAGGCTTATGACTTTATTAGGGATCATGTTAAAACCTTAGGACTTTTTTAAAAGTGGTTTTGTGTCTTATAGGTTTGGAAATAGGATTCTGCCCCAACACCAAACATTTGACCCTGCACTGGACAAACATTCGATGTCGAGGCCGAACGTTCGACCCAGGGGCGAAACTAGGATTTCTTGTGTGAAGGGTCCGAACTTACATAAATAAATATAGAATTTCCATCCATGGGTGCACGCACATTTTTTCGAAGTAATGAAATGTACACAAAAACAGAAAATCTTAAATTTAATTTCATATTAATTCATAAGTCATAAATTTACACAAAAATTACATGTCATAAGCCATAAATCAATTTGACATAAAGTGTAAGAGTAGAAATCGTTATGTGAGAACAATAAGGATTAGAAGCAAAAAGATAGCTAACTTCTAAAGGTGGTAAGATGATGTCTTGAGCAGTTACAGATCAAGGACCCTTGACACAAATAGACGTGCTACGAATTCCTTACAGATTACATTTAGCAAAAACTATATACGACGGTTGCTTTTTAATATAGTCATAAGTTATATTCACATCTAACCTATGTGGTTGCCCTAATGGTAAATGTGCTCATTCTCTACTTGTTAGGAGCAAGTTTGAACCCTACAACTGTTATTTTGCAATTAAAATTTTACTAATGCTCCGTTTGTTTCCGCATAAGAAGTTTTTTCGGCATTTTTCGGTGTTTGGTGGGGGCGAAAATAATGGTCAACGGAAATTATTTTTAGTTTGACCGTAAAAGCCTCTTTAATTTTTGGAAAACAATTTACAGTTTTGAAAACTGTAAATAATTTTCCGGATTTAAACTCTTTATTCTTGTAGGCACGTTTGTAGTAATCTGCCACCGTCGGACATTGAAGTTTGTTGGTAACCCGAATCTACTGCCTAAGGTCCCCGAATTTCGGTATCCAATCACAGGATTTCGGCGCCGGTTACTGCCACCTGATTCCAACAAAACGAGCCAAAATTTGGCGACCGCCGGAATCAGGCGATTTCTAGCACTATTGCCGGATTTCAGAGGTCGCCGGACTCCAGCCAAGCCAAATTCTGACAAAACATGTCGAAATCTGGCCAGTACGGCCGGAATCCAGCTAGTATGCCGAACAAGCTAGATTCTGGCAAAGCTGGTCGAAATCTAGCTAGTAAGGCCAGAATATGGTTGTCCTTTGCCAGGTTCCGGCCAGTTTGGCCGGATTTGGCACAAATGGTCGAATTCCAGCGTAGGCCACCAGATTTCAGCCAAGCCAAATTCTGGCAAATCTGGTCAGAATTTGGCCAGTACACCAGAATTCGGTTGTACTGGCCAGATTTCAGCCAGTGACGGAATCTTGTCATTGGTTTTTTTTTGTCGTTGGTGATTTTTTCGTATGAGCAAAACGCCGGAAATTATTTTTAGGAAAATCATTTTTTCTGAAAAATGATTTCATTGAAAATATTTTACAACTAAAAAGATTTTACGTCAAAACAAACAAAGCTTTAATGTAAACATTTGAATAATCAAAACAGATTCTGCAGGTGAAGGGATTCGAACCCTTTCCCCCAAGTTCGGTACAAGAGAGGTTTAACCATGGAGCCACTGAACATTGCTTTCAATGTTACAATCTATATAAATTTATATCAGATGGGACTAGGGCTAGAGTATTAAAATAATAATTTTGTTGTAAGAGTTTAAAAAAAAAAATTGGGGCTGCCATGGACCCCTAAGGGCAGTGCTAGCTCAGCCCTTGGTTTGACCCTTATGTCCGAACATTTGACCAACGGGCAGAAAGCCTATTTCAAGCTCATTCAGGATTTAGGGCTTGTTTAGCTCAAGATTGGGATTGATGATAGGTCTTTAGATTTTAAGGTTATGGAGCCTCAAGAGGACTTTACGGTGAGCTTTATGATACAAGTGAGTAAAAACTCAGACGGATACTTGTTATTATATTTTTTTCGCATACCATGATTATTTTATGTATTAAACCTGCATGTTTACATCTCACATGAAAAATACTTTTGAGTACTGTGAACTCTATTTTGTGAAATGAGTGATTAATTACAAGATAATGAAAATGATGAGTACATAAAAGTATGCATGTAAAATACGATGAAGATTAAATTGCGTTGTATGACATGGTACACCGGTACGTGCGGGATAACGGCCATGGGCATACTATACAGGTTAACCCTATGGTCAAAGGCTTATTTTTATGTTTAGCCTTGGATCCTATGATTTTTGTGACTGGCACAACCATGCTTGAGTGGTGGTCACTATATTCAGACATCATTAGTGGCTTAGGCCACCCAAGGTCTGACTCAATCAGGTTGTTAATGATGGACAGTAGCGTACAATATGTGAGGCACAGATATTGTATTACAGGTCCCTTAGGACAAAGCCAACCCTGCCAGGAAGGGGTTAATATCCTAGGTAGACCATATGGTGTTGAGTTATGATATGATTCTCTTATTACAACATATATTATATATATACTACATCCATGATGAAATTTTCAAATGACAAACTATAACCTTGCATTGTTGTATGTGATTTATAAATAACTAATTTGACTACATGATAATATGTCACTATGTGTATTATTACTCACTAACGCATGGGCTTTCGCTTATATCTTTTCCACCTATGAAACACATGTTGTTTTATAGTTGGACCACCTTTAGATGTTGGATTCGAGATGGACCTCGAAGTAGATGCCGCTTCTTAGTGTAGTGATATCGATCGAATTATGTTCAAGGACTGATTAAAGGATTTTGAAGGCTGCTCATGGTAATTAGTACTTTTGGGTAATGTTGTAGGCTTAACTTTTGAGGCTCGATTGTGTATTAAGGATTTAGTTTGGATATTTTATATCAATGATTTGTATAGTGTGATTTTAGTTATGTAATGACTCTTGGTAGATGCTATGGTTGTAATTAATGTTGATAAAATATCTTATGTTTTCATTGTGTAGTATTCTCTTTTTGAGGAGTAGAGATCCCTGAGTCCCATTCCTGGTAGAATGGTAGAATGGGACTGGGAGACGAACTATGAAGTTAATTACTAGTTAATTAATTTCTTGGGGCATTACATCTACTCCGAAGTCGATAAGGGATCGTGGACCAATAAGCTTCTAGAGTGGATGGCTACGGCTAAGGAGAGTCAAGACCCATCCAACTCCTCCGACGTCCTTATTACCATGGAGAACTTGGAAGAATACATTTCCTACCAGGGGCTTACTGTCGTAGGTGTCGTTAGTGCCTCAGATCCTCCTCAAGCCTTGAAGGACATGTTGAAGGCCAAGAATGCCCCCTCGTTGAGTGGAGGCCCTTGAAAGCCGCAAATAAGCTGAGAAGAAGTGGAAGGGAGGATCTTCGACGAACAAGCCAAGCATGAACCCTCATTCCCCTCTTTCGAAGAAGTTGAGGGTGGATAACCATATTTCTCACCTCCTTTAGCTACACAACCTAGGTTGTTCTTGATGTGATGAAAAGTAAGGGATCATGCACTAACATAGTTCCAAAACGAAAGCTAGCCCTTAAAGTCTCAAAATTTTATGCAAAGCTCATGCATTTCTACCTAAAGGACCTAACTTTCTAATATTATTAAGGAAATACAAGAAGTGCTTAAGCTAACACGAAATACACAATTCTAGCATAGATTATAACACATGAGGTAAGACCAAATCGAGCTCTCTTACCTCAAAGGTGGGAGCTAGCTTTTTCCCTTAGAGCTCCAAAGCCACAAGATAAGCTTGTTTCTCATTCTCTCTCTCTCTCTCTCTCTCTCTCTCTCTCTCTCTCTCTCTCTCTCTCTCTCTCTCTCTCTCTCTCTCTCTCTCTCTCTCTCTCTCGGGTTGTTGGCGGTGAGCCAAATGGCTGGGTTAGTGCTTCTTTTGGGTTTTACAAGTGTTTTCCCGTGTTTTTCTAAGTTTGGAGATATTATTGCCGCATACACATTGTCATCACTCAAATGGTTGTCCCAACTGTTAGGACGAATTTCCTAAAATTTTGCTACCCACTACTCATTATCATTCGAACGTTCTAATGTGCACTGTTGGGATAATGCACAGACCGTTTGAATGGTGCACATTAGTTTTAAAATCCCAAGTGTTTTGAAAACCCTAATATTTTCCATGCCCTTAATTGAACATTTTAAACTCTTAAAGTTTCTTTGGGTGTCTTGTAAAACAACAGCATTAGCCTTTTGCTTTTGTGCATATAAGTGGGTGTGTGTGTGTGTGTCTGTATTTGTTTTAAAAAAACAATACATACATATAGATATGCAGACATGTAGTTTTGTAAAAGAGATTTGTCATGTGTGTGTATTTGTTTTAAAAAAAATAATACATACATATAAATATGTAGACATGTGGTTTTGTAAAAGAGATTTGCCACATGTTTTAAGCAGAGCGTTATACCCTAGCAGTAGGGGTGGCCGCTCCGATTACACCCCAGCGGTGGGGGAGTGCCCCCTTCCCCTTTAGAGACACAGGGGTGTGGCTCAACCGCTAACCCACCTTTTTTATATATACTTTTTTAGATTTTTTTTTATCATTTTCAAAATTTTAATATTAATTTTTTAATAAAATAAAATAACTATTATTTTAATATAATGTGGTAAAAAAAAAATGCTAAAATGGCTTAACGGGTGTCACTATATGAGACAAAAAATACATACCCATTTTAAATCCACGAAAAAATTAAATAGTCAAGTTCAATTTTTTAAATCTAAGGGAAAAATCTCTAATGACATGTTTACTCATGGATTTATTTTAGATTTACGGATTTTTTTTTTTTTTTTTATAAGATGCTTTTTATCTCTTTTTTTTCCCCTTTTTTTATTTTATTTTATTTTCAGAATGATTAGAATTTGAGTAATACTACACACACTCCTAATACTTCTCCACATCCATTTCTTCACACCCTTAGGCAGGGACGAAGCCAGAAGCTTTTATGGACAAAGGCCAGTAAGTTAAACTTTTATATTTTACCTTATAACTTTTTTTTTAAAAGAAATTGGGGGAGGGGGGCTGGCCAGCCCCCCCTCCCTTCATCCCTTCCCTTAGGTGGCTTTTAAAACTACAATTGACTTTGATATAGATCTTTATTAGATTTTAACCCAATGGTGATTTTAAAAGTCACTTAAGGGTGTGAAGAAATGTCCCCAAGGGGTAGCTCAATCGGCTGGGGACCACGCCTTATGAAATGAATGTCATTAGTTCGAATACCCCCTCCCCTCCCCCCTCTTGTGTGGACATGTCAATAAAAAAATAAAATAAAAGGTGTGGAGAAATGAGTGTGGAGAAGTGGGAGTGTGTGTAACATTACTCTTAGAAATTTAGAAGCCTATAAACAGTTAAGGTAATGCATACCTCTCAGGAAAAAATAAATAAATAAATAAATAAGACCACTAAATAATAGTATTAAAATAACCTAAAAAAAAAAAGCTCTTAACAATAAAAGAAATGTTCTCTTTTATTCTCATATACTTCTTCTATCTTTTCATTTAAAAAATCAACCATTAGATCTGTAAGATTCACATGTGGGTCCTATAGATCTAATAATTAATTTTCAAAATAAGATGATTAGAGAATGAGGATAGGATCCTCTCCCTTTCATTAAATGAAATTGATATTATCCATTTCAAATGGAAGGTCAGGATTTAAAGTTGATGTATCTAATGATGTATATGAAGTCAATATTAGCACTTCTTTTAAAAACTTAAATAATATGAAATGCATCAACTTTAAATCTTGATCATAAAATTAATTATTGACAAAAAAATGATTATCTTATAATTGCGGACGATAACGTTTTTTAAATATATTTTGTTACTTTACTTTTTGAGAGATAAAAGTAAGGAAAGAGGAGCAATGGTCATAGTACAATTACGTAAAAAATATGTAATTTAATGAAGATTTACAAAATCAAGAAAGATATCTAAAACGAACTTGAAAAATATTACATTAAATGAGGATGAGATCCCCTCCCATTCAAATGCTACTAGTTTTCTCCCAATTTCTCGCTGATTTTTGATACATGGCTAAAAATAGATCTAAGGGCTAAAAGTCACCACATCAAGTCACCTTAAACTTAACACCTGTAACACCGATTACCTTAATAAGCCTTGTAACTAAATGCCCATTGTCTTCTTCCTTCACCTTCACCGGTTATATTTTCAAATATTCATATTTTCTCAACGGTCACAAACAAATGAAGGAAGAATGAATAAACTATTTGAGCATTTTGCTATAGTGATTGTTCAAAGTGTCACGATAAAACGAATCTAGGATCCCCAAAGAAATAGAAAAGAGGAGAATAAAAATAAATCAATCACACAAGACACAAATATTTAATTGGTTTGATTTAACAAGTCTACATCTACTATTGGAAACAACCCGAAAGAAATTCACTATCAAAAAGTACAAAGAAATTCACTAACAGAAACTACAAACAATAATCAAGTCCAAGCAACTCTTGAACTTGAGAACCGGAATTGGCTTAGTCAACATATTCGTTGAATTTCCTGTTGTAGCAATTTTCTTCAATGTGATCTCCTTGTGTCAACCAAATCGCGAGCATAATCTGAATCAACATACCCAATGATACTGGAACTAATACCATTGTTTATGTCAAAGACTAAACCAAAGTCTTTAGCGCCTCATAAATAACGGAGTATCAATTTCACTGTTTGCCAATAAACCTTGCAAGGACTAAAAACACTGACTGCCTGTGAAATATCTAGATTGGTGTAACTCCCAACTACACTAGAGTAAGTTACATGCAACATGGAACGCTCCTCCTCCTCTTCACTCTGTGGTGCTAACACTGCTGAAAGTCTGAAATGTGCGTCATACAGAGTACTTACTAACTCAAGGATTTTCTTCGCACCACCCAAATCCTTCATTTCAAACTCATCACCCAAAAGAGATTTCAATCTCTTAACCTTAAACATGCTTTTAGCATCAATAAACATGACATCCACATAGAGTAAAAAATAAACAAAAGAATCATCTAACAATTGCATGTAATACACAAAGTGCTTGTACCACTATTGCGGAGATTGTTTTAAGCCATGCAACGATCTCCTTAACCCAACAATCTTAGCACCCTTTGGCAATTTCACCAAATCTCATGTATAGTTCTTATGAAGAAACTCAATCTCTTCATTCATGGCAACAATCCAATATGCAGACTCACTACTTTTGATAGATTTTGAAAGTGTGGAAGGCTCTTGGACCACAATATCTTCTGCTACAGTAAGTGCATACGCTACCAAATCTGCATAGCCATATCTCTAAAGTGGCCTAACCTGACTCCTTTGTCTACCAGTCGCAAAATTGGTCTCTTGCTCTTTTTGTGGATCACCATTCTCTGCGATCGGACTCCTTGATCTAAGTCCCTCTCATTGGATCGACCTCTAGAATTAGAGAAATTTTTTGAACAACCCTTAACAAATAAATGCTCAGCCTGATGATCATTACCTTTCCCCTATTCAATCTTGTTCGCAACTCCATAGAATTCAAAGCAGACTTAACGTCCGTTAAGGAGATGGCATCTCTATTGTACAACATTGAATTAATGAAATTATCAAAGAAACTAGGTAGTGAACACAACAAAATCAAGGCTTTATCCTCATCATCAACTTGAATATCAATATTTTTCAAGTTCATAAGAATTTATTAAATTCATCAGATGATCACGAAGAGGCGTACCTCCTTGCATCTTGAGGGGTATATAACCATTGATTAAGAAACATACGGTTAGCGAGAGACTTCTTCATGTACAAACTTTCTAACTTCTTCCAAAGTCCAGCGACAGTTTTTTCATTGACAACTTCTCTCAAAACTCAATTAAAAGAGACAACAAAATTTAATTGTGGGCTTTTTCTCCAAGTTCCGCAATTTTCACCTTTCATCCAAAATCTTCACCAAATGTTGTTGTCGCAACAAAGCAAACATCTTGATGCGCCAAAGACTGAAACTGTTCTGACCATCAAATTTTTCTACTTCAAATTTTGCAATAGCCATCCTGCAAAATTAAAGAACCCAAATTCTGATACCAATTTGTTGTGACAAAATGAATTTAGGATTCCCAAAGAACCAAAGAAGCAAAAAAGAGTAGAATAAAAATAAATTAATCATACTAGATATCAAGATTTAAGTGGTTCGGCTTAACATGCCTACATTCATTGGCGGAGACAATCCAAATGAAATTCACTATCAAAAGATGAAGTACAAAAAATAATAGGGAGAAAACCACTCAAAGCCCAAAGCCACAATACACCCAAATCTCACTCTCACTCTCACTCTCGCACAATAAAAGAAAAAAAAAGAAAAAAAGAAAGAAGAACTCTATTTTTTCCACCAAGTGCCTTACGACACAACAAAGTGAGAAACTACAAGTGAGATTGCACAACCTCCCTCGTTCACGACGTGCCATATACTTTAGACCGAATAGTTGCAATCTCTTTTATAGATGGTGAAAGTCGGCTAGACAACAAGGGCTTCAACATCGATTTGGAGAAGGAAACCAAGAAAAAAACAAGAAGAGTCCAAAAGGTGACAATTACAAAAAGAATTTGGAATAGAAAAGCTCCAAGTCGGCAAAGCACAAATCCAAAATATGATGGGATTATATAAAATAGTTGGGCCCCACTGACAAGATTAACTTGAAATCAAGTAATACAAGACACAAAGATTGCTAATCAGTGTAGCAAAAAATGTATTTTACATGGAGAAATGATCCTTACACTCATTTTTCACAACAGCTCCACAACAAGCTGTTAAAAAAAGATTACAAAAAGAAAACAAAAAAAATAATAAAATATTACCAGCCACGTCAGCTTGTTGTGAAGCTGTTGTGAGAAATGAGTGTAGGGATCATTTCTCTTTTACATGAGCCGTTGAAAGTCCTATTAGCTAAATATATGCAGTATATCAGTTTGAATATTGATGTTATATATCTTTCTATTATCTCCTAAAATATGTGTTGTGGTCTTCCAACAAAAAAAAAAAAAAATCAATTTTTATTCGCTAAATAATTACAAAAGATAAGAAAGAGATAATACGGTGGTGATGTATGAT
Source organism: Alnus glutinosa (assembly GCF_958979055.1). NCBI lineage: Eukaryota > Viridiplantae > Streptophyta > Magnoliopsida > Fagales > Betulaceae > Alnus > Alnus glutinosa. Next base: position 18,302,873 of record NC_084893.1, on the reverse strand, counting down.
ATTATTATATGAATTTTAGATAATAGGGGATGTATAACGTAGTTCTATAAAATTTAGAGCATATGCCTGAGATGCTCTTATATTAAAAAGATCGGTAGCCAACACAAATGGCAAAACCTGATACCCAAGATCCTGCCCCCAATACTTAAAAGGAGTATGATTGCTTGGCTCCCATTTGACCACCAACTACTATTTCATGTAGCTGACCCACAGATAAGGTTGTTCGTTGCCTCTCACTCAACTCTTAACATAAGCATAACTAAAACTCGTCTTTTTGTCAAAGCTCGTCCCTGACCTCACTCTCTTCAACCGATGAGAAACAATTAAAGTACACCATGTGGCATGTGGGCTTCCTGGATCCACTCAATATAAATTCCACTTGTATAATTGTATTCCCTCTCTGAAGAGAGAAACTTGTGAGCCAAAGACCCATTTGAAATCTCATTCATTCTCTTTCAAAATTTCTTACTTCTAGTGGCGAGCCTCTTGCTGGCAATTTTTGGCATGGGAATTTGAGCGTATTTTCCGTCTGGGTTTTTTATTTGAGAGTGAGATTTTTTGGTTTTCCTTTCTGGGTCTGATTCAGAATGATGTCAATGACATGCCACAACCTTGATTCCGCTAGGACTGTGCTTGATTTGTTTCCTTGTCGCTGCTCTTCCAATGCTTCATTTAACCGCCCTTCAGTAAGAAATTATGCGCAGTCCAGTTGCAAAAGAAGTAGTCGAGGTTATGGGGCTAGGAAACTGGTTGGTAGACGGCGGGGCATCGCTCAGTGTAGAGTGTCTTCGACGAAGACCCCCGACACTCTGCTTAATGGTACTAAATTTTGTGCTAAACCATAGTTTGGATTTGGTTTGCTGCTTGTGTTATTATCTTTTATGTGTTAATACTATGAATGATAGTTCTTGTTTATGTTGCACCGATACAGGGGTAGCTCAAGGTCCTCCATCAGTGTTGGGGCTGAAGAAAGAGTCAAGAAGTCCTATTTCACTGACAAACTTGTTTGAAGTGGTCGCCGAGGACCTCCAGATTCTCAACCAAAATCTTCAGTCAGTGAGTACTCCTGAAACTCCTAGAGTTGGATGGTCTTCTAATTTTAGGTATTTTATGGTTTAAAGTGTCGTTATACCATATACTTTTCCTAGGAATGCTGTCATGCCTACTGGTCCTTTAATTTTTATCGGTTATTTTGATACAAACCTTGGGTAGAATTCATCCTTGTAAACTAACTTGCAAGGAGAGGGTGCCTAAGAGTTTATATACACATAGTTAAGATTGAATTTCTTCTTCTTCTTTTCTTTTCTTTTTTTTAAAAAGAAAAAAAAAAATAGATTGAATTTAAGCCAACTTAGGATCGTAACATACCACCACGCTTCCGAATCCAATGTCTATTGCGGCCTACTCTATCTTATAGGTCGCCCTTTCCGTGACTTTAATTCGTGATGTGATGTTTGGCTCTGATATCAAATGGTACAAACCTTGAGAAGAACTCATCTCTTGAAGGGGAGGGTGCCTAAGAGCTTATATATACATGGTTAAGATTAAACTTAAGCCATGTAGGACACTTAGGATCATAACAAGTTTGTTGATTAACGCCTGCTGAGTTTGATTATATTCTTTTTGTTGCAACTATTTAGGAAGTGAAAATAATGTGTGTTATCCGTTTATGAGATCATTTTGGTATATGAGATTGCATTTTCAACTTTTTCTTTTTTTCCCCAAGAAGTGAAAGTTGTATATACGTACTCATGTGAGAAAGCAATACTCCACTCAGAAGCAAGAAAGTATTCTTGAACTGCTTTTGTTGGTAGTGGTAAAAGTCAACTTTGAGGAGGGTAATGATGGTGGAGGCAGCTAGGAAGATGTAGTGATAGCATTGTGGCAATGGAGATCGGTTTTTTATGGTTGGGCAGTGATGCCCAAGTGCTCTGTGGTTGTTGTGGTTTGTCATTGGCAGAGATGGTGATGATCATGTGTTTTGGTGTTTTGTATATGATTATTTGGCGTGATTCTATGGAACTATCTATTATATCAATATATTTAGAAGTTTTAGAAGTTCTTTACCATGAAAGAACTGTACTTTTTATCAAAAAACATAATTAAGTAGTAAAGAATAAATCTAATCATTTTTCCTGTCTTCACAATTTATTAGGTTACGATCAAATTATGAACATGATATTATTTCCAGTTAAGCAGCCATTTATACTTATCAGAGAAGACATAAAAGCAAAGAATGACAAGATATAGCACAAAGGAAAAATTCAAATAGCATGAGTTCCATCATATGGGCTTTCTAAAACCCTTTTACTCATTTTATGATGGCTATTTCTGTGGGGCTGCCCCTCTACCATGGCAAATGTGCATCTTTATTTATATTTTATAGGATTGTAACACCTTGAGAGTTGCAGGTTTTAATCCTGTCATATAGGACTGTTTGATTCTCTCATAAACTTAGTATCTGAGCAGAGATACTATACACCTTAATTCAAAATCTTGCTTCCTATGTCCTCAAACAAGTGTATGAATTTAAACCTTGCTTGATTTTCTTCATGCGTTTACTTAGTAATTTAAAAAATACTGTAGCCATCACTTTTTCCTATATTTTTCCAATTCTCACTTCTGTGGAACTACCCATGTCTGCAATCATTTGAATATCTATTCTTCGTATTGCATCTGACAAAAAATTCTATGGTAGATTGTTGGTGCAGAAAACCCAGTTCTGATGTCTGCAGCAGAGCAGATATTTGGTGCTGGTGGTAAGAGAATGAGACCAGCTTTGGTGTTCCTAGTGTCAAGAGCAACAGCAGAACTAGTTGGTTTAAAGTAAGTATTATCCAATATCCTTTCTCAAAATGCTCTGTTCTATATCATTTTGAACAAACACAAGCTTCATTTAATACTGCTTTACCCAGGGAACTTACCATGGAGCATAGGCGTTTGGCAGAGATAATTGAGATGATCCATACTGCAAGCTTAATACATGATGATGTACTAGATGATAGCGACATACGGAGAGGTAAACTTTGACTCTTTAAATGAAAGTTGCTTCTTATATCATATTGACACCACATTTTTGTGATTCGAGCACCTTTCCAATACGAGCTGGGATAGTTTAGCTATTCCAACACATATTTGTACTGCTTGCAGTTTCAAGCAAACCCATGTTTTTGGAACCTTCATACCACTTTTATTTTTTTTTTCAAAAACATTGGCCGTTGACAACTACCAGGTGGGTGTTTTCTGTTTAGCAAATATTTTATCTAAAATGTGCGGTGAGAGAAATTTCAATCTGGTAAAGAGCATTATAATGTTCATAGTGATTCTTTGTATGTCGTGTCAAAATAATTGTTAGTTTCCGGATCTACATTTTCGCATTGTACTCCTAATTGAGGAGTCTGAACAACAAATGGTCCATAATTATGTGAAACTCTTCTCCTTACTTCACTGAAAGACATCCATATAAGAATAAAGGTTACCAGTGTTTGTTGTGACTGGAGATTTGTCTTCCGTAATATCTGTTCCCAGGCAGAAAGGAAGGAGTGTTGTATAGGTGGTCAAATGCATATAGTTACACCTTGTGAACCTGAGTCCTGAAAGGGTGAAAAAGGGGGTGTAGCTGATCTTACCAAAAAAAAAACCCATAGATATTTAGTAATTCTCACAGCTTCCTGCATCTAGTTCTGCGTTGTGTTTGCTTTTTAATGATATAACAAAAGAGAGATGGAGAAAATGTTTCATGTGACAACAAATGTAGCAGCCTTCATAGGCACTCTTGCACAGATTGCTACTCAACCAGGCAAAGATGTGAATTGTTTTTTTTCCTTCAGATACCTATGTTCTTCTCTCTCTCTCTCTCTCTCTCTCTCTCTCTCTCTCTCTCTCTCTCTCTCTCTCTCTCTCTCTCTCTCTCTCTCTCTCTCTCTCTCTCTCTCTCTCTCTGTGTGGGGGGACCCACCTGTTGAGATCCAGCTGAACATTTCCATGTAATCCACATGAAAGGTCTAACATCATGTGACAACAAATGTATCAGCCTTCATAGGCACTCTTGCACAGATTGCTACTCAACCAGGCAAAGATGTGAATTGTTTTTTTTCCTTCAGATACCTATGTTCTTCTCTCTCTCTCTCTCTGTGTGGGGGGACCCACCTGTTGAGATCCAGCTGAACATTTCCATGTAATCCACATGAAAGGTCTAACATTGCTATATGAACTTGCAGTTCCCTCCTCCCTAATGCCTTTTGTATTCTTCAAGAAATGTCTTAGATAGTTCTGTAAAGGAAGTTGTGCAGAATGGAGTATTCCCCAGCACTCAAACTCATATGCCGTCATATCTCTACTTACTGTCTTAATCTTTGGAAATTACCTCTTCAAATTTCTTTCAACTTAAATCTATGTGCACTCCTCTTTGTGGTTGCAGTACAACTTGTTCAGTCCTTTGGGTGAGAGCCATGACTCTAAATTGAGACAATCATCACAATGATAATGGAAAATTGATTGGGATGAATTCATAACTTTACAATAATCCTACTACATTTGACAAAGAAGATGCATTTCAATGTCGTACAAAACTCAAAATTAAGCTTTTCTAAAGACAAAATGGCACGATTGGGTTCCCAAGGGATTTCTATCTATTACACCCTGGATGAGCTGGCAGCTTATGTTGAAGGGCAAAGAAATAAAGACTGGCCAGTCTTTCCATAAATGCAAGTTAAAAAACTAAACAAGTTAAACCACCACATGTGAAGTAGCATGATCAGACCGTTTCAAGGATAAACGTGGTGAACTGCCAGGGTGCTGCACCCCATCTGATCTGCCACGCTTCCATTTGTGACAAATTTGCTCTTTTTCTTTGTCATCCCCCCTCCTTGTTCCTGTACATTTTCCCCTATCAATTTGAAAGATGCTTATTTGCAGGGAAGGAAACTGTTCATCAACTGTATGGTACAAGAGTGGCGGTGCTGGCTGGAGACTTCATGTTTGCACAATCATCATGGTATCTTGCAAATCTTGAAAACCTGGAAGTAATTAAGCTCATCAGCCAGGTAAATTCCATCAATTTTCATATATCAGAAGCCTTTGCAACCACCTTTGATGGTGTTCTCTAAATGCCATTTCAATTCACAATTAGGAGGGCATAGGTTAGAAACTTGCAACCTTTAGTTTATTTATACTTTTACTACTGCAATTGCAGGTTATTAAAGATTTTGCAAGTGGTGAAATAAAACAGGCATCTAGCTTGTTCGATTGTGACACGGAACTTGAAGAATATTTGATCAAGAGCTACTACAAAACAGCCTCCTTAATAGCTGCTAGTACCAAAGGAGCTGGTATTTTTAGTGGGGTTGACAGCAGTATTAGTCAGAAAATGTATGAATATGGTAAGAATCTTGGTCTGTCCTTCCAAGTCATAGATGACATATTGGATTTTACGCAGTCAGCAGAGCAGCTGGGGAAGCCAGCAGGCAGTGACCTTGTGAAAGGGAACCTGACTGCACCTGTGATTTTTGCTCTGGAGAAAGAGCCAAAACTGAGAGAAATAATTGAATCTGAATTTAGTGAGCCTGGTTCCCTTGATGAAGCCATTGGATTGATTAAAAGTTGTGGGGGCATTAGGAGAGCACAAGAATTAGCCGAAGAGAAGGCTGATCTTGCAATCCAAAATCTCCAATGTCTTCCTCAAAGTGCCTTTAGAGTAGCTCTCGAGGATATGGTGATGTACAATCTCGAACGGATTGATTAGTTGGATATGTTTTGACAAACAAACTAGTGCTTGACATTGTTGATGATTGTTCCTGGAGCAGGAGGAGAAAGGTTTTGACTTCAACCCCTTCCCAGTACAACCGGCATTTTCTGCACATCAGTCAGGCTTCACCATACACAAGTTGCCTTTGGCTGGTTGTATATTCTTTATAGATATCGAGCTTTCACTTAAGCTCGTTGTATTGTTTATTCAAATTACAGCTCTATTGGAAAATGGCCTAATAAGAGAATAGTAATACTTGTTAATCATACAATAAATACTTGGGAGGGCACCAGTATATTTGTTTGTTTTTCTTTGCACTTTCTGCTATTCGTAACGGACGTAGCACACTCATGCAAATACACAAGACACTGCCATGCAAGCATGCGTGCCTGCTTATGCACAAGAATAAACACACACATATTTGATTTTGTGTTTGAACGGTGAGTGAAATCGAGTTTATATTACCTTATGATTTCGATCAGTTTTTCTGTTTGTGGATGTATGTGCATGCATATTGTATCAGAGTTGGAATTTGGATCATGCGTGAAGCTTTAACAATGCCTAGAGAAGGTAGAAGGATGCTTTCACTGCCATCCTAAAGTGCTTTTACCATGAGCTGAGGCAATTTATTTAACTATTTTGAGCAACAATTTCATGATTTGTCATCATTTGCACTGTTGTACAATACAACCAAGGAATTTTATCAATGTTTTAACTATTTGTTATTCTTTCTGTTTCACTTTGTATGTTTTATAAATGTCATTTTCTCTAACAACAAGAATCATGTATACTTTCGTAAAAAAGTATGAATGATTTTGGAAATTCAATAATTAAGACTTTAATTTAAGAATATATAAGTCAAATCTAATTTCACCTATTTAATTAAATGGGTCAAATCCCTTTACTCTAATTGACTAATTTAGTGTTGGGTTCATCTCATATTCATGGATCGTGTAAAAAATTGTTAGTCCTTATATCACATATTGGGCTTGGGTCATATTGAAATACAGGTATAACACTATATAAGTTAACCCTGATTTGGTCTATTTAATTAGATTAATCAGACACTTCCATCTAACACGCTAATTTTGTATTGAACTTTTTAAAAACTCAAGAGTCGCGTGTGGGGCTAGCAATTTTTTACATGACCTGCGAATCCAACACAAAATTATAAAATTAAAGTTTAAACTAAATGGGTTTGTGTTAGTTTTATTGACTACATTCTGTTGACAAAATCACTGTCATGTAAGGTTGGTACTTTATACAAGGTTGCCGTTTTATTCAGTCTTCAGATGGAAATGACCTTAATATGACAAGTATCAGTATCACAAACATCAAGAAGACAATTTCCAGTTTCTAGGGAGATTCTGCACACGTCAGCTTTTTTCGGTTTTTAAGAAGATTCTGCACATGTCTCAGTATTTTTATCATAACTTTCTGCTCAAGTATCGGATTGAGATGAAATTGGTGTCATTGGAAAGCTAATAAAAAAATGCTACAACTTGATTGTTCGGACGGCCAAGAGAAACGTCCGGACGCCCAGGGGATGCATCCGGATGCTATTCAAAGTTCGAGAAGTTTCGGAATTTCTTTTCAAACACTGAAACAGCTAGCAACCATTTGGACGCTATGGCAACTCCGTTCGGACGCGGAGACTGAAATTTACGCATGAAGCACGGTATGGAAGGCGGTTGCAATTCTTCGTCCAGACACACTCAACTTCCGTCCGAACGCGGCCTAGATAAATCTGATTCAGACTCTACTTAGGTTTTCTGAAGCCTATAAATAAAGGCTTCTAGACATGTAATAAACATGAATTAAGTGTTGAATTCTTCTATACTTAGAGAATGTGTTTAGACGGACATTGTGAAGATCTACTAACTCTCTAAGGGTTGCCGTTGTGCTGTTGTTGTGCTCATAATTGAAATCTATTTTAGGGAGGAGCACTAAGGTAAAAGAATCCATAAAAGACCCCTCAAAGTAGGAGACTTAGTTGGAAGGCGTTCACGTTGGGTTACGTGTCAGAGTGCTAGATACGATCACTACATCGGGTATGTGAGTGTTACTGTCTATGTACTAACTTTGTCTTCTAATAGTAGATTTCTTGGATTTGGCTACTCCGGAGTGATTTTTCTCTTAATTGAGTTTCTACTTCATTAACAAAATATTTGTGTTCTTTAAATTCTGTATTTATAGTATTTTGTTACACATTGTGCACACACGAGATAAATTAGAAATCATTTAATTTTTAGTTTGGGTTAATTTGTTTCATAAATAGGTCGTATTCAAGTTGACGGGTCAAATAGTTGTACCCGAAACCGACAACCATTTTTGCCGGCTGTCAGTCGACTTGCGTTAAAAATTGCATCGGGCCTGAGCACGCAAAAGATTCGAGAGTTTCAAATCGCAAACGAAGTTTTCACTCGATGCTTTGCCGAGAGAGAGAGAGAGAGAGAGAGAGATGGGGTTAGTGAATTTCATGAGACAATGGAGAAGCGGAGCGAAGGAGGCGTTGGAACGCACCGCCATCGTAGCCAAATTCCTCTGCTTGCTTCACGTCACCAACACCTACCTCTGCTCACCCACCCTCGTCCGTTACCCTATCATTCTCTCAATCTCATTTTTTTTCATGTTATCAAGAACAGGGCACTTATCATGTGGCTGCAGGTGTACGGTCCTAGCATGCTCCCCACCTTAAATCTTACCGGTGACGTGCTGTTAGCCGAGCACCTGTCGCCCAGGCTTGGGAAGGTCGGCTCCGGAGATGTCGTGCTTGTTCGCTCTCCCGTGGACCCCAGAAAGATGCTCACCAAGCGGGTTGTGGGCATGGAGGGTGATAGGGTCACCTTCTTTGTCGATCCCCTGCACACTGATAGGTGTCAATCTGCTGTGGTATGATCCTCTTCTTCTTCTTCTTTTGTTAGTTTCTCCTCAAAACTATTCTACTTTGCTCCATTTTTAATTCTAGGATTTATATTCTTGAATTTAATGGCCACCCCTTTGGATGCTGGTTTTTGGGCTACTTGTGCAGCACCGGCTTGGTGTTCCACGTGAATGGTCTTTCCTTTCCAAGTTGATGAGCATTCTTTAGCATTTCTTCAATTCAAACGAACCATTGTCCTCTAGATCATGTAAAAGTTGATTCTGGTGGTTGTCCAAGTATTCTAGCCCCTTCAGCTAATAAGCTTCACTGAGACAATGGGGTCGAGGTTGTCAAAATTTACTCCCATCCTGAATGCCCAACAACCATATTTGCAGCTTTTGTGAATACGTAGAAGCGGATGAACATTTAGAATCTGAAGGCCTAACCATTGTTGGATACCGATTTGTTTAAACTTTTAACCCTTCGGATTGTAACATTTAACGTCCACGGCAGCCCACTCAATATCGGTACTAACATGATGGTAGTCATTTCTCTTTTGACGGCTATATTCACTTATCAATATTCAATGACTTAACATTATGTCCATACATAGTACCAAAACATTTTAATCCCACCTATACGTTGCCTATTCAGTGACTTGGTGTTTACTTTGATACCAATTGTTAAGGGCCTAACCATTTATCCAAAAACCTTGGGACTGTTGGATAGTAATTTGGTTAAACTCTTAACCCCTAGGATTGTAACATAGAATTTAGTAATTTCCCACCTTAAGGTTACTGCTCCCATATTTTTAGAATACTATAATATTATTTATGATTCCTATTTCTCCATGGCACTGCTTTATCACTCACCAAAATCATATTCTCCAGCCTCTGCCGCTAAATAACTAATCCATATCAAGACACGGTATGACCTAAAGGAAAGCTTGTAGAAGTGAGTTGACTACTTTCTGCTATAATATGTGATTCAACTAGCAGATTTGATTATCTTCTACAGCTCTAACTACTTCATATCTAATATGGAGTCTTGTTCTCCCTCTCTTCTACAGTTCTACCTAATCTTGCAAAAATATCAAAACATTCGCTTCATGACTTGTGAAGTACCAATAATGAATTGACATGACTGGGTGTAGACATCTGATTTGTCTGTATCTCCGATTGATGGAAGCATACCCATTTGGGTCAGTATCTTTGTCTTCATCAAGAAGCATAAACTCCCAAAAATATACTCTTAACCCACTCTTTTATCTCGGGCATAGTACAAATGGGTTATGTGCCCATGTTTTAAGAAGTTATGTTACTTGGATACTTCATGTTACCTTGGTAAGAGAACTTTGCAAACTTCAATTTTTTAAAGCTTTTCCTGGATCACCTATGCTATGGAGACTAGGTGAATCCAACACCTAGATACAACTTGCACCTGAGACACATACTTGGGTCCATGTAACATTGATCAGAACCTCTAATTTAATCTCTAATGAAGGAATCAAAGCTCTCTTCTTCCAGTCTTATCTGTACCATTCTACTATTTTCTTTAATACAGCATTGATTCATAAAATATAATGGTTTTGAGGAAGAGCAAATGTGATTAGACCACTGTCGAACATGCTCTGTGTGTGTGGGTGTATGTGTATGCGTGCTTATCTTAGAATACGTTTGTTTTGCAGTTTATATTTTGTTCTGAGGGTTATGCTTTTCTGATGTAGACCAGATTAGGGACAACCTGTCTATGTATGCTTGTGAGAGACTTTAGAATGGGAAAAGGATATGTTTTTTGGGATTTAGGGTTATAGAAAGAATTATATGCTTGAAGATAGGGTTTAAAAGGCGAAAATGGGTTGAAACGGAAAATGATAGTTGCAGGAATTTACTGTAAGCAGTTATGTATGGGATTTTAGGGCTTCTTTGACAGGCTATTCAGCGGTCAAAGGTGTGGGGCTTTTAAGTGCTTCATTATAAGGAAACAGGATGCAAAGAAATTTTTTATTGTTGTATAGGGCTGTGTGAAAAGTAGCATAAACAGTAACAATGTGCCAAAGGAAAGGAAGGAGAACAAGAAGAAAAAGAAATAGAGAAAGAAAAGAATGCTATAAAGGGCAAAACACCCACCCTTCAAACCCGATTGAAAGATGGTCAATTTCCAACATTGCTTGAAAGGGGCTTGGTTAGTAAAATGGTTTACTGGCAAGTGGAGGGTTGGCTATCGAGTGATGGATGTTGGTACCCAACTCTCCCCCAACCTGACCAACCCCTACCATGTATGGTGGTGGGATGCAAGATTAGATCTCACTCCCCACCACTAAATTCTGGTGGTGGGTTGCATGGCACCACTCGCGATAAACTGGCTGCACTCCTGGTGTAGATGTAGTTCAAGAGACCTGACATGGTTGGTTGGTTCAAGGGGTCATTTCAAGCCACTGGCACTTGTCCCTTCGGTCATCGGAAATTATCAACAATCCCCCAAAGGGGCAGTCAATGCCCACCCCTAGCACTAATGCCAATGTGACTGATTAACTCAAAACACTCAATATTCCATTAATTTGAAGTTTGAATTCCTTGAATACAATGAAGCATATTTATAGGAACTCTTTGACTCATACTTAATCTACTGAAACTTTGACTCCTGGTTTAACTAGTAAACATATTCTTAGTAAAACCCAATAAAAGGCTGTAGTACTATTTAAAAAAAAATCTAGAAGTTCAAAAATAATTAAAAAATTTAGCCCAAAAATATAGTTATGCATCAAATTTTATGAAGTTTCATATCTGCCCCTACACATAAAAATGACCATAGCTCATAAGCTAATGACTTAATTTAAAACCTGTTTTATCCCTGTAGACACTCATATTATAAGCTTCAAAAGCATATAGATCTTGCTTCAATTAGATGTTGCATGATGGCCAAACACATAAAGAGCTCTTAAGTTGCCAAAACTGAAAATCACTTTAAAGGCAGCAACTTGACCTTTTTTCTATGGCTGCATCATTTTCTCCTTTTTTGTTACTTTCATATTTTTTCTGAATGATTTTTCTCTTTTAAGTTTTAAGTTGTATTGTTACTGATACTAAGCTTATTAAAAATCTGTTGTTTCATTTATATGGGTTGAACAAATAGGTCCCAAAGGGGCATGTTTGGATTCAGGGTGATAACATGTATGCCTCAAGTGATTCACGCCATTTTGGGCCTGTTCCTTATGGTCTTATTCAAGGAAAAGTGTTTCTGAGGGTAAGTGTTTTTACGCTGCTTATTTTCAGAATTTAGTGATTTTGTACTCTGTTCCCCTCAGCCTGGTAATTTTGTGATAAGCATTGTTTCCATTCGTAATTTCAGTTTTGAAAGTAATTCGATAGGAATTTTTTGGTGAATGTTGTGGTTGTACTTTGTTGGTATTGTGATGCAATCAAATAATAAAAGAACAAAAGAAAAGGGATATGGGCTACTTCAAGAAAGCTGTAATCTCCAATGACTACTTCGAGGGAGCCGTGACCTTCAAGACACCAACAAAAGTTCTAGGTTTTCAGAATATTCAACATGATCTTTTATTGATTAGGGTTACACTTATATAGAAGACGGTTAGGTCATAAGACATAACCATTAAATCTAACCGTCATTACATCATGCAGGAAATAAACTAATGGAAAATACATTCCTTATTAGTTAAAACACTTAGAGAAAAAATATATGGAGATTATTCTCCTTATTCTTTGCCGACTTAGGCTTTAGGATTGCCACGTGTGCTGCCACATAAGCTCTGAAAATCTGAACGTATCATCCCTCTCCCCTAACATCTTCCTTGTCCCAAGGAAGAATTCTGGAAATTGAGCCTTGATCATGTCTTCCTCAAGTGATATCATACCCAAATTAGATGGATCTCCAAGCATCGTCTTTGCAACCAAGTAACCAGCAATCCACCAGGTTTGGAATTTACGAGTCTGCTTCCCAATGTCTCGACCCAGCTTTCCATCATAATATTCAAGCCAATTGTCTTTTAGCAACCTGGTTTCAGCAAGTTCAATGGCATGTCTTGCAACCTAGGGTGGCTCGGCCTTGATACATGCGGCAGTGAGGGGCCCTAACAGCACAATTATGAACCCCGATCCAGAGATAAAATCCCGAACACAAGGATCTGTGTTTTTTTTCTTCCTCTTCCGGAACCAAGCAAAAATCACGCCCTGCTCTTCCAACCTTTGCTCCATCCCTTCTCCCTTCTTCTTCACCTTCTGTTTCAACATCCCTTGATATTTTCAGCCCCTTCTTGATAGAGAGACAGGGACTCTCTTGGCCTGCTGGACCCATTCTTCAGCTTTTTTGTTTTCGGCTCAAGCTGGTTGCTAGGTAGAACCCTGCTGTTGACGCCAAACTGCACTAGACTAGCTGCTGCAAGAATACCAGCAACTCCTCCCCCAACAACACGACCATCAGGGCTTGAAATACTCCCAGAAAAATCAGGCTGCATTGTGACGTCCTTGCCAGCCTTGACATTGATTATATGGGGCATAAAATTCGTACCAACAGAACTTGTGTTGAACTCTTTCATTGTGGGCAAGGATTGGCTTGCTGGAGAGGTGCATAGTGGAGAAAAGCTTTTAATTCTTTTCATAATCTCCTCCATTTGTTTGCTCGCTTCTTCTTTGTACGCGAGGAATTTTAACCGCATCTTGTCTAGCTTTGCTCGTTCCCCTTCATCCAGAAAGACATGCTGATGATGTGGATCGGAGATTGTTGTAGAAAACGATCAACCTTCGCTCTGATACCACTTGATGCAATCAAATAATAAAAGAACAAAGGAAAATGGATATGGGCTACTTCGAGAGAGCCGTGATCTTCAATGACTACTTCGAAGGAGCCGTGATTTCTAAGATACCAACAAAGGTTCTAGGTTTTCATAACATTCAACGTGATCTTTTATTGATTAGGGTTACACTTATATAGAAGACGGCTAGGTCATAAGACATAACCATTAAGTCTAGCCGTCATTACATCATGCAAGAAAATAACTAGGAAGGAAATAAATTAATGGAAAATACATTTCTTATTAGCTAAAACACTTAGGGAAATAATTTATGGAGATTATACTCCTTATTCTCTGCCGACATGGGCTTTAGGATTGCCACATGTGTTGCCACATAAGCCCTAGAAATTTGAACGTATCAGATTGATGGCTTCATGGAAATGTTTTAAGTCTAAGGTCATTTGATATATGGTGTCTTTGGGCTTTTGAAATTATTTTGACCCTTGCTCTGATTCAATTCACTATTACTTCTCCTAAGAAACATCAAGGTATCGAATAAATTTGTATCGATACTTAAAATGAGAGGCGTGTACTACATTTTTTGCTTAAATGATAAAGTGGTTAAGATGGTCTCATTTATTTGTTCTAGGAGTACTTATCAAAAAAAAAAAAAAATTATTTGTTCTAGGAGTCTAATGATTTGACATTTTACAAGATAACCGATATTAAGATTTAATAACTTTTGAGATCATCTTGAGGTATCTACTACAATCCACTTGTCCTATGGTAACTAACAAGCAATCTGTAGCAACTTCTTTTTCTCCTTATTTACTGGTTTAGTATTTTATTAACTTAAAAGTTTTTTGTTTTTTTTGTTTTTTTCTTTTGGTCATCAGGTATGGCCACCCTATGGCTTTGGATTATTGGAGCAATGAGTATGATGAAGATCATACATGAAGGTATATCTGGCATGCATTACTTTGAATTCTCCATGTGTTCCATCTGAAGGAAATCTTGTTAATGTGGTTTATAAGGAACTGTTATTGCCTTTTGGTTAGGCTGAAAAGCGTGGACACTCTTCAGGTCGAGACTAAAGTGAAAATGGCTAATTCGGTTAATGGAGTTCAGGCATGTGATGTCACCTAGCTAATCAACCATGTCATGCTACATTGTTAACATCTTCTAAACCATCATCTAATCAATAATTAGAAGATGCAATGAAAGAGAAAAAAAAAAAAAAAAAAAAAAAAAAAAAAGGAAGAAACATTAAAACTAGGAAGTGTGTCTTGGCCTAGATATTGAGATAAAAGCCATGGCAAACAGAGCCTGCCAAATCTGTCCGAATGAGTATTCACACCAGTGTCTTAGAGCACTAGCAGCAGATTTCCAACCATTTTCCCTATATTTAGGGATCAAAACTACTTTTTGCTTCCCTATAAAAAAATACCCCACAATAGATTCCCTTACTTTTCCCTATATCAATTAAATATTATTTTTTTACTCTTATTTTATTCTTTTTCTCTCTTTCCTACTTTTTCTCTCTTCCCTATATCAATTAATTATACTTCTTTTTTATTAAAATAATACATAGGGAATGAATAGTAGACATGTATACATAGGGAATCACTATTCATTCCCAACTCCCTCATCTAAATATAGGGCATCTGCTGTGGGAGGTTTTTTGATGTTTTTCATGAAATTTTCCCTAAATATAGGGAAGGGAACCAATATAGGGTAACTGCTACTAGTGCTCTTATAAGATCTGCTGAGGGTAGTCAACCGCCAATAAACTGCAACTCAACTGCCACTTCCAACATGCCTGAAATTTGTTACCGGAGTTAGCTTTTTTACCATTTCAACCTCACTATAGGAGTGTAAAGTGTCAGAAACTAAACATGAAGCTTGTATTTTACTGCTAACCACAAGCCCCATTTTTTGTGCATTTGACTTGAGAACTGTGGATTACATTTTGACCCTGGAAAAAAACGACATAGGCTGAATTATTCAACTTTTACTGCATTGTTTGCTTCATGGTAGAGTTGGCCGAGAAAGAAGGAATTATTCTCTCTTATTTTGAGGCGGAAGTTTATGATTGTTTCCATGTGTTAAGCATGAAAACAATTGAATACAAGGGAATGATTTGAATGAGTCAGCCATGTGTATTCTGTTTGTATATGGAGAAAAATGTACATGAGTTAGAGAGTATTCAAACAAACCAAATTCCTCAAAAATACAAAGACCTGAACTCTCTTCTTAATTAGCCAAAACTAACTCCAGAATAATATCTATATGCAAACACATTATCTGTCGGACTGTTGGGATCGCTCTTAATTTTTAATAGATATAATTTTATTTTATTTTATGAATAATAATTTATTGAAGAAGAAAAGCTCGTGTGCACGATAAGAAACAGTCCAATCTAAAATGGGGCTAAAAAATGAGGTTTTTAATTGTAGCACATTAGACTGGAGGTCTTAGAAAAAAGACGTCAATTTCTCTCCAAATGCTCACTTAAGTAAAGAAGGGATGACTTTTCATATGGCCTCTTTAAAGTGTCTCCGCCCTTGCAACTTCTAAGAGTATTTCCAAAAGAGTGGCTAAAATCTTCAAAATAGTTAAATTTGATTATTATTAACCTTTTTTTCTTTCCAGTAGAATAGCCATTTTTTTTTTTTTTTTAGCAACATGAAAAGTAACTAGGCAATGTTGTCTATTCACTGTTCATCTGTTTACGCTTATTTTATTAATATTCTCTCTCTCCCTCTCCATCCCTCTGTCACTCTCCGTGACCTTAGAAGAAAAGACAGTCTCGACGACCATAGCAGGCATGCCAAAATCGATGTGCTCCGCGACGACTTCAACCCCGTCGGTTGCTACCGCGATCAAGGCCTGCTCGAGGTCGACGACTTCGGCCAAAACCAACCGAGCCAAGTTGGTCTCGTAGGTTCTCACGCATGGTCTTCTTGTCGGACTCCAACGTGGCTTGGAGGAGCTCTTGCTCGGTGGTTGAGCATGAGAGGACGGAGAAGGAGATTTTGAGATGCCAGACGGGTTGGGGTTGGGGGAGACTAGAGAGTGAGAGGGAGACCACAGAGAGAGAGAGAGAGAAATGAAAAAAAAAAAATGATTAAAAAATAATATTTAAAAAAATAAAGAGTGAACTGTTAGAGTTTGTAATGAAAAGTTAGTAGTTAAAACCTAAAAAGTGGTATTTTAAATAGCTATAATAAAAACCATTGTCGGAGATGCTTTAACATTGAAGTAACTTTAGAATATTGCCCGGCATGACCCACAAGAGTCTAAATAAAATGAGAACCTAGTGTCATATCAAGCTAGTAAATTCACAATGGATGTTGGGATCACTCTTGTCAGCAGCTTTATCTTTAGATTTTTTATGAGTGTTATGACCTTCCAGCCTTAGCCTTAGCCTTATCATTATCATTATCACATTCTTCTTTATAAGCTAAAAGTAGATAAACATGAAGCTTAAGTTGGTTGGCTAAAAAAAGCATAAACATATATCTAATCTCTCACTCTCTCTCATCACACCACAAAATTAGCCAAACCCACTGCTTAGAGTGGCTACACATGAGAGAAGTAGTTAAGTACATGAGTCCTGCCTCTTCAAATTTTATGAGAAACAAAGCTGACCCTGCTAGATTATGAAACATAAGAAATTGTTATTATTTTTATATATGGAGAATGCAAAATGATTTAAGTTTATATTCTATATTATATATAAAAATATTCTGTATTATAATATAGGAATCTGAAAAATTATCAAACTAATTTTTACATTTTAAAAATTGATAAAAAATATTGAAAAACTGATCTACGTCCTTTGGTTATAGGAGGCAAAACTATGAAAAAAGCTTCTTTTTCTGGCGCTAACATCGTGTGCATGATGTGTTAAATATGGCACAAGTAGCAAATGAAATATCGTTCAATTTGACAATAACTTGATAGAGAGATTTATTAAAACTTAAGAAAAATTGATGGACTTTAATATTGAAATTCAAAATTTAAAGACTAAAATTGAAATCATGCAAAAATTTATAGACTAAATTTGATTTCTTTAAATATATATATATATATATTCTTTTAAAACACATTGCAAAAGTGCGTAAAACAAAAAAAATAAAATAATAATGTGATTTTAAAAAAAAAAAAAAAAAAAAGAATTACACGTGACAAAGGGAAGCCGGTTTGGACTTGGGCGGCATTATAGGATAATGAGAAGGGCAAGGTAGAGAATTGGCACCAACCCATCTGGTTATAAAAGGGAAAGAAGAGAAACCCTAGCAGAAACGCCTTTGAGAGAACCGGGCAGCCCCTGAGTAAATCTCTGATGGCGTTCGTGTTCCGTTGCGGGCGTATAGAAAATCCCAATTCCTTTCTTTGACAAATCATACTACTTGCAAGCCTTTTGCAGCAACAAGAAAGGTGTTGTACATTACTTACATTACATGTTGTGCTTTTTCTTTTTTTCTTTTTTTTTTTTGATTTTATGTTGGCGGCCGTTCCAATGGGTTCTCGCGTAAGAAATCAATCGATTCGTGCGAGGGCTCTATTTCACCCGGCCAATATGTGAATCTGATAATGGGGGCAGCCTCATGGGGTTTTTACATGTCACCCCTCATGTTTTATAATTCGAGGGAAACTGCCCTAAATTCTTGCCATTTTGATTATATCTATATGCATTCAAGTTGTTCGATTTTTGGCCTGAACGGTGGTTTCATGTTGTAAATTTTATGTATATATTTTTCAGTTGAAAATATGTTTTTGGTTTTTCATATAATATGAGGAGTTGCAAGGAGAAAGGAAAAGACAAAGAGAAGCTGGGAGGAAGAGTGTAAGAATAAGAGGTATTTGAGGATGAGATTGAGTTTGAGCACATGGTGCTTATAATTTGGGTTTGAAATTGTGAGAAGATTTTTTGGCTGATTGCTTACTTGGGTAGGTGTTTGAAGGGGGCTTGAAACTTGTTTGTGGAAATGAAGTAGGGCCTTCTCACCATTGCTTGTGAGAGAGCAGCTGAAAATGATAATGATTTGTTATAACAAGTTTAAACTATTTGAGGTCTCAAAATGATTTACTCAAATGAGAAGTTTATACTATTTGAGGTCTTTTGAAATATTTGTAGGTTTTTTTTTTGTGATCTTTTAAAAATGATGTGTTTTTTAAAATTATTATTTGATTAAAATTTAGTAGTAATTAATTACAAGTTCAATGTTTTAAGAGAGACCTCTAGTATTACTTTAAAGAAAAGACCTAAAATTTATAGGTTTCTTTATAAATGTATGAGAAAAGTACACATTAAATTACTACTTTATTGTTAATATCTTTCTCAAAGTATTAAATGTATTAATATCTCCTTTAAATTACAAAATAATGTTCATGTCTTTCTCTCAAAACTAACAAAAAAAAATAAAAATGGCCTTAAAATATTTTTAATAAGATAAAAATATCGTTGTGAATTAGCAAAAAAAGTATAAATTTAAAAAATAAAATTAATTGAGTAAAATTAAAAATTAAAAAACGAAAGAAAAAAAATGATCAGCTTGTTTTTCATTTTTTTGCATTTTTATTTTTGTTATTTATTTTAAAAATATATATATTTTTTCATTTCTTAGGAAAAGAAAATTCAAAAACGAAATAAAAATTATAAGCAAAAAATAATTGTCTAGGTTTTTATTTTTATTTTATTTTATATAAAGAATATTTATGTCATTGTAAGTACATTGACATTATTAAGGTAGTTTAAGACATGGGCCTTAGCTTGGTTACGAAAGCAAGCGTTGAATATATATATATATATATATATATATATATAAACAAGTTGATCCATTTGTAGACATATACTTTGAGTTTAATTCACTCTTAATGCTCATTCTCACAAATTCCAATTTCTCTTACAAAAACAAGTACAATGAAGCTGGGAACTTTCCGTGGGCCCTTGCAATTTTTTTTTTCTTTTTAATTTTTGATATTATTTATATTTTCTTAAAGGCAACCAGCTACCCAGTTATTGGCCAAAATTAGGAACTACTTCCAAGATTTTTGGTTATTAAGAATTAGAACCGGCTCTAGTAACGGTTTTCACAAAATGTCAAAACCTCCCGAAACTATATAAAACATCCACGAATTGTCAAAACCTTGAGAAACTACATCGAAACTCCATAAACTTGAAATTTAATGATCAAGAGCAAGTCTAATAAAATTCAACCACTAAGTTTTGCAATTATCTCTACTCTTCATCTGATTCGATAAGAAGCATTTTTTTAAAAAAAAGAGTTGAATATGTTATTGAACAAACAGCTGTGCACCATAAATAAAGCATTCAACTAAATTAATTAACTCTTGCCCGTTTTCGAACAAACCAAGAAAAAACATTCAATTGACTTCAATAAATGCTTTTCAAATCTAGCTATTAATTGCACGTACCATATACAAATGCTCTAAGTTGCACATGAATGGAAAGGTTCAAATTGTCATTAATTCTCCACATTAGTTTATGGTAGTTGATTTATTTAATTGAATGGTCAAATACGAATGGAAAGATTCTGTTTATCATTAATTCCCTAGATACACGACGTTCAAGCAAAGTAGATTTTTGAGATGTTTGATATTGAAGTGGTTGATGTTTAATATTCAATTTTGGTTTCATGACAATTGAATGGTCGGAAGTGGTTGCTTTAAAACTAATAAAAAAAAAATAGTATTTATTTAAAGTAAAGAATATTTAGAAAGTTTCATATTTGATCCTTTTAAAAAGTGAATAACTAAAATAATAAAAGTATATTTTTTAGCCAAAATTTGACTAAACTTTGAAGAGTTCGCTAAATATGCTCTAAGGAAACCAGTTTTGCTTAGTTTAGAAAACAACAAAGAAATCTAATTTAAGCGATTTTTTAGGAATTTTCTCTTATTTAGGAAAAAAAGAATAAGATTTAAGAAAACTATTATTAGTGCTCTTATAATAAATTGATAATTTTCATCTCTTTTTCAAGGAGTAGGTTTGATGGATTTTCAGAAAAAGATTAAAGCTTATATATATATATATTAAAACACGTTTATACAACTCACATGATTGCAGATCCTCTAAACAAAGCTTATTATAACTTGAAATACTTAACAAGTTCATGTTAATTAGGACTCTAAGACTACATAGAATGACGACGTAGAATGATGTGAGCTCCATATTGTGGTTGAAGAGTTATAAAAGTGGAAGGAGCGTGAGCATAGGATGGGGAAGCCTCCATGGAGAAGCGTTGCAGAATCAGTGCGAGAGTCATTTTAGCTTCCATCATCGCAAAGTTTTGTCCGATGCAGATCCGAGGACCCCATCCGAAGGGGAAGAACGAAAGTTGGCCCTTTGTTGCATTGGAAACTCCTTCCGAAAACCTCTCCGGTTTGAACTCCTGCGCGTCGTCTCCCCAGAGTTCACCATCACGATGCACCAGAATTGTCGGTAAGCAGATCTGAACTCCGGCCGGTACACACAACTCTCCCAGTTTCGTTTCCTTGTGAACAGTTCGAGTAAGCATATTCACTGGTGGATACAGTCTTAGAACCTCGTACAAAATCATGTTCACCTGCAACATCATTGAGGAAAAAGGTGACGCAATAATCTTTGCAAATGCTAGTTTTTGCTAAAATGAGAAATGTTATTTAGTAGACTGTCATATATACGACTATCATACAACTGTGACGACGTGACAATAAAAATATTTGAATTATTCATTTTGAGAAATGCTATTTAATAAACTGTCATACGACTGCTATACGACTGAGATGACGTGACAGTAAAAATCAGCTGTTAGTTCTTTTCTTTTTACAAGCCCTTATTGATGATTCAAATGCTGATTTTCACTGCTTCGTCATCCCATTTATATGACAATTATATAATAATCTGCTAAATAGGATTACTCAGTTCATTATAGTAGTTCACCTTAAATGAGTGAGGCTACATAATTGAGTCATCTCCTATTCCTACGTCTAGAAAAGAGGGTACGGTGCAAAATGGATGATGACTCCTCAATGAACTAAATAGGTTTGATATACCTAAGCAAGCTAAGATTCCTATTATAAAAAAATAAAAAAAAAATAAAAAAAAACACCTTTTACTGGGTTTGGTATCTATGTTCATATATGTAATTTACTGCATGGGATCCTAATTTGTTGTCTTAATTGCTAGTAATTTGAGCAGTAAAATTTGTCCAAACAAATAGGCGGATTGTTTGAAACTTGTTCGGATAGGTAAGTCTTACAAGAGTTCTCTCATATTTTCTACTAATAACTTATGTCCTAATTCTTAAATTGGCATATACAGTATATTACTTGTTCCTCGAGTATATAACTATGAGATCTAAAGGAAAGAATCTATTTTTTTTTTTCAGAGAAATTTTGAAGTAAATATGTTAAATAAAGAAAAGAAAAAAACTTACTATTTTGAGGCGATTCATCCCATCGAAATCTGGTTTGTTTTGACCAAAGACTTGCAAAACCTCATCTCTTGCACGTGCTTGCCAAATTGGTTCCCTACTCAGTATAACCATGGTCCAAACCAGCAAAACGGAGCTCGTCTCTTGGCCGGCAATATAAAAAAGCTTACACTCCTCAATGACGTCATTAAGACTCATTCCCACACTCTTGTTGTTCCCATGTTCTTGGATTTCCTTCAAGTTTGATTCCATAAGTATCCCCAATAAGTCATCGTTTCTGCCTTCACCACCTCCCTCCATTGCCTTCTCTCTTTTGTTGATAATGCCTTTCAGCGAAGCTCGTATTTCCTTGTCAATCCCTTTCATCCTCTTGTTCATCAGTGTTGGTAGGAACCTAACTTGCAAACCACTCATATAACTATTAGTTTCTTCATGTTGGTTGAGAAGAATAAGAAATAAATTAAGCAGGCTTCTTTTAACAAAATTGGCAGATCGGGGAAGGCTAGGCCAACCCTAAATCCACCGGTGGTGTTGCGACCACCCTCGGAGTACCTCGAGGGTCCACCATGACGTACTCTGGGGGTGTTGCGGCCACCCCCGGATTCTTGTCTTTTCTTTTTTCTTTCCGGAAAACATTGTCTATTCCTTAAAGAATAGACAATTCCAGAAGTCTATTCCGCAAACCAAACGGGCCTTAAATGATTAAATTTATTTCTTCGTATCAGCTTAAACTTTTAGAATAAGAGGTTATTTAGCATGCTCAATAACACTTTTACTTGTAGTATGAAAATTCATGTTGCTTTTTAGTTTGATTGATTTGATGAATGCACCTGATTATTAAATAAGATAAACTTTGTTATTTAAGTATTAACAAATCGACAATGAAATATGTTCTAGTTTACCTCCATCCAGGAATGTAAATAGAATGTGCCATTTTAATTGCCAGCTCTGCTAGCTCTCTTTGAAGTTCGAAAATCTTTCTTCCTTCTTCATAACTACTCCCGAAGGCAGTTCGAGAAATCATATCACGTGACAAACTCTGGAGATAAGGCCATACATCTAACTCGGTTGACCCCTCTTCACTCACCAAACTTTCCCATTTGCTAATCATCTCACTGCAGCTTTCATGAAATGCTGGCAACATATTCTACAGCAAAGAAGATGAAAAAAATAATAACAAACCAATTATATAAATCGGAATAAAGAGAAAAATTTGAGACATAGGATTTTATGGGTGATTCGATGTTAATTAGACATCTAAGTCAATCACTAGGATAGAGCCCTACTATAACAATTTAGAGAAAAGCGCTAGCCACATCTACGCTAACACCTCAAAAGAACTAGTCAATTTTAAACTTCCCTAAAATTCCTTATAAAACTCAGTTTCATCTAGTAACTTGGTAATGTGAGATTTAACACTCACGACTATCTTTATAAATCACTCACTCTATGTGGGCTACTCCTTATCTTCTCTATGTGGTACCGAAGTGTTACAAACTCCCTCTCTTAAACTCCTGACATTCTCATTAGGACCACGTCATGCAGTGCTCCAATACCACATAGTCTAACGTTACTAGGTAGCTCTAATACTATTTGTAACGATCTAGGGAAAAACACTAACACTAACACCTCAAAAGATCTAGTCAATGTGAGACTTAACAATCATAATTATCTTTATAAACTACCCACTCTATGTGTACTACTCCTTATCTTCCTCATATGGGATTGAGGTGTTAGACCTACATTGTGGTGTATTGGTGTTATTGCTTGATATGATTGTGTAGAAGAGGCTCTATTTATAGAGATTACAAATGATTTGAATTTGTTAAATCCAATCTAATCCTAATCAAATCACTTCAAGCTTGTTGATGAGAATGTAAATGGATTAGAACAAATGGGCGGCAAGAATAAACAAATTAACAAACCTTGAGCTTCTCTAGATGGAATGCTGGATTGATAATTTTTCTGTGTTTAGCCCATTTTTCACCCTCATATGTTGCAAGTCCGGTTGCAAGCAATTTGGCAAGTGGATTTCCACCTGTCTTCGGAAAGTCATAGACCTTGGAGAAGACTTCTTTTAATTGTTCAGGCCTCATAATGTTCACCCTTGGTGTTGGGCCAAACCACATAAAAGAATTCTTACCTGCATGTTTAGTACCATAAATTTGTTGAGAAAGAAGATCTAACATGAGTTTGTTTTAGCTATCAACTTTTTCAAATCACTTACATCCCACTCGTTATTTTAGTTATTTATTTTCACTTATTTCATTTAAATATTATTTCTTAATGATTTCTTTACTCTTTATTTATCGAGAGAAAAGAGAATATTAATCATTAAAAAATACAATTTTTTACTAAACCGGAATGCAACTTCTTGTGCTCCCATCTTAACATCCCGACTAGTCAAAATAACATTTGACTAACCGAATGAGAATACTCTTACATGGTTGTGATCGATCAGCTTGAATTACCAAAGTATACATCTTAAAAGCTGGCAAAAGTTCCCTAGTGGAGACATAATTCATGACCAAGCTCGTCTTATAACATTCCTAGTGAACTAGCTATTCTTCAGCTAAAGTATGGCCAGAAAATTCACTTTTTTTTTAGGTTAGCTAAGCACTTTCCAAAAGCATTTCACATCAAATTCTATGTTATTTTGTATAAAATGATACTTACAAGTTAATAAATTACTACTTATCTCAAAAGCTTAAACTTAATCATTTAATCAATATTTTGACATTCATTTTCAATCAGGACCTTTCACTGTCATATCATCTTAAATCATCACTTATCATAAAAGCTTAAACTAATTAAAAAACATCATTTAATCAATATTTTGACATTCATTTTCAATCAGGACCTTTCACTATCGTAGCATCTTAAATCATCACTTATCCTAAATGCTTAAACTAATTAAAAAACATCATTAAACGTTAATAACATGGAGTAGGATAAATGGGCATACCATAATTGTGAACGTTTTGATGGATGAAGGGGACGACACGTGGCGCAATGTGATGGGTGAAGTTGATGGGCTTAGACCTTGCTTGAGCTGTCATCTTGGCGCTCTCCCTCAAGTCTCCAAAGAAAAGCCTGTAGGAGTTGCCGCTCAGACCTTGGTCTCTCAGGGACCTCTCCAGCGTCTTTGGCCTCACCCACGCCCATATCAACACCCTCAATGCTGCCCATGTTAGCGCCACAATGGAAGCCACAACGGCAAAAATGGACACTTCCATGTCGAAGATAAAAGAGAAGATCGAGCTCATAGGCTTCTTCTGATAATTAATATATACAAGTAAGCACCTGGAGTGGAGAAGGAGGAGGAGGAGACAGCCAAGTTATATATAGTGGAGAAGAGATGTCCGTATCAACAGCAAATTCTTTCCAAATGTGTGGAGGGCATTGTAGTGGTCCCAATTTATTCAAAAGGGAAATTTCTATTCATACGGATCTATAATGAAGACCTGTTGAGCCGAAGCCGTGTTATGTCTGAACACCTGTCCTCTTGCTGGGACCTGACGTTTGTACACTTGTCTTCTAACTCAAGTAACGAGGCAAAATCGTATCTTCCTCCTCCAAGAAGTTGCTGAACTCAAGAAATGAGTGGGGCAGTTGGCTTGTGGTCTCCCGGTAACATTCATGAGGGAGGTGATACACGCCTATCCTTTCACACGGAGTGAGACTCACCTAACGTCGGTAGGTTCCGCTTAATGAGAGACGGTGACTGTGTAAGAAATATATATTGGATTTTTTTTTTTTTTTTTTAATCTTTTTCCTATTCAAGAGGTGTCCCGAACTATCACCCCATGCTTCATAGCTGGTGCTGTTTCACTCCCATGAAGTTGTAATTCCATGGACCATTATCTGGGATCTAGAAACCAAACCCATAATAAAATGACCAAGTTAAAAAGAAAACCATTCAAGCATGCCACGTTGAGCTAGCTTTTTGTGACAACATTCTCATATCACAATATTATTTGAATGAAAACAAAAAAAAAAAAAAATCAACAAACTACTCTTTCTCAAATTTAGTCAAACATATGGAATGCAAAAACAGAAACACCAATGACCAAAAAGAAAAAAATCTCTCACACCTTACGGAGATTTCATTGAACATGAGGAATGTAGAAGCGGTAACACCAATGATAGGAAAAAGAAAAAATAAAGGGTTAAATATCTTATTGGTATATGTGATTACGCCCGGAATTAAAAGTCACCTCTGTTTCAAAAAGTGTCACGAATAATACCTATCTTCAAATAAAAAATTAGTTGATACTTCTGTCTGGACTCCGTCCATTTTTTTAACGGCAACCCACGTCACCCCCTTTAAATGTTGACACCTATTCTGAATCCTACGTAGCGGTGTATCACAAATGATACCCATGCTTTTACTGCCACGTAGAACCAAGAAATTATTTAAGAATTACCTTTAAAAAAAAAATTTGATTACTTCACTTAAGGGTACCGAACTTTCATCATTTTTAAAAGAAAATACATGAACTTCAAACCATCTCAATTTAGTGTATCCATTTTTCGAAAAGTCTCAATTAGGGGTCTTCTGTTAGGATTTTCCATTAAATCCTACCAAAATTCTCCAAATACCCTTATATTTATTTTTTTAAAAAAAAAATTATAAAAATGTTCAAATATTCAGGTATGAGTATTTTTGCAAATTTCGTTAAATTCTAACCAACACCAAAATCCTAGTAATTTTTTTTTTCCAAAAAAAAAAAAAATGATAAGGCTATTTTGAGAATTTTAATAGGATTTAATGGAAAATCCTAATGAATTACCCATAATTAAAACTTTTCAAAAAATTGATACCCTAAATTGAGACAATTTGAAGTTCATGTATCTTCTTTTAAAAATTGTAAAATTTCGATATCCTTAAGTGAAATTCTCAAAAAAAGAAATAACAATAATAAAGAAGAAAATATTGGGAGTGGCTGGCCAACCCCATTTTGGCCAAGGATTAGCTTGAGTCACCCTCATTTGGCTTGGGGGTGGGTTCGGCCACCCCATCGCTGGCAATAGGGGATAAACATCTCCACAAGCTTGAGTTTGAAGTTGACGATCCTGTGTATGTCAAGGTGTCACCGGTGAGAAGTGAAGTTGGCGACCTTTTGACAAGAAAAACAAGCTTAGTCTAAGGAACGTTGAACATTTTCAAGTGAAGAAACGAGTGAGCCCAGTGGCTAATAAAGTCGAATTGCCACCTAGCTTGGATGGAATGACATATTTCATGTTTCACAATTGCGGAAGTCATACACGATCCATTGGACATCATAAGTTACAAGCTAACTTGACATATACAGAATTCCTTATGCAAATATTAGACCACAAAGAGCAACAGTTGAGGACAAAGGCTATTCCATTAGTCAAAGTCTTATGACAAAACCATAGAGTGAAAAAAGCTTTGTGGGAACTCGATTAGGATATGCAG
This sequence comes from Alnus glutinosa, assembly GCF_958979055.1. Classification (NCBI taxonomy): domain Eukaryota; kingdom Viridiplantae; phylum Streptophyta; class Magnoliopsida; order Fagales; family Betulaceae; genus Alnus; species Alnus glutinosa. The sequence continues at coordinate 18,275,624 of NC_084893.1, read as the reverse complement.
AGTTGATATCCACATCTATTTGAGTAAGCCATGTTAGTTGTACTTTACATTGTCATTTAAGTATGCTTTATGATGTGTTAAGTGAATTCTTGGATATTTTAAGCATACTTGTATGTGTTAAGCATATAATTTTGTTACTAAGTAGCGGCACCGCGATTCTTTGCTCCCCAGACCATCTCATACCATCTGGTCGTCCCCTCATGGCTGTGCTCCACCCTCAACAGGTGTGCTGTTCATGGATTTATGGTGTTTCTCAAATCTAGATATCTCAAAGTCAGATCAATTATCATCTGTTCATCCTTTGCTCCGACGTGCCACACCATTACCTTCACCGACCTCTTAGCTTTTCACCGATGTCTCTACTGTTTTGTTCCAGCCACCACGCACTGCTGCGTGGATCTCATGCGCTGGTGCATGAATCACACACGCCGCCGTGTGGGCTTTGAGCTACTGCCAGAAGCTCCTCTGCCAGTTTTCTTTCGCTCCATTCTTTGTTAAAATTGTTGCTTAGTGGGCTTTATTACTTCTTCTTTCTTTTTCTTTTTTTAAATTTTCCTTGTATTTTTCTTTTCCTTTTGTTTTGCAACTGTTGTTGTAATTTGCTGCTCGCTTGTTTTGTGGGTTGCTGTCTCACAACTTTTAGGTGTTTTGATTTTATCGTGGAGTCTTTTGTATTCAAATTTGTGTTAGTTTCTCTCTTTTCTGCAGTCCCTTCATTGGACTATAACAATGCATTTTTTGCTTCAACCTTCTTCTGGGTCGTCTTAATCAATGCCCCATTTGCTATTATAACTACATTTGTGCGGCCTTTAAGATGATCAGATCATTTGTTTGACCAATTTCTTATTATTTGTATTTATTTCTACAATGTTTTAGTTTATATTGGATCTAATGTTGAAGAGCTTATCTCATTTTTATTTTTAAGATCATCAACTTTCTCATCTTTTTGGATAAGGATCGGAAATAACCTCTCTTTCCTTCCATTTATTTTTATTTTTAAATTTTTTTTTTTTTTTTTAAAAAAAAAAAACATTAATTTGAAAATATGATAACTTTTTGGTACCAAGCAATTGACTCCCGTGGTTAACTGCCCTGTGTAGTAGCCAGTGGGGGATAGAGAGAAAAAGCAAAGGCAAAGGGTACACATGCACCACCCACGCATGTGAAGGCATTTGTTAATAAGAAAGACACGGAATTCGGCCCTGGATTGCGTAAGCACATGCGTCTGCATGTGTCACGTCACTGTCTCGAGATATACAGGATCACGTACTGTAATTATGGTCGACTTTATGTCTGTTGACTTTTCAGCCTTTTCCCACCACGCTCCCATGCTGCTGACCAATTTCGATCCTCGAAGCGTAAGCATGTGCGTATGCATCTCTCAACGCGCCTTCCCACATCATCTTGCATTTCTCTTTCAATTATTTTGCCTTTTCTTTAACCTTTTTCCTTTGAAAACATATTAAAGTACTACTATTAGCTTCGTACATTCTAAAGAGGAACGACTAACGAGAGAGAGAGACTTTTATTAAAGTAGTATTTAAAATTTTATTATATTGTAAGATATTTATAAAAAGGAAATTGGGTGCAGTAAACAAGTAAGATTGTAAATGAACATGTTTATTCCACAAGTTGCTTGTACAAATTTGTTTCAACTTTTGATGCTACATTTACGTTTTTTCATCGGTTTTTTAGAGATACGCGCTGCTTAGATTGGTTTATCGGTGTCTTCTTGCTCCGCCGCTGTTTGTTCCGGCTGTCGGAATCATCGGTGACCGGCGCGTGATTGTCACGCGGCAGTGAAGTTTTCTCTTCAACCGGCGCATGGAGGTCTCGTTCCGGCGTTTTTTGGCCGTACAAAGGCGGCGGTCAGGCATTGGGTGGCTGATCTGATGGCTGGCGGTTTCGGGGGAGGCGCGTGTTGTACACGCGCCGGTCTCTAGCGAAGACAATGTTCCCCTCTGACGTTTTTGGATTGTATTTTCTGCTAGATGTGTTTGTGTATTCTCTTGTTTCTAGATACAGTTGCTTATGTGTGGCTCAAGTTTTACTAGAATTTTTTTTGTTAAGGGGCTGATTGTAATTTTAGTGAAATTTGAGATTCTACATATGTAATTATTTTTTTAAGTCAGATCCTTCTGACTTAAGAGTGTGTGGGGGGGGGGTTTGTCCCTCATTGCTCATGATGTAGCTTTTGGGCATCTAGAAGTTAAATAGCACATGTTATTTGTTCAAAAAAAAAAAAGTTGCTTGTACAAATCTATTCGAATTCGGTTGGTTTTATAAATAAGTTGATTGTGAACATAAAATTAAGCTTAATTATTAAATGAGTTATACTTGTATAAATTTGATTCGACTTGTATAAATTCGTGTAATTTTATTTTTATAATTTTGTATAGTATTATTTTAATTTTGTAATTAGAGCATCTTAAGTAAATAAGAATTATTTTCCTAATATAATGTATATATCTTAAAATATTGTTATTGTAAGTATTGATATAGATATATGTATTTGTGATAAGTATGTTTGTATGTATATCTAAATATGTGCATGTATGCATAATGAATTTATATGCCTACTATAAACATACATTTTTTGATAAGTACCTACTATAAACATTCATATAAATTTGAGATTGGATTATTTAAAATTCAAGTTAATTTTGTAATCAATTCAAATGATAAAATCTCAACAATAATTGATTACCTAATAATTAATATGGATTTACGAAAAAAAAGAAACAATCATAATACTTACTTTATATAAGGAATAAATAAGTTAACTGAGTAGTTAGCGAACAAGTTGGAGTTTACTCAACAAATAAATAAGCCAAATTTGAGTAAATCATCTAACCGGTAATAAGTTTGAACTCAACTTGTATTTGAAATAGAATTAAATGAATATAACTTGAATATTCATTACTCAGCTTGATTATCGTCGATAAGTTTAAACTCGACTTGTATTTGAAATAAAATTAAATGAATAAAACTTGAATATTCATTACTCAGCTTGATTATCGTCCTAAAACAATTAGAGAGTTTTCTCTTTGCCCCTTCACCCTCATCTCCCTCTCCCCATCCACCCACCCGCCCTTCTTCCCCATAAATAAATAAATCTGAGAGTTTTCTCTCAGAAACCCAAGTCGGCTATGCACCAGATGATCTGTTCTTGAGCCGACTTTGCATCGGTTTTATCTTCCCCTTTTCTAGTTTTTTCCTTGCTTTCTTCTAACTAGCCCATCACCCACCATGTTTTGAGGATTTTACGTTTGGTATTTAGTTTTTTGGGCTTAGATCTTCTCACATTCGTCCTCTCTCTCAAGACATGCTCCTCGGCAACGGGTTTTCCGGAGTCTCAGGAGTCCGCCGGTAGTCTTCTCCACCTCCTTCGCCGCCTGGATGTCGGCGCGTGCTTTCCACGCACCCGAGCGCTCTTCTTAACAACCGGTGCGTGAAGCTCATGCGTACCTCATCTTCCACCTTCCGCTTCAGCCCTTGGCGGCTCCAAATGATTCTGGTTCTCCCTGTTGTTGAGAGGCCACCATTGGGCGGCGCATGGTTCTCACGCGCCAACAGGAACGACTCCCACCCAACTTGAACAAGTGCTGCAGTTTGTGATGTATTTTTTATGTATTTCTGGGCTTTGTTGTTGTACCCCTCTCTCAATGTTTACCTTTGTTTTTGTGTTTGGTCCTTGTAACTCAATACACTTATCAAATCACCTTTAATGGTGAACTCAGCTTTGTGGCATCCATGCCTCGGACTAAAAGGCCCGCATCTTCGGAAGCATTGCCCCCACATATTTACGTTCTTAGTTTTATTTTTGGGTTGCCCAGGCTCTACTGTGTTTTTTATTTCTTGTGTGTAATTGGTTCACATGTATCTAAAAATAAAAAAATAAAAAAAAATCTAATAGAAATAAAGCTAGCATTGTCTTTTGGATTGAGATCCACAATAAATACTTATTCATGTGGGTGTCTCATATTAGAGCACTAGTAGCAGTTATCCTATATTGGTTCCATTCCCTATATTTAGGGAAAATTTCATAAAAAAACATCAAAAAACCTCCCACAGCAGATGCCCTATATTTAGATGAGGGGGTTGAGAATGAATAGTGATTCCCAATGTATACATATCTACTATTCATTCCCTATATATTATTTTAATATAAAAGAAGTATAATTAATTGATATAGGGAAGAGAGAAAAAGTAGGAAAGAGAGAAAAAGTATAAAATAAAAGTAAAAAAATAATATTTAATTGATATAGGAAAAAATAAGGGAATCTATTGTGAGGTATTTTTTTATAGGGAAGCAAAAAGTAGTTTTATTTCCTAAATATAGAAAAAATGGTTAGGAATCTGCTGCTAGTGCTCTTATATATTCAAATGAATAAGTAATTGATGTAGAACTTTATCCTTGTCTCTACGATCCCTAGCTTGTTTCTCTTTGTATTGCTAAAATAAAAAAGAAAAAAAATATGCTAGCATTATCTCTCTCCTCTATCTCATGAGTTTATTCCCCCTTCTTTGTTTTAAGAGAAAAATATAAAAAAGTTTATTGAACTAACAATCGATTTTAGAACAGTCTTATAAATTTTTAAGTGCATTAATGTGACCCATTAAACTATTAAAGTGTGACAAAAAGTTCACTTTTGTCCAAATATTCTCTTAAAACTTAAAATAAAGAATTAATAATTTTTTTGAAAGGAAATTAAAAAACTATAATATAATTTTATTTTATTTTTTATTTTTTATTTTTATATTTTTTCCTTGTTTTAATATATATATATATATATAATTTTGGTCGTTCTGGACCAGTCGAAAACGACAAGGTAGTGCTTACAATCATGAAACGACAATCGACCTTTGGTTTATTCTGATTCACGTTCACCTCATTTCCTAATCTTTCTGCAACACTTGGAATTCTTCGTCTTCGTCTTCGTCTTCCTTTTCGTCTTCCTCTGCGAAAAATGGGCGTTTCACTACCTGCGATCTTCATTCTTCTGGTTACGATCCTTACGTTTGGGTGGAGGATTCTGAATTGGTTGTGGGTGACGCCCAAATACCTGGAGAGGCGGCTGAGAGAACAAGGGCTTGCCGGCAATTCCTATCGCCTTCTCTCCGGAGACTTGAAGGACAGCTCCCTCATGTCCAAGCAAGCAATTTCTAAACCCATCACTTTCTCTGATGATATTTCGCCTCGTGTCGTCCCCTTCTTCCATCACACTGTCAAAACTTACGGTACGTCTACCAATTTTTGTGGCAATTTTTTTATTTATTTTCTTGTTATATATATATATACGAATATTTAAAAATATATTTTTTCTAAACATGTTTTGTTGTTCATGTTTAGACCCCAATTATTAAAAAAAGAAAAAAGAAAAAAATTGAAGCTGATTTCCAATTAGTGGAACCGTGGATGAGATGAGGCAGGTGGATCTTATCTCGAACACTCGTTTTATTTATTTTTTTAATATAGTTGACAAATGACACGTGGCATACTATAGACATATTTCGATAAAAGATGTCTTTTTTAAACTTTCTGGTTATTTGGGGACGGAGTCTAAAGATTGGTCGTTTGGAGACTATTTTCAAAACGAATGGTAGTTTAAGGGGTTAATTTTTTTTTTTTCCTTGAAAAAAAACAAGAAAAAAAAGAAGGGGAGTCGTCGGAACACCTCTACCACTGGTCCCCCTCAGCTGACTCTCTCCGGCCTTAAACTCCTCTGCTCAAAACCCTTCCAAGCAAATGCCCGCGAACACAAATTCCTTAAAAACTAGAAAAACTCTACACATTAGGAGAAAGCCCATCGCCCAAGAGTCAAGAACTACATCCTTTTCATCTTCAATTCCATCTCTGCGCACTCCCGTCCAAAACTGGTGCGCTCGTAGCTTAATCCATGTTTCAGTTTTCTTGTTTAATATCATGCTACTTTACATTTTTCGCTAATACCCATTTCGTCTTAACGGTTTGATCCTCTGTTTGGTTCGTCGGAAAGCATTTTCCGGAAAATTTACAGGTTTCGTATTCTTCTCTTTACGAAGATGGGAGTGGTAAATGATTAGGCTAGCTAGGAAATAAAGCTTTTAAGCTAAAAAATAGCTCTCTTGAGAAACTTTTTTCATAATAATTAAGGGAAGTTTTGTCATTCCGGTAGGACGGAGCGAGAGCTCTTATGGATAAGGGTTAAGGGCTAAAATGATTTTTTGGTAAGGGCCAACCGGTTAAATTTTTACTTTGGGGAGGTAGTGGGAGCTAGGTGCATCTTGCAGAAAATTGATTTGGATCCTAAGGCAGCAGAGTCTATGGCTGCTTTGAAGGCAGTTTTATTTTGTAAGGAGGTGGGTTTTTCTCAAGTCATATTTGAAGGGGATGCTTCTCAGGTAATTTTAGACATCAACTCACCTCCTCCTCATTTCTCTAAGGCTGGTCACCTTTCTGAAAGTGTTATTAAAGAATTAAGAAGTTTTAGAAAAGCCACATTTGTGCATGTACCGAGAGAACTCAATGAGGTGGCTCACACTTTAGCTAAGGAAGCTGCTGTGCGTAAGGTGGATAATTGTTGGTTGGAAGAGGTTCCTGTGTGTATTTCTAGTTTGGTTGTTAGGGAAAAGTCTTTAATCCCTAGATCCCCTCTCTTGGGGTCGTGATTTGTATGTGCTGTTGTTATTAATGAAGCAAAGTTTATCTTTCAAAAAAAAAAAAAAAAAAAAATTTTATTTTTTCTCTTTTGGAATTGAGGAGGCCATGGCCTATATCGGGCCCCTCCTAAATCCGTCCCCGATCACGGTGACATTTTGATAAATTTTGATAGTTTTGGGGTGTTAAAGAATATAAATTAAATGCATAAAAAATTAATATTTTTTTATTAATTTAAACTTTTGAGACAAGTGATTTAAAATGGTATGAGAGTAAAGGTCTTAAGTTCGAACCCTATCCTCGGATTTATTTTTTATTTTAATTAAATATTTTATGTCAATAGTCTCAATTAAAGTATAAATTAAATGATTAAATTTATTTATTTTTATGGGCACTAATTTAATTGAGAGAACCTTAATAACTGGATGGTACTTCAAGAGAGTTAGTGAACATTTTTAATAGTTTAGAAAACCAATCCAAAAACTAGGCTAAAACAAATGACGCCATGTTTGAGCAAAGAGCTGTGGCCTTATATATATATACACCTTTTTGAGCCCTTTAAAAAGACTGCTTTCATTGTAGTGCTAGCTATAGTAAAAACTGAAAAACACATAAAAAAAAAAAATGCCAAAGATTGTTAAATATGGTTCAAATCTTAATTTTCCACCCCATTATGACCATGTGTCTCATTCTTGCTATATTTTTGTCCACCTTACTTATCTTTGGCTAAAGGTGAAAATGCGAATGCGGCTATTACTTTTAGATATCTAAATCTGCGCGATTATTGTTGTTATTATTCGTTATTTGCATATGCGGTAATGATCATTTTGGATTACTATCCAAATTTATATACAGGCTTAAATACTGCGGTTATTATTATATACAAGTTTAAATAATTTAAGATTTCACTTGTTACATAATTTATGATTATCAGTCATAGAAGGTCATTGTTTTATATAGTAATCTAGATTCGAATTACTCAAAGAAAAGAAAAGAAAAAAAGTAAATGTATTGAGGTATAACTTTGAAATGATTGTGAAAAAAACTTAATATAACCTAAAGATCCTAAACTTACCAAATCCAAAACGACGTCGTTTTAGTGAATTTAATTAAATTTACATTATATATGTATATATATATATATATATAGGGCATGCGGATGCGTTTATTAATGGCATTTGCATACTCTAAAACCGCATTCGCATATGTGGATAGCGGATAACGGTTATGTGTGAATAGTGGATGCAGACGGTTATTATCCGCTAGCATTTTCACTCGTACCCTTGGCCTTACTGAAAATTCCAACGTCAATTCGTTTGAAGTGTTAATCCTTAATTGCCAGATTTAATTTAGGTGTAGTAAAAAAAGTTGTAAGTTTTTTACCAATCAAAAAAGTAATAAGTTTTTTTTTTGTGATTTTTTTAACGGTCAATATTAATTTTAAGTTTTTTAGAGAGTGAAATTAAATCTACAACATTGAAAAAAATTATAATAAATATAGTTGTATGTATTATATGGTTATGATTAGTGTATATATATAGTTGTAGCTTTGATTATGTCAATGATGATAAGGATATTGGATCTTCTTCTGAGCTTTGAAAACATATGGATGCAGGTAAGAATTGTTTTATGTGGGTCGGGCCAAAACCAAGAGTGTTTATTATGGACCCGGAACAAATAAAAGATATTTTAACAAAGACAGGTCTCTTTCCGAAGCCGCGTATAAATCCACTTTCTAGGTTGCTAGCATTGGGAGTCGTGGCCTACGAGGGTGAGAAATGGGCCAAACACAGAAAGATTATCAACCCTGCATTCCGTATCGAAAAGTTGAAGGTTAGCTTATTTTAATTACTTTCATTTCTTCCAATGTGTTAGTACATAGGATTATTACTTATAAAAAAAAAATTTACTTTCATTTCTTTGTTTAAATCCATTTGGAATCAGTACTTGTGTCTAAAACTACGTTCTTGTTGTCCTTGTTTGTTTTGACATAAAACGTTTTTTCAAAAATAACTTCTATGAAATTGACCCAAAAGTCTTTTAATTTTGTCTTTGTGACAGATAAAGTCTAAAGACTCGACTTTCTAATTTTGACAATTAGAGTCTTGAGTTTTATTCGAGGGATAACTCGGTTCCTCCATTAGGTTTTTCGTCCAATCTTAAATGAAAAACTTACTACTCATCATATTGTCCACGTTAGACAGATGAAAATGTGCATGTATATCCCAATACACGTTAGCTTCTCACATAGGAAATTATGTTAAAAAAATATTATATAAAACATAAAAATAAAAATAGGAAAGGAGAAAACAAAACAAGGGATGGAGATCCACCACCCTCCACCCCACGAGGCGGTAGAGGGTGGCTCCACCTTTGCACACCCTTGCGGGGTTGGAGATCCACCCCCGGTGCGCCTTCTATGAGGTGGGCGTGGGTGGAGCCACCCTCCTTTGTCTCCCTCTAAAGAAGTGGAGGGCTGATGGTGAGGTGGATCTCCAACCTTTTTTTATTTGTTTTGTCATCTTCTTCTTCTTCTTCTCTTTTTTTTTTTTTTTTGTAATCTTTTTGGGTATAATGGCTTACATGGCAAGTTGACGTGGATTTGCATGCACGTGTCACATTTTCATTGGGACATAGACAATATATACGATAATTAACACTTTCTTTGTTGAAGGTTAGTTGGAAAATCTGACAAGAACCTATTTGTCATTAATTACAACTTAGGACTTTAATTGTCAAAATTAGAAATTCAGGTATTCATCTGGGTACAAAGACAAAACTCAAACTTGTGATACGATTTCCCTGAATTATCTTTGAAAGCTACTTTATGTTAAGTTGTTGAAAGATATGGATAAGCTTTCTAAATGAGACTAAGTTACACGAAGATGCAGGGTAACAAGATGCTATTCTGTTGTAGATTCTTATCCAAGACTGGTATATTACGAGATTTAACATAAAGACATTTTCATGCTGAACTCCATAGCTAACTATCAAACATCCGGTTAATTAGCACATGTTTGTGATGCAAAACTTTAGGGTTGCATTGTTCAAATCTTGCTTGGAAATTGTTTTAATTTTGGTTGTTTGTGATTTGAAGGAATTATTATTGTCCGATGCAATTGTATTCCCATTAATATGCTCTTATAAATTGTAACTCCACATCAAACATTTGGTTTGTCTATTTGGGTTTGCGGTTTCAAAATGTGCAATTTAAAAAATGATCTTTAAACATACGATTAAACGTTTGACAAAATTGTGGTTTGACTTTTAAAATTGCAGTTTGACATTTAAAATTGTGTGTTTTTAAAAGTGTAAGGTTGCTTATGTATATCCAAAGCAGTGAATTGAGAAGAGAGTTGGGATTCCATTGAAACACTTGAATGCTAACAGTTCTGTTTCCTTTCTGAGCTTTTAAATCTTAATTTTATCTTGTGATTGCTGTAGGATATGTTACATGCATTTTATCAGAGTAGCAATGATATGATTAGCCAATGGGAGAGGTTGATTGGTGAAGAGGGGTCCTGTGAGTTAGATGTATGGCCTTATCTTGAAAACTTGTCAGGTGATGTGATTTCTCGATCAGCATTTGGAAGTAGCTACACAGAAGGAAAAAAAATATTCCAACTCCAAAAAGAACAAGCTGAACTCGTTGTGAAAGCTGTACAATCTGTTTACATTCCAGGATGGAGGTAATTAATGTTTAAATTTTTCAAGTTCAGCTAGAAATCAGGTCAAGTTAGTATTTATTGAATTATGGTTAATTTAAGAAATAGTGTAAGCCTGCCAAAAACAAAGGAGTTGGGACAAGAAATGCAGCGAACTTTTGCCCCATCCACCTATTTCAGTTCATTATTCTCACGGTTTTAGTGAAGAACAGATCTTATAGTCTATTTGAAAACCATTTTATTTTCCTAACAACTGATCACAAAAGTAATGAGGAATCACATTCTTATTTCCCTTCTTCGTGCTTTCACAATTTCTAAGATTTTTGTGTGTAGGTTTCTACCAACTAAACTGAACAAGAGGATGAATGAAATTGCCAGAGAAGTACAAACTTTGCTGAAGGAAATCATTGACAAACGAGAGAGGGAAAGGAAGGCAGGCAATGCTGCCAATGATGATTTATTGGGTATACTTTTGGAATCCAATTCTAGAGAACTTCAAGAATCTGGAAATGAAAAGAATGCTGCAATGAGTATTACGGATGTAATTGAGGAATGTAAGCTATTTTACTTTGCTGGGCAAGAGACCACCTCAGTTTTACTTGTTTGGACAATGATTCTGCTGAGCAAGTATCCAAATTGGCAAGAGCGTGCAAGAGAAGAGGTTTTGCAAGTCTTTGGCAAGAACAAACCAGACTTCGATGGGTTAAATCACCTTAAAGTTGTAAGTATTTCCTTATGCTTAATTAAGATGCATGTTTCAATCATTTTTTTGCTATCAATCTAGTTGATTTATTCAGGGACCTTCAAAATTGTGATTTAACATGTAATCATAAGACTTGGATATCTCTTAAATAATCTTTAGACAGACCCCAGAAAACACAACACTATCACCATGGTTAACAAGTGATTTAACATGCTTAAGGTTTTAACTATTCCATGCTATACTATTTTAAATTTTCTACTCCAAAGATGTTTGTTTTTCTTAGCAATGTTTAGCGTCGTTTCGTGTTGATATGTTCACATATCGTGTGTCATGCTTGATACTCTTAAATCATTACTTATCTCAAAAGTTTAAGCTAATAAGAATGGATGAATTTAATCATTTAATTTATATTCTATCGGTACTCTTTAATGTAAATAAACATCTTGACATGAAATGGCTGTCCATGGCACAGGTAACCATGATACTGCATGAGGTTCTGAGGTGCTACCCGGCATTAACTTGGATGAATCGATCAGTTGACAAGGAAACAAAGCTAGGAAATTTGACAATACCAGCAGGAGTGCTGATTGCTTTACCCACAATCCTTGTCCAACGTGATTGTGAACTTTGGGGAGACAATGCAAAGGAGTTCGACCCAGAGAGGTTTTCAGAAGGTGTTTCAAAGGCAACAAGGGGCCAACTATCATTTTTCCCATTCGGAGGGGGTCCTCGAATATGCATTGGACAAAACTTTGCTATGATGGAAGCGAAAATGGCTCTGACATTGATATTGCAGCACTTCTCATTTGAACTTTCTCCATCCTATACTCATGCTCCTTTCACAATTATAACTCTTCAACCTCAATTTGGTGCTCACATTATACTGCACAAACTCTAACAACTCTTAATTTGTAAACCAAGATTTATTACTCTTCACCTCGGTGCTCGCGTACTATTATAGCGTTATCGAAACTAGCTATAAAGCACGGGTGCTTTTTCATTGTATTATTAATATATTAGCCTTTGGCGTGCTATTATATATTCGACATCCACACAAGCACGTGTACAAAATAGTAGATAATTTACAAATTAGATAAGAAAAGGTTGAGTTATTCGTTCAAAATGCCACACATATTTTACCAAGTTTGTAAGGATCATGTTTTTGAACCTCAAAGAAAACCAAAAAAAATCTCACACCTTCTCACGGAGATTTCATTGAACATGAGGAATGTAGAAGCAGTAACACCAATAAAAGGGAAAAGAAAAAAATAAAGGGTTTAAATACCTTATTAGTACCTCCGGTTACGCCCGGAGTCAAAAAGCCACATCTGTTTCAAAAAGTCACGGATAGTACCTGTTTTAAAAATAAACCCTAGTTGATACTTCCGTTTGAACTTCTTCCATTTTTTTAACGGCAGTCTACATCACCACCTTTAAATGTTCCCGAATCCTACGTAGCGGTGTATCACAAATGATACCCATACTTTTACTGCCACGTAGATCCAAGAAATTATTTAAAAATTACCTTTAAATAAAATGATAATTTACTTAAGAGTACCAAACTTTCATCATTTCTGAAAGAAGATACCTGAACTTCAAACTGTCTCAATCTAGGGTATCTATTTTTCAGAAAGTCTCAATTAAGGGTCTTCCGTTAAGATTTTTCGTTAAATCCTATCAAAATTCTCAAAATACCTTTGTATTTATTTATTTATTTTTAAAAAAAAATTATAAAAATTTTCAAAGATTCAGGTATAGGTATTTTTGCAAATTCCGTTAAATTTTAACTAACACTTAAATCCTAGTATTTTTTTTTTTCCCAAAAAAAAGGGTATTTTGGTAGGATTTAGTGGAAAATACTAACGGAAGACCTTTAATTGAGATTTCCCGAAAAATGGATACTCTACATTGAGACGGTTTGAAGTTCAGGTATCTTTTTTAAAAAATGGTGAAAATTCAGTATCCTTCAATGAAATTCTCTAAAAATAAATAAATAAATAAATAAGGACGAAAATATTGGGGGTGGTCGACCACCCCCATTTTGGCCAAAGGGTGGCTTGAGTTACCCCCGTTTGGCTTGAGGGTGGGTTCGGCTACCCCCTAGCTGCTTGTAGGGGATAAACATATTCGCAAGCTTGAGTTTGAAGTTGGTAAGCTTGTGTATGTCAAGTTGTCATCAGGGAGAAGTGAAGTTGGCAACTTTTTAACAAGAAGGGCAAGCTTAGTCTAAGGTACGCCGAATATTTTCAAGTGAAGAAACGAGTGAGCCCATTGGCTAATAAAGTCAAATTACCACCTAGTTTGGATGGAGTGACATATTTCATGTTTCACAATTGCTGAAGTCATACATGATTCATTGGACATCATAAGTTATGTGCTAATTTGACATATAAAGAGTTTCTAGTGCAAATATTAGACCACAAAGAGCAACAGTTGAGGACAAAGGCTATTCCATTGGCCAAAGTCTTATGATAAAACCATTGAGTGAAAGAAGCTTTGTGGGAACTCGATTCGGATATGCAGAGCCAATATCCACATCTATTTTTGTAAACCATGTGTGTTACACTTTACATTGTTATTTAAGTATGCTTTATGATGTGTTAAGTGAATTCTTGGATATTGTAAGCATACTTGTATGTGTTAAGCATATAATTTTGTTACTAAGTAGCGGCGTCACGGTTCTTCTTTCCCCAAACTATCTCGCACCGTCTGGTTGTCCACCTATGGCTGTGCTCCACCCCCAGCAAGCGTGCCGTTCATGGATTTACCGTGGTTCTCAGATCTAGATATCTCAAATTCAGATTAGTTACCATCAGTTCATCCTTTGCTCCGACATGCCACACCATTACCTTCACCGGCCTCTCAACTTTTCATCGATGCCTCCACTCTCTTGTTCTAGCCACCACACGTCACCGGGTGGATCTCACGCGCTAGTGCGTGTCACACACGCTGCCGTGAGGTCTCTGAGTTGCTGCCAGAAGCTCCTCTGTCAGTTTTCTTTTGCCCCATTCTTTGCTCAAGCTGCTGCTTAGTGGGCTTTATTACTTGTTTTTTTGTTTTTAATTTTCCTTGTATTTTTCTTATCCTTTTGTTTTGCAGTTGCTGTTGTAATTTGCTGCTCGCTTGTTTTGTGGATTGCTGTCTCCCAACTTTTAGGTGTTTTGATCTTATCGTGAAGATTTTTGCATCTGAATTTGTGTTGATTTTTCTCTTTTCTGCAGTCTCTTCATTGGACTATAACAATGCATTTTTGGCTTTAGCCTTCTTTCGGTGGTTGTTGCTGGTTCCAATTAGGGATTCAAATAGGTTCATCTTAATTAATGCCTCATTTGCTTTTGTAATCACCTCGTGCGGCCTTTTGAAATGATCGATTCATTTGTTTGACCTATTTCTTATTACTTTACTTGTATTTATTTTTACAATATTTTGGTTTATATTAAATCTATTATTAAAAAGTCTATCTCATTTTTATTTTGAAGATCACCCAATAGCTCTTCTTTTTGCATCAACAGTAAAAATATCATCACATAATCATTTCCTTACTCAATATAATAACTCTTGGTACTAATTAAGCAATTCACTCTGGTCGTTGACTGCCCTGCGTAGTAGGGGATAGTTAGAAAAAGCAAAGGCCAAAGGGTACACACCACCCGCACTGTAAGGCATTTGTTGACAAGAAACACCCGGAATTCGTCCCTGGGTTGCGTAAGCACATGCGTCTGCATGTGTCACGTCCTGCCTCAACAGTCAACATCTACAGGATCACGTGGATCTACTCTACTTTAATGATGTGTTTCCTTCCTTTCACTTTTCAGCCGTTCCAACCACGCTACCATGCATGCTGACCAATTACATTATATTAAAACAAAATTTTAGAAAAAAAATGTTTAAAATTCATCAAGGGGCGTATGGAGTGCTTACAATCATGAAAGGACAATCGACCTTTCGTTTATTCTGAAGAGGAAATGGCATTGACAAATGGAGGAGCAGCATGTCTCAATTCTTTAATCCTTACCTCCCCCGTCCTTAATTATAAAACACACCTAGCTCATTTCCTACTCTCTCTCCAACACTCGGAATTCTTCCTCTTCTTCTTCCTCTTCCTCTGCGAAAAATGGGCCTATCACTACTTGCGATGTTCATTCTTCTGGTTACAATCCTTACGTTGGGGTGGAGGATTCTGAATTGGTTGTGGGTTACGCCCAAGTACCTAGAGAGGCGGCTGAGAGAGCAAGGGCTTGCCGGCAATTCCTACCGCCTTCTCTCCGGAGACTTGAAGGACAGCTCCGTCATGTCCAAGCAAGCAATTTCTAAACCCATCACTTTCTCTGATGATATTTCGCCTCGTGTCGTCCCCTTCTTCCATCACACTGTCAAAACTTACGGTACGTCTACCAATTTTTTTGACAATTTTTATTTTTTTATTTTCTTGTTATATATATATATATACGAATATTTAAAAATATATATTTTTCGAAACATGTTTTGTTGTTCATGTTTAGACCCCAATCATTAAAAAGAGAAAAAAGAAAAAATTGAGGCTGATTTCCAATAGATGGAACCGTGGAAGAGATGAGGCAGGTGGATCTTCTCTCGAACGCTCCTTTCATTTATTTTTTAATATAGTTGACAAATGACACGTGGCATACTATAGACATATTTCGATAAAACATGTCTTTTTGAAACTTTTTAATAATTTGGGGTTAGAGTCCAAAATTTGGCAGTTTTGAGACTAATTTCAAACAAATGAAAGTTTAAGGGGCTAATTTTTTTTTTTTTTTTTTCCCTCGAAAAAAAAAGAAAGAGAAGGGGAGTCGTCGGAACACCTCTGCCTCTGGTCCCCCTCAGCTGACTCTCTCCGGCCTTAAACTCCTCTGCTCAAAACCCTTCCAAGCAAATGCCTGCGAACACAAATTCCTTAAAAACTAGAAAAACTCTACACATTCTGAGAAAGCCTGTCGCCCAAGAGTCAAGAACTATGTTAGGGATAAAATCAACCCTAGAGACACGTGGATTCGGAAACATCTCGGAGCTATGTCTCGGACATTTATTACAGCCAACAAAGAAAAGACTGCCTAGGTGTAAATACATCTCGGAGGTATAACGATGTCTCGGTGTAAATACATCTCGGAGGTATAACGATCTTAACACTCCAGGTTACGGTATGAAGAACATCCCGAGATCTCCTAATCTGAATGGAGTGAGCACATCTCGGGTATTTGAGTCTCGGAGTAACCTCGCCTCGGAGATAACAACAAGTCGGTACAATAATGTCTTGGCTTTTTATAACCCCGTTATGATGCAGCGATATCCCGAGATCTCCAAGGTAGAACGAACATGTCTCGGACATCATCGCCTCGGGGTCTAGTTGAAGGTTTGCCGCAGATGTTTCAGAGTACAATAAGGACAGAATTCCATGATTAATGGGATAAGGTAGTTATTTAACGATTGAAGTGGGGTTCAGCATTAAACAAATGCTAGTGGATGATTTTGGAGAAACTCTGCTGGACAACAACATCGAGACAGCATGGGCAGCACTTTCCTCCAAACCTGGCAGCACTTTCCTCCATCCCAGGCAGCACTTCCTCCAAGCTTCTTGGACAATGCATACACTCAATAAAATAATCCCACTCAATCATAAAATAACCGTCCACTCACTCCTTCCAAGACCATGCACTTCTCGACCAACTTCATTCCACTCATTATCATCCCCACTCATCATTAAATAATCTCCAATCACTCTCTCCACTCGAGGACACAACAAAAACAAATGTTAAAGAGATAGAAGGTGGCAGACATGGGAAGATGGACGCTCCAAACAGAATAAATTAAGCCAGAATTCGAGCTCCTAGGAAAACGAGGCATGAAGAATTGGAAGGAGGCAGCAAGTATAGTAAGGCCAGGAGCCCGGCCTATAAATAGAGATCATCGCACCAGATGCAAGATATATAGAAAGAGATATAGAAAAACAAAGGCACAAAGAGGAGAAAGTAGAGAAACTTAAGAGAGGGAAATCTGGGTGTATCGGGGCTTAGGGCCACGAGTGATTTTTCTCTTGTAACTACTTAATAGTGAATTTTCTCTACGCCTCCTACAGTGGATGTACCTCGGTTTGAGGGAACCACTTAAATCCTTGTGTCATCCTCTCCCCTATCTTCTCAATTTTTTCATTTCAATCAGGCCTTAGGAAATAAGACTAATTTCCTGAGATAGCGAATCATCAGACGACACGTCACCATACCGGAAACTGTACCAACAGTTTGGCGCCGTCTGTGGGAACGATAATCGTTCTTACGAAAAACAAATCCGCAATGGTGACTACAAGACGTTCCAAGCCAATCCAAAACGAAGCCCTGTCAACCAGCCAAGGCGATGCTCGTGGAGAAGCAGAATCTGCCGGACTAGAGGTCCGGATAACCCAACTGAGTCAACAGTTGGTCCAGGCACAGAAGAATGTGGAGGATTTGCTGGCTCAAAATGCTGTGCTCCTAGCCGCACGAACTCCGCCGCCATCCAACCACGATGCAGTTGATGGGACAAACCCAGAAGGGTCAGGAGAGAGAGCCGAAGATCATGGGAATCCCATCAACCCGGTTCCACCCACTGAAGCGGAAAAGAGGTTGCAGAAGATGGTCCAGGATCTGGATGCAAAATACGACATGCTGTCAAAGACGATTGATCAGAAGCGTGGTGGGAAGGAGTCTCTCGTAGACAACCTTTTTCAGCACAAGGAGTCAATATTCACTGAAGAAGTATCCAACTTCGATCTGCCTGTAAGATTCAAGGTACCTGACATCCCGGGTTTTTCAGGCAGTGAAGATCCGGTGGAGCATTTGGACAATTTCCGATCGCATGTATCGTTGCACAGGACACCAAATGCTGTGGCATGCCGAGCCTTTCCTCTCACCTTGTCAGGAAAGGCCCGAGACTGGCTCAGAAATCTCACACCAGGATCGATTGATTGCTTCGATACCCTCGGGAGGAAATTCCTGGCCCAGTTCGTATCCGGGAGAGTTAGAAGAAAACCCCGAGGATACTTACTCTCTGTTCAGCAGGGACCAAATGAATCTCTAAAAGACTATCTGTGGAGGTTCAACCAGGAGAAACTGGACACAGAGAGTGCACCAGACGACTTCATCTACGGTGCAATTTTTCAAGGCTTGAGAAAAGATGGACCCCTGATGGCGGAGTTGGCATTGAAACCGCCGAAAGATCTTCATGCCTTTATGGTGAAGATGGATAGGTACATCAACCAAGAAGAGACGCTCCGAGCCCTCCTCAACAATTCCCAGCCACATCAACAGCCCTCCGCTGAGAAGCTTAAGAAAAAGAAGAATCCCGAGCCCGCACAGGATGCTGGCCCCTCGGAGTATAAGAAGGTGAAAAAGAATTTCGGGGATTACAAGTGGACTCCATTGAACACCTCCATCACCGAGGTGCTCATGGAGCTCAAGAAAGACCCGAATTTCCAGGGACCGAGACCTATTCCAAGGAATCCCCCTCCGCACTTGGCTCACAAGTACTGCGCCTTTCATGATTCACGCGGTCATTTGACCGAGCAGTGCATATCGTTGAGACAAATGATCGAGAAACTCATCGAGAATGGGAAGCTAGTCCGATTCCTCGTCAATGAGAGGAATCAACAGGAGCGAGACCATTACCCGAGGCCTAGGAGGGAAGAGGATCGGGATAATAGAAGAAATAATCAACCAAGACGAGACGAGAGAAGAGGAAGAAGCCGAGAACCAACCCCTCAACCTCAAAGGTACGAAAGAAGGGAGAGAAGCAGAAGCAGGCCTCGGGGGGCGCAGCAAGGCAATATCCCTATCATTCACACCATCTCGGGGGGATTCGGAGGCGGAGGTGAGTCCAACTCGGCTCGGAAGGCGTATGCCAGGCAGCTAGAGGATTTCGAGGTTTACTCGGTCCAGAGGCCCCCTAAGTCTCGGAAATATAACCCTCTGGTTATAGGATTCTCTGATGATGATTATGCTGGAGTCTCGCTTCCGCATACAGATGCCCTAGTGGTCACCTTGACCATAGCGAATTATCAGACTCGGCGGATCCTCATTGACACTGGGAGCTCGGCTGATATTCTTTTTAAATCGGCTTTCGATCAGATGGGTGTTCCGTCAGAAAAGCTGATTCCAGTCTCATGCCAGCTGCAAGGTTTTGCTGGAGAGAGAGTGTTGCCTCTCGGTTCTATCGATTTACCTGTGACAGCCGGGACTTATCCGAGGCGAAAAGTCATTATGGTAAAATTCTTGATAGTTGACACGGTCTCGGTTTACAACGCCATTATAGGACGAACGGCTCTCAATGATTTGAAAGCTGTAACTTCAACGTCGCACCTCAGCATGAAGTTTCCAACGGAGGAAGGAGTTGGAGAGGTAAAAGGAGACCAGAGAGAAGCTAGAAGGTGCTACAATCTGTCCTTGAAAGATACCCCGGGGCAGCACAGTCGGGGGGAGAAAACAAAGGAGGATGGAAAATAGCAATCACCGTTGGGGGAGCCTGTGGAAGCCTTGCAAGAGTTCGAGATAGGCGACTCGGGGAAGAAAATTCATATAGGCTCACAACTCCCTCAGCCCATGAAGGAAGATTTGGTGGCATTCTTAAGGCGCAACGAAGATGTATTTGCCTGGAGCCATGAAGATATGCCAGGGATCGATCCCTCGGTTATTGTCCATAAGCTGAATGTGGATCCAAATTATCGCCCAGTGAAGCAGAGAAGAAGAGCTTTTGCTGCCGAGCGAAACAAGGCTGTTGCCGAAGAAGTAGAGAAGTTGCTGAAAGCTGGATTCATCCGAGAGGTGGATTATCCCGAGTGGCTGGCCAATGTAGTGCTGGTGAAGAAATCTAACGGGAAGTGGAGGATGTGCGTAGATTTCACCGACCTGAATAAAGCGTGTCCGAAGGATAGCTTTCCCCTGCCTCGGATAGATTTATTGGTGGATTCGACAGCTGGACATGAGCTCTTGAGCTTCATGGATGCCTTCTCGGGATACAACCAGATCTACATGGAGGAAACAGACCAGGAGAAAACTGCCTTCATCACGGACCGAGGACTTTACTGCTATAAGATGATGCCCTTCGGACTGAAGAATGCCGGAGCCACATATCAACGACTTGTGAACCGGATGTTTCAAAGTCAAATTGGTCGAAACGTGGAGGTATACGTAGATGACCTGCTGGTTAAGAGTGCTCGGGCAAACGGACACATAGAAGACCTCCGAGAAACTTTTCGGACTCTAAGAAAATACAACATGAAACTCAATCCTGCAAAGTGTGCTTTTGGAGTTTCTTCAAGCAAGTTTCTGGGATTTATGGTGTCACAAAGAGGCATTGAAGCTAATCCAGAAAAGGTCAGAGCTGTCCTCGAGATGGAGGCCCCAAGAACAACAAAACAACTCCAACGATTGACAGGAAGGATTGCGGCCCTGAACCGTTTCATATCACGGTCAACAGATAAGTGCCTACCCTTCTTTAAAATTTTACGAAAGGCATTTATATGGAGTGAGGAATGTGAGGAGGCTTTCAGGAAATTAAAAGAATACCTGGCCAACCCACCGCTGTTGAGCAGCCCAACTGAAGGGGAGATTCTTTATCTCTATCTAGCAGTCTCTCCCTCAGCAGTAAGCTCGGTACTAGTCCGAGAAGATTCAGGAGTTCAGAAACCGGTTTACTTTACGAGTAAAGCACTGCATGGCGCAGAGGGGAGGTATCCTCGGATCGAGAAATTGGCATTCGCCTTGATCATTTCAGCCAGAAGATTGAGGCCATACTTTCAAGCTCACGCTATCAGAGTTTTAACCGTGTATCCGATGAAGAAGGTGTTGCAAAAACCTGACCTCTCGGGAAGATTAGTCAACTGGGCAGTGGAACTCGGACAGTTCGACATCGAGTTTCATCCTCGGACGGCTATCAAAGGGCAGGTTCTAGCAGATTTCCTGGCAGAATTCTGCAACATCCCCGAGGCGGAAGAACTGCCAAAGGAGTCAACCTGGGTAGTGTTTGTAGATGGCTCATCCACACGGAGCAGAAGCGGAGTAGGAGTCCTCCTCAGAAATCTGGAAGGGCAAGAGTTCGGCTTTGCCATAAAATTGGACTTCGTTACGACAAACAATGAAGCTGAGTACGAAGCAGTGATAGCAGGTTTGGCATTATCCCGAGAAATGGGTGCAAATAATGTCGAAATCCGAAGTGACTCTCAAGTGGTCGTAGGCCAAGTCCAGGGGCAATTCGAAACACAAGAAGATAGAATGGCTAGGTATTTGGAAGAAGTGCGGCGATTCCAATCCTATTTCGAAAGGTTCGTCATCACAAAAATACCTCGAGAAGAGAACATCCGAGCCGATGAGCTCTCAAAGATTGCCTCGGGAACAGAGGAAGAGATTGAAGCGTCAAGAAGGTAGGTTATTGTTCTGGCCGAGCCCTCGATAGCCCCGAGAACCAAGGTTATGGAAGTAGAGTCGACGCCAGAGGAGCCAGAATGGGCAAAGGACATTATCCAGTTTCTCAGACATGGGCTGCTGCCCGAAAATAAGGTTGCTGCTCGGAGGGTGAAGATACAAGCAGCACGGTACTGCCTTCTAGGGGAGATACTGTACAAAAGAGGATATTCTGAACCCCTGCTCAAATGCCTCTCCAGAGCCGAGTTGAACTATGTTCTGAGGGAAATTCATGAAGGTGTGTGCGGAGATCACTCAGGAGGTAGGATGCTGGCACAAAAAATCATTCGAGCAGGCTACTATTGGCCCACGATCAAGAAAGATTCAGCTTCCCTTGTCAGAACCTGTGACAAGTGCCAGAGATTCGCAAGAATCATGAAGGCAAGTCCCGAGAAGCTCACCCCCCTCACTTCTCCGTGGCCATTTGCGAAATGGGGGGTGGATATAGTCGGTCCAATGCCAGTAGGAAAAGGTGGACGGAAGTTCTTGGTTGTAGCTGTAGACTACTTCACCAAATGGGCGGAAGCGGAAGCATTAGCAGCTATAACAACGGCAAATGTCATAGCTTTCCTCTGGAAATCGGTGGTGTGCCGGTTTGGGATTCCTCATGCCTTCGTCACAGATAATGGGAAACAGTTTGACTGTGAACCATTTCGGAAGTGGTGTTCAGATCTCCATATCCGAAACCATTACGCCTCGGTACAATACCCAAAGGCGAACGGACAAGTAGAAGCGACGAACAAGACCCTGGTAAAGCTTCTAAAGAAAAAGCTGGGTAAGAAGAAAGGAGCATGGGTTGAATATGTTCCGGAGGTGCTGTGGTCATACCGAACCACCAGAAGAACTCCAACAGGCGAGACACCATTCTCACTTACGTACGGAACCGAGGCGGTGATACCTGTGGAAGTAGGATCTTCAAGCTTCCGTGTGGCTCACTACAATCCAGGACTCAACGATGAAAGTGTTAAGGTACACTTGGATCTTTTGCAGGAGAAAAGAGACGACGCTCACGTCACATGGGCGGCGTATCAGGATCGAACGGTTCGGTACTTTAACAAACGGGTAGTGCCCAGAAAGTTCCAGCTCGGAGATTGGGTACTCAGAAAGGTGAGCTTGATGACAAAAGATCCAACAGAAGGAAAAATGGGACCTGAATGGGAAGGTCCCGACAAGGTAATAGGATGTCATCAGAAGGGAGCTTATCGCTTGATGACCGAAACAGGGAAGATACTCCCGAGGCCATGGAATGCTGAGCACCTGAAAAAATATTTTATATAACATGTTGCTTTTGTCTAATTTTTTCAAAACAATTTCATATTCAATAAAGAATATCTATTTCCAGTATTTATTAACGATGTCAGGAATCCAAAAATCAATCTGATTTTTGATTAAAGAAAAGTCTCTCGATCATTCAACATCGAGAGCAGAAAAGTCTCTCGGTCATTCAACACCGAGAGCAGAAAAGTCTCTCGGTCATTCAACACCGAGAGCAGAAAAGTCTCTCGGTCATTCAACACCGAGAGCAGAAAAGTCTCTCGGTCATTCAACACCGAGAGCAGAAAAGTCTCTCGATCATTCAACATCGAGAGCAGAAAAGTCTCTCGGTCATTCAACACCGAGAGCAGAAAAGTCTCTCGGTCATTCAACACCGAGAGCAGAAAAGTCTCTCGGTCATTCAACATCGAGAGCAGAAAAGTCTCTCGGTCATTCAACACCGAGAGCAGAAAAGTCTCTCGGTCATTCAACACCGAGAGCAGAAAAGTCTCTCGGTCATTCAACATCGAGAGCAGAAAAGTCTCTCGGTCATTCAACACCGAGAGCAGAAAAGTCTCTCGATCATTCAACACCGAGAGCAGAAAAGTCTCTCGATCATTCAACATCGAGAGCAGAAAAGTCTCTCGGTCATTCAACACCGAGAGCAGAAAAGTCTCTCGGTCATTCAACATCGAGAGCAGAAAAGTCTCTCGGTCATTCAACACCGAGAGCAGAAAAGTCTCTCGATCATTCAACATCGAGAGCAGAAAAGTCTCTCGATCATTCAACATCGAGAGCAGAAAAGTCTCTCGGTCATTCAACATCGAGAGCAGAAAAGTCTCTCGGTCATTCAACACCGAGAGCAGAAAAGTCTCTCGATCATTCAACATCGAGAGCAGAAAAGTCTCTCGGTCATTCAACACCGAGAGCAGAAAAGTCTCTCGGTCATTCAACACCGAGAGCAGAAAAGTCTCTCGGTCATTCAACACCGAGAGCAGAAAAGTCTCTCGATCATTCAACATCGAGAGCAGAAGTCTCTCGATCATTCAACATCGAGAGCAGAAGTCTCTCGATCATTCAACACCGAGAGCAGAAAAGTCTCTCGATCATTCAACATCGAGAGCAGAAAAGTCTCTCGGTCATTCAACACCGAGAGCAGAAAAGTCTCTCGGTCATTCAACACCGAGAGCAGAAAAGTCTCTCGGTCATTCAACACCGAGAGCAGAAAAGTCTCTTGATCATTCAACATCGAGAGCAGAAAAGTCTCTCGATCATTCAACATCGAGAGCAGAAAAAAGGTTAGTCCAACAAAGGACACTAAGACAAGAAAACCCCTCGGTTGGAGGTCTCCAGACGTTAGAAGATTGAAGCCTTCAGAGATAAAGAAATTAAAAGGTAAAGATCTCAAGTTATGATTTCATCTCAGTAGCATCTTTTACAGGTTACAAAGATTTTCAAGAAGAAAGGAAAAGCTCAGCGACCTGATTACCCAACTCGAATGACTTAGCCTGCGGTCGCAGACTAAGGTTATGAGGGGTAACTCATTAATGTAAGCAGAAAAGTCTCTCGGTCATTCAACACCGAGAGCAGAAAAGTCTCTCATACAAAACCAAGAGCAAGAAAAGCATCTCGATTAGTCCAACACAGAGAACAGAAAAAGATAGTCAATTCATCATAAGAAGAGACTACGGAAAAGAAAATGCCTAAGTAAAAAGGCTTCTTTGAATGCCATGATCAGAAAGGAAAAGTAGAAATTTCATTCAGAATATATCATGTTCAAAATTTTGTACAGGTAAAATGTACAGGTAAAAAAAAAAGAAACAGCTTCTAGCCGGCAGGATCGTCCAGAGGGTCGTCTTCAGGAGTTGGCGCGTCAAGACCCCAATTCGGGACGTCGGGCATGAAGTCCTTCCCGAACTCCTCCATCTCCTGGATGGCTTCTTCGGGAAAACCCACCAGACTCGGATCAACAGTCTTGGGATCAAATTTGTACTGGGGATTTGTCACCAAAGTTCGAAAATTTTCGAAACCCCAATGACAACCCCGACACCAACTATGATCCCGAAGATGTGGTGCATAGCTCAATTGCTTCAGATAACGCTTGAGCTTCGCCCGATCTGCGTCATATCTGGTCCTGAGCCGAATCAAGAGACTCTCCGAATGATCCTGCGCCTTGACAGCTTTATCCCTCTCGGCTGTAAGTCTTTCAACTTCGTCTTTAAGCTTGTCCTTCTCAGCTTCGGCATTCAGAGCATTTTTGCATGCCTCGGAACATTCGTTCTGTACGGCCGACAAGCGGATGGAGAGTTGGTCTGCACGATCCAACTCGGAAGAAAGACTTGCAACCGAGCGGTTATACCGATCGTTGGCCTCCAGTACTTCCTTCCTCAAACGAGCGTTAGCAGAACGCATCTCGGATATGATAGAGTCCCTGGAGGCGAGTTCCTCGTCCTTGGACTGAAGAAGAGACTTCAGCGTCGCAACTTCATTCTCTAAACCCGAGATACGGGCCAGCACTTCGGGGGAAGGAGTAGACGGAGGCGCAGGACGATTCTCATATTTCTGCCAGAGGGCAGTCATCTTCACAAGAAGCTGTCAAGAAAAAAGTAAGCAAAGTCAGAATCGGGATGCAAGCAGAATAAAAAGTCCTAGCTCCAGAAACTTACCTGATAATGAGAGATGAGAATGCCTTGAGCGATCTTCTCGGGAGAAGACGCCCCTGCATTCCCCAGATATCCCTCGGGGATTAAGTTCTTTATGGCCTCCATCGGATGACCCAGAAGACCCCTGCCCAAAATCTCGAAGCCGGCCGAGACCCTGGAGGAAGAGCTAGGACCCACTTGAGGTACAGCCCCGGCACTTAGGCTGGCCTCAGCACGAGACTCGCTCCTAGTAGAAGTCTCGGGAAGCACGCCAGCTTCAGGAATAACGTTCTCGGAGTCGATCCGAGACTCCTCAGCCACTCCAACATGGGGAGTTGTTTCGGGTTGACCGGAACTTTGAGTTTCAGGAGCAGATTTCGGCACCTCCTGATCAACCACTTCCCGAGAGGGGCAAGGCTCTTCGACATTTTCAGCCTCGGGCGCCCCAGCAGGAGCTCCAAGTTCCACAGACGCTAGGGGGGTGGTAGGCCCCGTTCCAAGGTCTTCCTCTGGAAGTGGTGGTGTTTCTGGACGTTCCGAAGAAGGAGTTCGGGGGGTGCCAACTTCCTCTCCCATCTCTTCGAGAGATTCATCACTCTCTTGGCGCACTTCCTCGGCGTCGGAGGGTGTTATAACCGCTTTACCCCACATCCGCTCAGCGTCCGCAAGTCTTTGAGCCATTCGGTCCTGGGCAGTGAGCTTCCGCTTCCTGGCCGGATGCTTCACCCTACGCGCGACTGGGATGTCTCGGGTCTCAGGTACATTTCCCTCTCCTTCTCCAGACCTCTCGGGTTCCGCACATTGTTCACCATGGAATGAAGCCTCGGAGCCAGATTCATCCCATGAAACGAGGGAAGGAGAAGGGCTAACCTCGGGGATGAAACCCCGAAAGCTGGCAGACCCCTCTTCAACGTTCACCCTGGGTGATGGAACCGAAGGAGGAGTCCTCCTCGCACCCGAGGCAGCCAAAGGGATCTTCTGTTTCTTTTGCGCTGGAATATCCCCGAGAACTTCCTCGGAATTTTTAGTCGACCTCTTCTTAGTAGCAGGCCTCGGGGATGGAGGGGCTTCATTCCTCTTCTTGACAGCTCCCCTCTTGGTGATTAACTGTTTGTCTCTCGGAATGTCATATCCGAGAAACTGCCTCATATTCTCCTCGGTGACGAGATTGTCAAAATCGACTTCTTCAAACTTGTCGGCCTTGACTCTGGCAGCGGACCACCCACTTATCTCCTTAACATCCTCCAGTTCGGATACAGTGAGTGAAGGGGGGTCACTTCGGTCAGATCGCAACAACTGCCAAGTCCGAGGCATCATACGATCTTCAGGAAGGAGAGTACCTTCGGGGCATTCCCACTCCCCGGAAACTCTGAAAAACTGCATCTCCCAGAACTTGTTGTTCGTCAGCCCACTCTTGAGCTTGATGAAAACAGGCGGGTGACGAACGCAGAGTTCAATCATTCCCTCTGCAGTCTGCCTCGGCCTATAGATGTTGAAGAATTGCAGGATGTTCATCTCCTTCTTCAACACAAGCCTCCACAGGATGTAAGAGGCGAACAGGTACCGCCAAGCATTTGGCATTATCTGACTGGGCGCGATCATCAGAAAAAGAACGAAGTCTCGAGCAATCTCCAGAAACGGCAATCGGAGACCAGCCAGAAACATCCTCTCATATAGGGTGACGTCGCCACCGTCAATAACCCTGGTTCCAGGCGCCTGATAAAACAGTTTCACTGCCTGAGAAATTTCGTAGTTCGAGCGAAGAACACTCTCATGCTTCGCGAAGATAATGGAGTCGACTCTGCTCTCCAGAGGAGAGAGATCTACAGAGCCATCGGATCTCTTTGTTCGAGCCCGAGATGTGGCAGGAGCAGTCTGGACAGCTTTCTTGGGAGCCATGGAAGAAAGGAGAAGAGTGGAAACAGGAAATACAGAGAAAGGAAAAAGTTGAGGAGGAAGAAGACAATGAAGATCGAAAGAAACAGATAAGCGATGAGGAATGAATAGTAAAATATTCTAACTTTAAATATCTCCACCCATACGTGTCTGAGATCCCAAAAGGCGGTGTCGATTCAAAATTTCCGAAGGTGAAAAGACGCACCTTCCGTAATTCCAGCATTAAATGCACTGCCTCGACAATACCATTTAATGATGACAAAAAGGCGGCTGTACAGAGCTGACGTCGTCATTGGGAAAAGAAGCGGTCAAATTCAAATTTTGAACTGTTGAAAAGACGCGCCCTTCACAGTATCGAGTACAGACTGGCAGCCGAAGAATAATTCCCTAATTTCCGTTTATTTCCGAAATCAGAGAATTAGGGGGGTAACTGTTAGGGATAAAATCAACCCTAGAGACACGTGGATTCGGAAACATCTCGGAGCTATGTCTCGGACATTTATTACAGCCAACAAAGAAAAGACTGCCTAGGTGTAAATACATCTCGGAGGTATAACGATGTCTCGGTGTAAATACATCTCGGAGGTATAACGATCTTAACACTCCAGGTTACGGTATGAAGAACATCCCGAGATCTCCTAATCTGAATGGAGTGAGCACATCTCGG
Source organism: Alnus glutinosa (assembly GCF_958979055.1). Classification (NCBI taxonomy): domain Eukaryota; kingdom Viridiplantae; phylum Streptophyta; class Magnoliopsida; order Fagales; family Betulaceae; genus Alnus; species Alnus glutinosa. The sequence goes on along the minus strand of NC_084893.1, from coordinate 18,247,706 downwards.
GTATTTGAGTCTCGGAGTAACCTCGCCTCGGAGATAACAACAAGTCGGTACAATAATGTCTTGGCTTTTTATAACCCCGTTATGATGCAGCGATATCCCGAGATCTCCAAGGTAGAACGAACATGTCTCGGACATCATCGCCTCGGGGTCTGGTTGAAGGTTTGCCGCAGATGTTTCAGAGTACAATAAGGACAGAATTCCATGATTAATGGGATAAGGTAGTTATTTAACGATTGAGGTGGGGTTCAGCATTAAACAAATGCTAGTGGATGATTTTGGAGAAACTCTGCTGGACAACAACATCAAGACAGCGTGGGCAGCACTTTCCTCCAAACCTGGCAGCACTTTCCTCCATCCCAGGCAGCACTTCCTCCAAGCTTCTTGGACAATGCATACACTCAATAAAATAATCCCACTCAATCATAAAATAACCGTCCACTCACTCCTTCCAAGACCATGCACTTCTCGACCAACTTCATTCCACTCATTATCATCCCCACTCATCATTAAATAATCTCCAATCACTCTCTCCACTCGAGGACACAACAAAAACAAATGTTAAAGAGATAGAAGGTGGCAGACATGGGAAGATGGACGCTCCAAACAGAATAAATTAAGCCAGAATTCGAGCTCCTAGGAAAACGAGGCATGAAGAATTGGAAGGAGGCAGCAAGTATAGTAAGGCCAGGAGCCCGGCCTATAAATAGAGATCATCGCACCAGATGCAAGATATATAGAAAGAGATATAGAAAAACAAAGGCACAAAGAGGAGAAAGTAGAGAAACTTAAGAGAGGGAAATCTGGGTGTATCGGGGCTTAGGGCCACGAGTGATTTTTCTCTTGTAACTACTTAATAGTGAATTTTCTCTACGCCTCCTACAGTGGATGTACCTCGGTTTGAGGGAACCACTTAAATCCTTGTGTCATCCTCTCCCCTATCTTCTCAATTTTTTCATTTCAATCAGGCCTTAGGAAATAAGACTAATTTCCTGAGATAGTGAATCATCAGACGACACGTCACCATACCGGAAACTGTACCAACAAACTACATCCTTTTCATCTTCAATTCCATCTCTTCGCACTCCCGTCCAAAACTGGTGCGCTCGTAGCTTAATCCATGTTTCAGTTTTCTTGTTTAATATCATGCTACTTGACATTTCGCGAATACCCATTTCGTCTTAACGGTTTGATCCTCTGTTTGGTTCGTTGGAAAGCGTTTCTCGGAAAATTTACAGGTTTCGTATTCTTCTCTTTACGAAGATGGGAGTGGCAGGATCTGGCTTGAGTGCTGTAGTTTAAATTACAGCACATCTGCTGTAGAAAAAAAATAAAGGGTTCAGATTTAACTACGTCTTTTTTAACAGAGTAGCACAACGGACATTTATTTTTTGTTGCTCTTCAAGTTGACACTGTTTGAGAAAGGGAGAACATCTCTCTCTAGCTCATCGACAAAAACAGTGAGCTTGTGTGTTGTCGTCTAGAAGTTGTTTCTGAATCTGAAAGAGGTGCATGCAACTCCTCGGCACTACCAATCTCAATCTTCAAGAACAAATAGTGAAAACAAATCTACACACACGGAGGGAGAGAGAGAGAAAGCAATGGCCGTGTGAGTTCATCTCCAAAATTTTTGATACTAGTTTTCCTTGAATTGTGTCTCCATTTTTTTTTTCTTCGTATTTCCGTGTTTGGCAGCTGAGAAAGAGTGAAAGCCTCCAAACAGAGTCTTTGAAGCTCTGAAACCCTACGTTCTTAGAGTCTCACATATCTGTGCCACCGCAACCTTAGTCATCACTCGCCCAAAGCCATCGCTCCAAGTCTGCTTCTAGGCCTTGGTTTTGAACAAATTAAACAAAAATTATAGCCACTGTCATCATGTTAGTGAGAAAACGAAACTGGGTTAACAATGAATTAAAGAGAAACATCGGTTAAAAACGAAACTGAGTAACATCTCTCTTCCCTCTTTCTCTGGTTTGGGGCAGAGGTCTCTCTCTGCCTTAGCCATTAATTTTCACAATGGCGTTTTAGGAATTTGAATACATAATGGAACGCCGAAGATATGAGAAGCAACGCAAGCTTAGGAAGAGGATTGCCATGGCCGCGGTTTCGGCCTTTGTGCTAGAGATGTTCACCCTTTCCCCACTGTACACTTTTCCCCATTGGCCCATTCTCGCGTTGTCAAGCAAAAGAGATGTTCTCCCTTTCTCAAACGGCGTCAACTCAAAGAACATCTAAAAAACATCCGTTGTGCTACTCTGTTAAAAAAATGTGGTTAAATCTGAGCCCTTTATTTTTTCTATAGCAGATGTGCTGTAATTTAAACTGCAGCACTGAAGCCAGATCTGGAGTGGTGGTAACTGATTAGGCTAGCTAGGAAATAAAGCTTTTGTGCTAAAAAATAGCGCTCTAGAAAAACTTCTTTCATAATTATTAAGGGAAGTTTAGTCATTACGGTAGGATGGAGCGAGAAGCTTTTACTTTTTATCTTATAATTTTTTTTTTTTTTTTTGTAATTGAGGGGGCTCCCCTAAATCCGTTCCTGATTACGGAGACATTTTTGACAAATTTTGATAGTTTGGGGATGTTAGTTATATAAATTAAATGATTAAATTCATATTTTTCTATTAATTTAAGCTTTTGAGATAAGTTGTAATTTAAAATGGTATGAGAGTAAAGGTCGTGAGTTCAAACCCTGTCTTCGTATTTATTTTTTATTTTATTAAATATTTCATGTGTTAGGTCTCATTTAATTAAAATATAAATTAAATGATTAAACTTATTTATTTTATGGGCGCTAAATTAATTGAGAGAACTTAATAACTGGATGGTACTTTGAGAGGGTTAGTGAACATTTTTAATACTTTAGTGAATTTAATTAAATTTACATTATATACATAAAGGGACTGCGGATGCGGTTATTAACGGCATGTGCATACTCTAAAATTGCATCGACATATGCGGATAGCGAGTAGCGGTTAGGTGTGAATAGCGGATGCGGACGGTTATTATCCGTTCGCATTTTCACCCTTACCCTTGGCCTTACTAAAAATTCCAACGTCAATTTGTTTGAAGTGTTAATCCTTAGTTGCCAGATTTAATTTAGGTGTTGTAAAAAACATTATAGGGGTTTTTTTTTTTTTTTTTTTGTGATTTTTTTAACAGTCTATATTAATTTTAAGTTTTTTAGAGAGTGAAATTAAATCAACAACATTGAAAAAAATTATAATAAATATAGTTGTATATATTATATGGTTATGATTAGTGTATATATATAGTTGTAGCTTTGATTATGTTGATGATGATAAGGATATTGGATCTTCTTCTGAGCTTTGAAAACATATGTATGCAGGTAAGAATTGTTTTATGTGGGTCGGGCCAAAACCGAGAGTGTTTATTATGGACCCGGAACAAATAAAAGATATTTTAACAAAGACAGGTCTCTTTCGGAAGTCGCGTATAAATCCACTTACTAGGTTGCTAGTATTGGGAGTCGTGGCCTACGAGGGTGAGAAATGGGCTAAACATAGAAAGATTATCAACCCCGCATTCCGTATCGAAAAGTTGAAGGTTAATTTATTTTAATTACTTTCATTTCTTTGTTTAAATCCATTCAGATTCAATACTTGTGTCTAAAACTACGTTCTTGTTGTCCCCGTTTGTTTTGATGTAAAACATTTTTCTTAAAATAACTTTGAGAAAATCGTCCTATAAGTCTTTTAATTTTGTCTTTGTGACAGATAAGGATAAATTGGATCCTCCGTTAGGTTTTTCGTCAAATCTTAGACGAAAAACTTACTACTTATCATATTGTCCACGTCAGACCCATGAAAATGTGCACGTATATCCCAATACACGTTAGCCTCCCACATAGACAATTATGTTAAAAAAATTATATGAAACATAAAAATAAAAATAGAAAAGGAAAAAACAAAACAAGGGATGGAGATCCACCACCCTCCACCCCACAAAGGGAGGCGGTGGGGGGTGGCTCCACCTTTGCCCACCCTTGAGGGGTTGAAGATCCACCCCCAGTGCCCCTTCTATGAGGTGGGCGTGGGTGGAGCCACCCTCCTCTATCTCCCTCTGAGGAGGTGGAGGGGTGGTGGTGAGGTGGATCTCCAACCTTTTTTTTTTTTTTGTTCTTTTTTTTTTTTTTCTGAATTTTTTTGGGTATAATGGCTTACGTGGCAGGTTGACGTGGATTTGCATGCACGCGTTGCATTTTCATTGGTCTGACATGGACAATATATACGATAATTGACACTTTCTCTGTTGAAGGTTGGATGGAAAATCTGACAGGAACCTATCTGTCATTAATTACAACTTAGAACTTTAATTGTCAAAATTAGAAATTCAGGTATTCATCTGTTTCAAAGACAAAACTCAAAAACTGTTGATACAATTTCCCTGAATTATCTTTGAAAACCACATTATGCTAAGTTGTTGAAAAATATAGGTAAGTATTCTAAATGAGACTAAGTTACATGAAGATGCAGGCTAACTTTCCTGCTATCCCGATGTAGATTCTTATCTAAGACTTGTATCTTATGAGATTTAACATAAAGACATTTTCATGACGAACTCCATAGCTAACTCTCAAACATCCGGTTAATTAGCACATGTTTGTGATGCAAACCTTTAGGGTGGCGTTGTTCAAATTTTTTTGCTTGGAAATTGTTTGAATTTTGGTTGTTTGTGGTTCCAAGGAATTAGTATTATTCGATGCAATTGTGTTCCCATGAATATGGTCTTATAGATTGTACCTCCACATCAAACATTTGGTTAGTCTGTTTGGGTTTGCGGTTTTAAAATGTGCGATTTAAAAAGCAATTTCAAACGCAATCTTCAAACATACGGTTAAACGTTTGATTAAATTTTCGTTTGGTTTTTAAAATCGCAGTTTGACCTTTAAAATCGTGCGTTTTTAAAAGTGTAAGATTGCTTATGTATATCCAAAGCAGTGAATCAAAAACAGAGTTGGGATTCCATTGAAACACTTGAATGCTAACGGTTCTATTTCCTTTATGATCTTTTAAATCTTAATTTTACCTTGTGATTGTTGCAGGATATGTTACATGCATTTTATCAGAGTAGCAATGATATGATTAGCCAATGGGAGAGGTTGATTGGTGAAGAGGGGTTCTGTGAGTTAGATGTATGGCCTTATATTGTAAACCTGTCAGGTGATGTGATTTCTCGATCAGCATTTGGAAGTAGCTACACAGAAGGAAAAAGAATATTCCAACTCCAAAAAGAACAAGCTGAACTCGTTGTGAAAGCTGTACAATCTGTTTACATTCCAGGATGGAGGTAATTAATGTTTAAATTTTTCAAGTTCAGCTAGAAATCAGGTCAAGTTAGTATTTATTGAATTATGGTTAATTTAAGAAATAGTGTAAGCCTGCAAAAAACAAAGGAGTTGGGACAAGAAATGCAGCAAACTTTTGGTCCATCCACCTATTTCATTTCATTATTCTCACGGTTTTAGTGAAGAGCAGATCTTATAGTTTATTTGAAAACCATTTTATTTTCCTAACAACTGATCACAAAAATAATGAGGAATCACATTCTTATTTCCCTTCTTCGTGCTTTCACAATTTCTAAGATTTGTGTGTGTAGGTTTCTACCAACTAAACTGAACAAGAGGATGAAGGAAATTGCCACAGAAGTTCAAACTTTGCTGAAGGAAATCATTGACAAACGAGAGAGGGAAAGGAAGGCAGGCAACGCTGCCAATGATGATTTATTGGGTATACTTATGGAATCCAATTCTAGAGAACTTCAAGAATCTGGAAATGAAAAGAATGCTGCAATGAGTATTACAGATGTAATTGAGGAATGTAAGCTATTTTACTTTGCGGGGCAAGAGACCACCTCAGTTTTACTTGTTTGGACAATGGTTATGCTGAGCAAGTATCCAAATTGGCAAGTGCGTGCAAGAGAAGAGGTTTTGCAAGTCTTTGGCAAGAACAAACCAGACTTTGATGGGTTAAATCACCTTAAAGTTGTAAGTATTTCCACATGCTTAATTAAGATGCATGTTTCAATAATTTTTTTGTTATCTATCTAGTTGATTTATTTAGTTTCTGGACCTTTAAAATTGTGATTTAACATGTAATCATAAGACTTGGATATCTCTTAAATAATTTAGACAGACACCCCAGAAAACACAACACTATCACCATGCTTAAACAAGTGATTTAACATGCTTAAGGTTTAAACTATTCCATACTATACTATTTTAAATTTTCTACTCCAAAGATGTTTGTTTTCCTTAGCAAATGTTTAGCCTAGTTCCGTGTTGATATGTTCACATATCGTGAGTCATGCTTGATGCTATTAAATCATCACTTGTCTCAAAAGCTTAAGCTAATAGGAATGAAAGAAAGTAATCATTTAATTTATATTTTATCAGTATTCTTTAATGTAAATAAACATCTTGACGAGAGACGGCTGTCCATGGCACAGGTAACCATGATACTGTACGAGGTTCTGAGGTTGTACCCACCAATAACTTCGATGAATCGATCAGTTGACGAGGAAACAAAGCTAGGAAATTTGACAATACCAGCTGGAGTGCTGATTGCTTTACCCACAATCCTTGTCCAACGTGATTGTGAACTTTGGGGAGACAATGCAAAGGAGTTTGATCCAGAGAGGTTTTCAGAAGGTGTTTCAAAGGCGACAAGGGGCCAACTATCATTTTTCCCATTCGGAGGCGGTCCTCGGATATGCATTGGACAAAACTTTGCTATGATGGAAGCGAAAATGGCTCTGACATTGATATTGCAACACTTCTCATTTGAACTTTCTCCATCCTATACTCATGCCCCTGTCGCAATTCTAACTCTTCAACCTCAATTTGGTGCTCACATTGTACTGCACAAACTCTAGCAACTCTTAATTTGTAAACCATGATTTATTACTCCTCAGCTCGGTGCTCGCGTACTATTATAGCGTTATCGAAACTAGCTATAAAGCGCTGGTGCTTTTTCATTGTATTATTAATATATTAGCCTTTGGCGTGCTATTATATAGTCGATATCCACACAAGCACACGTGTAAAACATAGTAGATAATTTACAATCTAGATAAGAAAAGGTTGGGTTATTCGTTCAAAATACTATATATATTTTACCAAGTTTGTAAGGACCATATTTTTGAACCTCAAAGTAATCCAAAAAAGAAAAAAGGAGTGCATGCAAGAATATACTCGAACGATCTCAATCAAGAATATTTAATAAGAAAAAAAATTAAAAAAAAAAAGGTGTGAAGTTTGCATATAATCAGAAAATTCCTATATGTTTGTGAGCTAAATTCTATATGAAATTATTAAGCGGCTTAGTTAAATTGCTGGTTATATTACATTTGATGTAAGAATAGGAGGTTAGGGATTTATTGGGGAATTATCATACCCGAAGCCCACGTGAGCTACGGTCAAAATGAACCCGAGTTGATATAGTATGGCCGTAGTGGAGCGGTCAGATGGATAGTTGACTGGGTACAAGGCTCTATGTTCGGGGAGACCCACCAATCATCTCATTGAGCACGCATTCTCAATAGCCGAAGATTGGCGGCTGGGCCAAGGATGTCGCTTGCTCGACAGGTGTGGAGATTCAAGAATCTCCAGTATTTAATAGAATCTCCAGCACTTTTGAGCCAAATACTCAACATGGTCAAATTTGGCCGAAAGGAAGGACAAACGTCAGGTCCAACCACTGTTCATACTGTACCTAGTTACTATGCACCTCACATCGGATGGTCAGCAATCCCGAAAAATAGGGGATCCTCCATACATCAACTAATTCAAAAGGAAGTATAAATACACGATAAGACGAGCAGGTAAAAGGGGCTGAACATATACTCTTATTCACTTCTGATAAGAGTTTTCACTGACTTAGGCATCGGAGGAGGCTCGGCCAGCCAACCCCCGGCGCGGCCTTGTTGTTTTGCAAGTCCTTGTTCAGCTGATCAATTAGGAGCGACTTCATTGCGCTAGTCTCCAGAAGACCAATCAGGACCTAACATGTCTCCATAACGAAAACTGTACAGACAGTTTGGCACCGTCTATGGGAAAGTTTCGACGTTCTTTGCAAAAAGAAAAATCTGCGATGGTGAGAACACCCTCAGCAAACACCATGGAATGAACAACATTCACGATGACGCAAGAACTTCAAGTGATCCTCAAGCCACCATAGACCTTTTGAGTAGGAGGGTCGCACAACTGAAGGATTTGGCTGAGAGAGATGCTGCCTTACAAAGGCGAGAGGAAAAAGCACGAACGATACCCGATTACAGAGGAGCTAGCAACAGTCAAGCCCATGGGCGGCTTAGGGAAAAAGAGAACAAGGATGATTATGGAGGAGTTGGAGATAGAAATGAAGACGAAGAAAGGGGCTCGGAAGTCCTTGACCCCCGGAAAGAAAATAAGTGAAAAGTGACAATCGCAAGGCTAAAGCAACGTTGTGATCTCTTGGTTGACGCAGTTCAACAACGACATAAAGGGGAGGTTTCCCTAGTGGATAGCCTGTTCCAGAAAACGGCCTTACAGTTTACAAATGAGATAGCTGTCTACTACCTTCAAGAGAAATTCAAACTTCTCGAAGTCCAGGTGTACATCAGGCTCGGAGATCCGATTGAGCACTTGGATGACTTCAGAGCTCACCTCGACCTACTTGGGTGTCAGATGTTGCGTGCCGGGCCTTTCCCCTCACATTGTCGGGAAGCGCCCGAGATTGGTTTCAGAATCTTCCGCTGAAGTCAATCAATAACTTTGATGACTTCAGAAAGATGTTCCTGACTTAGTTTATGGTCGGGATAGTGCGGAAAAAGCCTGTAGGGTCCTTGATATCTTTACGACAAGGCCCCGAGGAGTCATTGAAGAGCTTTCTCATTCGGTTCAACCAAGAGAGGCTCGCCACCGAAGGCGCTATAAAAGATTTTGTTTATTGTGCCCTGTTCTTGGGAATCAAGAGGGATGGGCCCTTGATGGCGGATTTGGCTTGAAAACCACCTCGTAGTCTTTATGAGTTCATGTAGAGAGTCGAGGAGTTCATAAATCAAGAGGAGATGCTCCGAGCATTTTTGGGTTTCGACCTAACCTGGGCGTCAAGTTTCGAGACAAAGAAGAGGGATAATCCACAAGAAGAGCTGGGTGATACAGAGTGCCCACTGGAATTCAGGATCGTGGTTGGATCACCCGCATGACTCCGATTGAAGAGGTCCTTTCAATGGCGAGGACAAGCCCGCTGCGCAAGAAGCCCCAAGGAATACCTGGGGTTCCACTGACCGGGAACCTATTTCATGCTGATTCCTCTGGATGGCTGGAACAAACTTGGGACTACCAAGATTGAGAAGAGTGTGACCAAATCCCGAGGCGCCGGGAAGTTCATGAGGATTGGAGATTCCCCAAAGACAGGCCGAGAAGGAGTTGAACTTAGACACGGCAAGCAAGTCGAGAAGACCTCTTGGGACTAGCACGGCAACCAGAGAATGTGAGAAAGACCCATGAAGATTTCACGAGTCAAAGAACAACTGATGTGTTGGTCCGACCGGGGCTCAGAGTGATCCAAGCGACCAGCACCGAGAACGCATGGACGGAACACTCAAGGAAGTATTATGTGTAATCCTTATGTACTTTGAACTTTAGCAAACTTTTTTACTCAAAAAGTGCAGGTCCACTTTTCCCTTGATTGATTGTTGCAGAGCATGTCCTGCTGGATGACAACTTCCGAAGATATTCTCAAGAACGCCACAGTCCATGGCTCGGAAAGGGGCCTGGACAGGCGGTTGCTCCCCCGGATCGGCCGCTTTAGGCCGGATGGGGGTAGTCGTAAAATTTCTCCCTTCGCATAAGGAGGTCCTCCTCAGGCAGGAGGTGGATATAGCGTGATGAATGCCAAAAAGTGTATATTTGGACCCCTTAATTTACATTAGTTAAACCTTTAGCTTTTTTATTTTCTGATGTTTTGGTGTTTTTGCGTTTTTGCAGGACATTAAGAGAAAAATTGTAATTTTCAAGTGAAAATACATAAAAAGCTGGAAATTTAGAATTGCTGGGAAGTCGATCGATTGAAAATTGCCCGAAGTCGATCGATCGATTATAAAATTGATCGATCGAATTTATGCTGAGCTGGAATTTCAGAAACCCTAGCTAACTCTATAAATACCATTCTTTTCTCATTTTTAGAAGAAGAGGCCGCTTAGGAGCGCCCTAGGCGCCGTTCTCACTGTAGTTTAGGGTTTTTGGTTTGATTTTGACCTAGAACTTCAATCCTTTGTAAGTTTCTTTGATTTTAATGCATTCTTGTTGTTTATTTATGCTTTCTTTAGTTATGTGTAGCTGAAATTTCGTCTAGGGTTGAGGATGAAACCTCACCATTGAAGAGAAACTGAGTTTCCATGCTTGTTTATGCTAATTGAGTTTATGGGTTTTGATTTCTCATTGTTCTACTTCATTTATTGAGATTATTGTTGGATATCTCTTGTGATTTGCGGATACAAGTGATGATTTGATATAGTTTCACTAAATTGATGGCTTGGGTTTTCATTTATCAAAATGTTGGATATTCGGTGTGTTTCATTCTATGGATACATTTGATGATTTAGTTGAAACTAGATATCTTTTGTGATTTGTGGAAGAATGGATTCATTAAATGATTTAAACTATTTTTGAAGCATAAGTAGAACATACCTAAAATTTGTATGAGAGAATTCGAAATATGTGTGCTGAGCATGAGACTATGTTGTTGTGATTTGGTGGGTGTGGATTCCAAAACCCTAGACCCCTTTATTTTCATTAATTTTGTTTATGTTTTCTTTTGTCAAAAATCCCTAAATTTGGAACTAGGTTAAAATAGAATTAGTTTGAATAGAGATTAATTTTTGCAACACAATTCCTTGTGGGATCGGCCTCGCACTTGCAAAACGCTATATTGCAAATGATTCGTGCACTTGCAAGTATTATAATTTGCACAACATAGCGGCCCTCTCCAACAACAGGGGTCCTCCTCGGATAGGAGGTGGATAAGCAACTGCTCCCGTGGACCGACCGCTTTAAGCTGGATGGGGGTATTCGTAAAATTCCTCCCTTCGGATAAGGGGGGTCGTCCTTGGATAGGAGGTGGATATAGAGACTGCTTCCCGTGGACCAACTTCTCTAAGTTGGATGGGGGTAGTCGTAAAATTCCTCCCTCTCCAACAACATGGGGGTCCTCTTTGGATAGGAGGTGGACAAGGCAACTGCTTCCCGAGGACCAACTTCTCAAAGCCAGAAAAGGGGCAACTCGGAGATCGGAAGCGGTTACTCTTCCTTGGATAGGAAGGCAGCCCTGACAGACACTCTCCAGGTATAACTCTGACAAATTTGCAAAAATTCGCCTAAGTTAAAATGGTGATTTATGAATTTTATTGTGACAATTCAACGAACTATACTTTGTTCCGAGGCTATTGTTGTGAGGAGTTGATCGGTCGGCCACCCTCCCTCGAATAGGGAGGGTTGCTTGGAAGACCAAATAAAGATCATCCTGACTCGGGCAGACAAGCAAACTCTTGTTTCCTGAATTACCGAAGGGAAGCTCGGTATTATCGATGCCCCTCATTGACAAATTTGCAAACACCAGATTCATGGGACTTGTTAAAGTCTGCATGGACACTCAGGTCTAGCTACCCTCCCTTGGAGCAAGGAGGTATCCCGGAAGCCAGTTCTGGCTGTTGAAGGGTAGGTCGGCATCATCATACCCATGAAATACAGAAAATGCAACTTTCTATTCAAAGGAAAGTTTTATTGTTTCATTACATGGAATTGTAATTTTTATTACAAAGAATTTGGAACAACAAAGTTTACAAAACAGAATCCTACAAAGCAGATGAAGCCTAAGCTATCTAGGCTTCGGTAGACACTCCCGGAGTCGACAACCTCAACTCCACCAATGTCGTTGGTCGCAGTATCGAGTGCTCGTCTAGAAGATAAGAGTAGAGTCTACCCGGCATTATTGCAAGGGCGCGAGACACTTTCACTCCGGTCAGAGACATTCAAAAGAGTAGATGACCAGTAGCCACAAACATGGCATCCGGAATTTGAAGTACCCCTCTTCACGAATGCTCCTGAAAAGGCAGGGATTAATGGATTAGAATTACAATACATTGCGAGAAAGGTAGATACCTATGGCGACTCTTGTCATAGGAAGTTCAGGCTTGCGAAGGCGTGAAAATAGTCTAATGCACGACTTTTACCTTCCTAAGCCTTTATCCATAGAATATGGCTTGTCTCCCACCGATGGACCCCACCAGGCCATCGACGACATTTATTAAGCCAAATACTCAATAGGGTCAAATCTAACAATAGGGTCTCTTTTTCTACATGTGGGTTCTACATATCCAATGGTTGATTTTAAAAAAAGTTGTTGGAGTTGCACAAGAGTTGTATAAAAGTTGTAAATGTATCATATCTCCAATTGAATAACCCAAGGAGTAAAGTAAAAGTCAAATCATGTCATCTTCTAGGACTCTAATCCTAGATTGACACTATGAGGCTCTGAGTGAAGGACGCTATGGGAGACCCACGCTTGAAGTTTGAAACTCTATCAAGATCTGCTCTTTTGCATCGTCTATCATAAGTGTAATAACTTGAAGCATAAAATAAAATAAATACATTTATTTATGCGACAAATCGCACTTTATAAACCAACACCTATGTTTTAGTTAACATTAAAATAATTTCATTAAGTGCTACTAACCAAATTTTTCCCCGAAAACAAATTTGATATTTTCATCATTCTCCAAATCTGAACGTTCAACATCCCACTAGAACGTTCGAGCTGTCTTACCCTTGAATGTTCAAAGTATATCCCAAAGGTTCGGCTATGCCTGAAAAACATTGTTAACTTTTTAGCTACATTAGTCATTCTTATCCACCCCTCACGCCTATAATTAGAGAGAAGCCAATCTATGAGAGTTAATTTGTCATTTCGGTCTTTGCTTAAATGCAAGTTTTGAATGCTTAAGAAGCATATCTTAAAAGGGACACTTGCCAGCATTGTAGACCGCTACTTATTACAATTATGCTTTTATATATGACTAGCTCATAACCCGCACTGACGCGCGGGATTTTTCATTATAATTTAATTTCAAAACTTATATCACAACATATCCTAGAAGTTTAAGAGGATAAGAATGAATGAATTTAATAATTTAATTTTACGTATTAAGTTTTGAGAATAATATCCAGATTAAGAACACATCCTAGCATAGGTAATCAGGATCGAAAACGTAACATTATCAGGTTTAACCCCCTTCTCAAGCATTATCGGGTTTAAGCACATTACACTATTATTAAGAAAAGTTACAGAAGCTTGTTCCAAAATTCTATCTCCTGACTCAAAAAAGATTAGATGGTTGTCTGAATTCCAATTAAAGCAAAAAAGAAAAAGAATGCATTAGAAAAAAATAAAATAAAATTCATTGAACCATCTCAATCAATGTAAATGTGTGATGAACCATCTAAAAAATATAAGGAAAAAGTCTCAAAAGTCTTTTGTTGAAGATTGACTAGTCTTTTGTTGAGTATATCGATTTTGTTTGCAAAGCAATTTGATCAGCATATCATCATCATCATCGGATTCTACATCTTCAATAGGTAAGGAAAAAGACATAGAAGAATGTTGAGTGAAGATTTGTTCGTCTTTTGTTTGTTGATTATCGAAGGTGTTATTATCTTTTTCAGAATTGGCTGGAGTTTCCTGTAATCGTTAAATTTCATTAGAAGATGCATTAAATTATGTAGGAAAAATATTGTGTAGATATGCATTTTTTTTCTAAAAAAACAAAAAAACATATAATGAAATGTTACCTTTTGGATATAATTTTTGAAACAGTATAATTCGCCAGTCTTTTTTTTCAAATTATAGTCGTTAAGTCGCAATTGGAATATATATTATTTGGAAACTATTATTTTCACTTGGTAATATATTGTCCTTCAAATTCTGTATAAATATAAAAGAGCAAATGTTATAAGAGGTTAGAGTATGTTGTATTTTTTTTGTTTACTTTTTTACTTTATTATGGATTGGTAATGTAAATTTTTTATGTTTTCATTACCTCATCTTGCATGTCTGCAGGTTCTTTTGTAGTCTTGCCTATAAGTTGTTTAGACTTCTTGTCAAACACTTTGAATGTTGTTGAATCAGTTGTATCTGATACTTCTATTTGTACCCTATACCTGTTTCATTTCCAAATTGGTTAGTAGTAGGAACTATATATATACATATATATATTCAATAGCATTTGTTGTTTACCTCGATACAGAAAATTTATGTATGTTCCACTTTACTACATTCACACTAAAAAGATCCTTCTATAAGCTTAACCTTGGTCTTGTATGTGAGACAACCAATATAATACCATCCAAACTTGTTGTCTATTCTATTGACTTTGCATAAACATGTAACTAATATTTCCTGCAATATTAAATTCTTTGTCTGGTATCATTGGTGGTCGATCAATCTTCAATTCTTTAATTTTCGATATCGTGACATTGTTCAACCTATTCATTAAAAACAAAAAAAAAAAAAACAAAAAAATGGGTTGGTTTCCATTTTCTTAGTAAAAAATAGTTGTATTTGTCAATTACCGTGGGTTCCTATCAATTACACTTCCACAGTCTTATTCTTCCTTTCTTGTTCTCCACTTCGAAACCCAAGAGTATGAGCCCCCAGTCCATTGACCTATGAGGATAATGTCTAGATGATAAATTGAAGTCTATGGACTAATTGAACATTGGAGAATTCTATAGACTAAGAATTTACTTGAGGAATTTAGTTTTGCCTCCCACTAAGCTGCATTTGAGGATGATTGAGGTAAACCATATCTTGATTTATAGTTTGATGCTTAGTGTGATTTTCCTGATATGATTTACGTGTTTGAGGTCTAAGGAATGAACGACTATCGTCTACTTGAAGATAGGAATGGTTAGACTTAGACTTATGTTAAAGAATTTCCTAATGGAAGGAAACTTCAACCCCTATTGATGAACATATATGGAGAATAGGTTATGATATACCACTTATATTGAGGCCTAGTTGAATTTTAGGAAAGTGAGTAATGCTATGTGAAGGACAAAAGGAAGTTGTTCCTAAATCAGGCTACAGGAATATGGTAATTGATTGTAATATTAGATGTTGATGACACATTGATTTTTGGAGATTTCTGATGAAATTAGTTGATCAAATGATTTGATGATTTTTGAAGAGATTATTTTCCCTATGCATCTGACGAACTTTGGAGGAGTTTATATATATTTGAGGTCTTTCTAGAGCTTAAGTTAAATAAGATTTTGATTATGTGATTCATTGATTATCTTGGCAGATAAGTATATAATTAGCAGATCTAAGTATTGATTGACTGCATAACTAAGTTGGAGTAATACTAAGATTTTAATCTATTGAAATTTGAGGATGATAGTAATTATGCAGAAATAGAAAGAAGAACATAGTACCAAAAGGATTATACCGAGTTTAAACCATAGTTCAAAAGATTACAGACATATTAGATGATAAGAATAGTACATAGAGAATAATTATTGTCTTACTAGATGAACCACTTTAGATTTAAAAGAAAAAAAAAAAAGAAAAAAAAAGAAAAAGAAAACCATAGACTTGCAATCGGACCTTTTTTTTTCATTCCCGGAGAGTTCATACCTGCAGATATTTCATAGTACTGCAGTTAGTTATTTATTTTTGTTAGTAAAGAATTGCTAGATCAAATAGAATACCTGGCTAAGCCTCAGAGCGGAAAACCCTAAGATCTTGGACTGCACGCAAGAGATCCTGGTATTGTTCTTGGAGACGATTAGAATTCTGCTCCAAGTCAGCGTACCTCTTTTCCAAGTCTTTCGCATACGAATCTACCAACTTCTTCAGCTTTTTATTCTCTTGTTGAAGAACCCGATTTCTTCGCCTAAAATCTATATACATTCCCTGCAAGGTCGAAATTTGAGCTTTCAACGTTTGAACTTCATTTCCCCGGACTTGCAAACGTCGAGCCATATTTGCGACAGAGGAAGCGCCCTGAATACTAAAAGCCAAAGAATCATTGATGGCTTGAGCATCAATCCTATCCGCCAACAACTTTTCATCTCGGGGAGTCATGATGCCTTGAGCTACGGATGCAGCTGCTGCATCACTCAGCATCACAGAGTCAATTGTCAGAAGAGGACCTCTCTGAGATAGGAACAAGGGACGCCAAATTTCTGGTACTACAGGCGCATCATTTAGATCAAAATTATTTTGAGAAGATGAAGAAGCCATTTTTTGGAAAAGACTAAGAAATGAAGATATGATCTGAAGGAGTAAAGATAGAATTGAGGCTGTTGTTTGAAAGATCTGAAGAAAGGAAAGAGGATTTAATCAGTGAACGAGACGCAATCTAATCAAACGTCATTCTGAGCGTAGCTGTCATTACCACTAGTAGACAACTCTCGAATCACGAGACTTCTTCTTTTTCAACTTTCACCATTTTCACCTTCTCGAATTCCGAATTCACCCAAGATTTTCCGGATTTCGCGCCGCACTTTGCGTACCTAGCAGACGTGGAAGAGCATTCCGAGAAAAGGATGAAGACTTTGTGATCCACTGTCGGTACCACTTGCACCGTTCCATCGCAAATCTTTTCTATAAATTCAATCATCTTCTTCATTGCAAAGCACACCTCTAAGCTCTCAACCTTTCATACTTTGAGAGCCAAAATTTTCTTATGGTCTGAGCTTTCATCGCTTCCTGAGAGGGAAGATGAAAATTTCATAACCAAATTTCCAAACCTAAAGTTGGAAAGATGCAGCATCAAAATCAGATTCACAAACACAACGAAGCAAGATTTTTCTTGATCATACTATCCAGAAGCAAGATTATTCTTGATCATGCAAGACCTTCTCTTCCTTCTCGTCACCGTAAGCTTTTCTGGCATCCACCCACAATCCGGTGATGGCAATCTGTGACAGAAGAGAGAGAGCACTATGATATGAGTACCGCACTCATACCCTTTCATGATTGCTTGCCTTCCCCATCTTCCTTTCCTTCGAGGCTTCCATGTTTCCATTTAGCAAGCTTTCCACCAAGATTATCAGAAAACATCCTCACAAAGAAATTTGTTGTAGAAATTTCCTGTAATGAGAAATGAAACGTTTTCTTTTCTGCGTCCTACCCATTTGTATACTTCTTGTGATGAGCATAAAATTCCATAATTGATAATTAATCATACGGTCTATCCTTGTTTACTCTCTTGATGTTATAAACTATATTCCTGAACTTATGTTTTAAAAATCTGAATTTTTCCTTAATAGAAATTTTATACGAATAGCTTATAATTTCGAGGACGAAATTCTGTTAAGGGGGGAGGAATGTAATGCCCCAGATTTTTAAGACATATTTTTATAATAAAATTATTATTTGAATAAATACCCATTCGATTTATAAACTGTTTTATAAATATTTTCAAATAATTTTTATATGAACTTGTGTTTTTATTATTTAAAACTGATAATTATTTTTACCAAAAATATTTTTCTGAGTTAATATAATTACCGTAAATATTTATTTACCTATTTTATGAAATTTATATTGTTTTAATAATAAATTTTATTTACAACATCTTCTGCCTATTCGTTCTTCTTCTGCACTGAAATAAACTCTGTACTAAGCAGAATTTTTCGCACCAAACTTCTCCACTTTCATTTGTTAATCTCCCATTATCTTCTCCACTGCACCAAAATTTCCCCACTGAAATTTTCTCTAATCGACCACTGCATCCACTGATCGATCATTTAAGTTAAACAATTTCTCCACTGAACATGAAAACAACCTCTTCAACCTACGCACTAAAATCCACTCTGTGTAAATTAATTTCAGTGCCTTCTCCACTGCAACATTTGATCTCCCACCTCCTCCATTTGAGTTCAAACAATTCTCCACCGACGACACCACTTCTCCACTTTGCGTAGATTAATTTCAGTGCCCTAACCAAACTATTCCATTGACTTATTTTAAGCTCTCCACCTCCTACGCTCATTACTCTCGCGCCTATAAAACGAAACACCATTTCCCTGCAAATCACACTTATCCTTCATTCTTTCTTCTCCTTTCTCCTTCTTTCTCATTCTTTCCTGTCTCTCTGCAATTTGAGAGTTATAGGAGACAGAGTGAGGTAGTGAGAGACGTTGAGTGTGAGAGAAATTAAGTGAGAAATATGAGAAACAGAGAGTGACATTTAAGAGAAACAGAAACAGGGAAGACCCGAATGATCCATGGAGATCCGGCGAGTGACAGAACCAATCCTCCACGACCGGCAACTGAAGGCTGAAGTCCAGTGAAACCCGATGAACCCAGCTTGTTTCAGGTGAAGGCCGTATGGCACGAACCGTAACTCTGTGAGCCTAGTCAGCGCAGACCCGCAACCCGCAAACCACGAACCCGTAAGTCCCACAAACCGTTAGCCCAGAACCTCGGCCCAACCCAGACTCGAATCCAACCATCCCAACAACCCGTAGCCGATCCTCTGCCGTAACCAAACCCAAACCCCAGCAGACTCGAACAACCTTGCCAACAGAACCACCGTGACCCCGATTCAGCAAACCCGAGTAATCCAGAATCCGGCAAACCATAAGCCGTTTTCCGGCAGCAACCGTGACCCAGCCGAACTCGTGCACCATTTAGCCCAGAAAACCGATCCATAGTTCCGGCCGATCGTGGAAGATCAGTGATCGGAGACTTTAGCAAGCCCGATTTCGACGACCCCAGCCAGACCCGACACTGCTCGTAGTTGCTCTGACAAAAAATAGAACCACTGTGATTCAAACCGTGCGACCTGGGTGTGTATATGCGACCCAGCTCAAAACCGAGCCAAACCCAGCAAAATTAGGCCGGGAATTTATCCGGCCCACCCTTGAACCAAAGCCCAAAACCCGTAGTCCAACCCGGTAGGCCATCAACCTATGAAGACCATGACACTGTGGACCTGATTTCAGCCCATTTATTTGAACCACAGCCCAAAACCAATCTGGCAGACCGTGTGTACAGCCCAGATTCATTGAGCCCAACCACTTGAAGCAAAACCCAAAGCCCGAAGCCCAAACCCGGATCCAACCCTTTTGGTTGTGCAACCCGGACAACCCATGACCCGAAGACCCGACCCGGATCCAAACCCATGACCCGGAACCCGACCGCCGGTGACCCATCTCCGGCGACTTTTCCGGCGACTTTCCGGTGAATTTTTCCGGCGAATTCCCGTGACCGAACGCATCGTTTTCACTAGATTTTTTTAGTGAAATTCTTATTTAATAAATCAAGGAAATATACAAAGAGGATTAAGCTCGATCCCGATATTAGGGAAATCCAAGTAAGGGAAACCTTTACCCCTTCTCAAATTATTATATTATTTTAATTATTCCTTTATTTGCAAAATTTCGATTAACTATTTTGATTCGGTATTTCAAATTATTTTATTTATATAAAGGATTTGTTGGTTTTGATATGAAAGTTTTGAGTATAAAAATGACATTCTTGAAATCGTGATTTTCAGTAAAAAACCCTCCAACACGTTGCCCTATATATACTAGTAAAGAATGAGAAAGTTTTGTGAGATGATATACAAGAAAAGAATGAGAAAGTTTTGGGAGAAAAACTCTTTGAGTTATATATAAAGGAGAAATATTTTTGAAAAGGGCACGTGTGTGGAGGAGATTATATTTTGAGGCCTAGACCCGCAGAGATTCGAGACCCTTCAAGATTTAGCTCGGTACCGTAGCTCGAGATGGAAGCGCACCCGCTGGTTCGCTTAGTGACAGCGGTATCTGTCTCTATGTCAGTCTAAGTGCACTTCAATTAATTAGCTGACGGGGGTGGGGCCTGTGGCCACAGGTAAACCGCGTTACTCACCCAAGGTCACAGCAACGACCGCGCAACCCTACGTACACAGGGCGTAACAGTGTATTGGCATATATTATGAGTAATGATTATTTCAAATATATATATATATATATATATATATATATATATATATATATATATATATATATATATATATATATATATATATATATATATATATATATATATTATCTTGTGTATAAAATGGAGTTTTTGACAAATGTTTTGGAGATTTATAAAAGGGAGTTTTTACACAAATGTTTTGGAGATATTTAAAAGAAGTTTTTGACAATTGTTTGAAGATTTTCAAAAGAATTTAACTCAACTGTTTTATGGTTGAGGATTCCTTACTGAGCATGTTTTTTTGTGCTCACCCCTTATTTTGTTTTTGTTTTCAGGTTATGAACAGAGAGACGTAGGTGGCCGGGATGGGATTCTAGGAATGCATTAGGACATTTCATTTATATTACCCAAAATTTTCAGTTATTGTATCTTTTACAATTAAATGACCGTTTCCGCATTTATTAAAAACTCTGATATTTTGAAACCATTATAATTTTATTTATTTAAATCAGCATACTAGTTAAGATATTTGGCAGACCTTACGAATCTTTGCAGTTTAAAGGGAAAAGTGACGAACCTAACCCTTTGCGGTTTGGGGGCGTTACAGTTTTGGTATCAGAGCAAAGGTTATAAGGTTTTGTAGACTTTAGGAGCTAGATCATTAAGATAGACTTAGTGGGGTAATGGGGAATCACATTCTGGCCAAGCAGAGTTCGTCCTTTCTTGTCTTGTATTCAGTGCTAGGGAATCATTCCCTATTTTTTTTTTAAACACCTCGCTAAGGATTGCAGGGGAACAACGGAATACTACGCCTGCAAGTGTATATACCCTAACTCCAGATGATGTAGCCGCGTCAAACGAAGTAGTGACGGGTACACTTTTGATTTCATTCCACCAGGTTACTGTGCTATTTGACTCTGGTACAACGCATTCATTATGTCATACTCTTTTCACGAGACTATAACTTGATGTCTGAGTAGTTAGATGTAGATCTAGCAGTAGCTACCCCTGTAGGGAATTGCATCATAGCAGTTTGACTTTGTGAACCCTAGGATTGATCTTATTAAGGTTGAAGTTGGAATTAATACTAAGGAGTAAGTTATGATCAGTATCAAAGTATGATAGGTTTTCAAGACCTGTTTAACTAAGTGTTAAATTGTACAATCTTTCTCGAGGAATAGCAAATCGCATCGGTTTTAGGGATCAGCTGAACATGCCTATAGATGTCCTGAAGAAAAAGGTGAAGAAGAAGTGGAATGTTGAAATCCACGATAGTTCCTTATATAGGGCTAGGAAGAAGGCACACCAGACCATTTATGGAAAGTTGGGTGAGCAATACTATCGATTATGGGACTACTGTGCAGCAATTAGAAGCACAAATGTTGGGAGTTGTGTTATTCTGATGGTTGAGAGACCTATGCCCGAAGTGCCTTGTAGATTCCAGAGGATGTAAATGTCATTGGCAGCCATGAAAAATGGATTCAGAGATGGGTGTAGGCCTATCATAGGCCTTGATGCATGTTTCTTAAAGGCAGTTTACAAGGGACAGTTAATGGCAGCTATTGGAAGGGATGCCAATGATAACATGTATCCAATTGCTATAGCTGTGGTGGAGGCAGAGACTAAGGATAGCTGGACATGGTTTCTCGAGGCCTTATTAGCAGATCTTGGCCCTAGGGGTCCACATGGGTGGACTTTCATTTCAGATAGACAAAAGATAAATATTAAATATATCTTTTTTTTATGATTTACATGTCTTGTATGTGATTTGGTATGTTAAATCTAATGAATTTGATAGAGATATTGTTTTCATGTGTGCAGGGATTGGTACCAAGCCTACATGTGTGTAGGTGTGTCCTCATGCTGAACATTGAACATGTGTGCGGCACTTATATGCCAATTTCAAAGACGATGGTCATAGGGGGGTGTTATTGAAGGACCTGCTGTGGAGAGCTGCTTCATCTTACACACAGACTGGATTTTATGCTGCAATGGAGGAGCTCAAGGGACTAAACCTTAAAGCACATGAGTACCTAGAAAAAGTTGACCCTAGAACCTGGTGTAGAGGATGGTTCAACGCAAGCACAAAGTGTGACCTTCTGCACAACAACTTAGCTGAGTGCTTAAATAGCTGGATCCTTAAGTTTCGGGATAAGACCATCTTGACAATGTTGGAAGGAATCAGGGGCAACTTAATGAGAAGGTACCAAAGGAAGAGAGATGCTATAAGGGCCATGGAGGGGAATGTGGGGCCAAAAATTAAAGAGAAGTTGGAGATAGAGGAAGATGAGGCCAGCCATTGTACACCAAGTTTTGCTGGTGATAGTTTATTTGAGGTTGATTGCAAGGGCAGGAAGTATGTGGTCAATTTGTGCCAGAGAACATGTGGGTGTAGAAAATGGGATGTCTCTGGCATCCCATGTTGTCATGCCATCTCGGCAATATGGCATGGTGGAGGCAACCCAGATGATTATTTGAGTCATTACTTTGGAAAGGAGATGTACTTAAAGGCATATGCACCCATCATTTACCCTGTACCAAGTGAGGAGCAATGGGTTAGGACAAATCAACCGAAGATTGAACCACCTAAGTCAAGAGCAACTATAGGTAGACCTAAGAAAGTTAGAAATAAAGGTGCTGATGAGACATCAAATCCATACTCAGTTAGAAAGGGTGGCAAGAAGAACCAATGTGGGATGTGCAAGAAATATGGTCACAATACAAGAACATGCACTGTTAGGATGAGGCATGTTGAAAGACAACAACGTAGGAGAACTTCCTACAGAGAACATGCTGCAGATACTGACTGCAATCTTGACAGGGTAATGTTTCTTCTTTGTGATTGTTTAACATACATTTAGTACCTAAAGGCATATGTTTCTTTCTACTATGAGTTTAATATGTTTGTGTTGTTTTGTGATGGTTTCTGACATTTGATGTGTTCTTTTTAGTTGGGTGAATCCTCCAGTGCACCATCTATGGGCCATTCTAGTGCACCAACATCTAGTGCCCCATCTATTGTACCAACAAGGGGTCGGGGTCGAAAAAGGGTAAGAGCAAGAGGAGAGGGTACAAGCAGTACATCTACTGCACCAAGTAGGGGTGAGAAGAGCACTAGAGGAACGGGTGCAAGCACTACATCTATTGCACCAAGTAGGGGTGAGAAGAGCACTAGAGGAACGGGTGCAAGCACTACATCTACTGCACCAAGTTGGGGTGAGAAGAGCACTAGAGGAACGGGTGCAAGCACAAGATATACTAGGAAGAAGGCCAGTACCAGTTTGGCAACTAGAAGCAGAGTTGGTGGAAGATTGAGAGCACATCCTACACAAACTAACCCAAACACTCGAGGAAAGGTGATGCTTGACCTCACTGGGAACCCTTCTGGACCACCCAAGGTTCTAGGAGGTGGACCTGCATGCTCATGGGGTCCTCCCAAGGTTGTAGGTGGCATAACTTTCAGACTAACTCCCCCTGACTTTGACATAAACAAGACAAAAGTAACAAGTTCTGACATTCCTCCACCTGTAGGCAAAAAGGATAAAGGAAAGAAGAAGATTTGGCAAGTTTGATGTGTATTTTTGGATATGTGTTGTACATTTTGGAAGGGCATGGACAACATGGTTATGATGTATATTTTCAGTTTGTGTTGTGTATTTTGGAAGGGCATGGACAGTTTTCAGGATGTATTAACTTAACTCATGATATTTAACAACATGGTTATGACTTGTAACTTATGTTATTTAACTTATGGTACTATTTTTTGGAAGGGTTTAATTTGTAATTTCAGTAGTTATATTTGATGTGTTTTGATGTTATTTGAGTAATGGAAGGCTAAGGAATTGTTATGCATTGGTTTGTTTTTGATGTCATTTGACTTTTGTGAAATGATTGGAGGAATTTGTTTGGTTTGTGATTGGATGAGTCTAGCTTTTCTATTCAGGTTTTTTATACCAACAGGTTTATAGGAACACATATATAAACCATTTTGAAACCAAGTGGTTTATGATGGCATTTTGGTATTGTCTGTTATTGCCTTAATCTGTTGGTACCAATTTTGGACCAAAAACAATAATTTGTAACAAATGGTACCAACAAGTTTACAGAGACATACCAAATTGGTCATTTACAAGTTCTTTGGAACCAACACAGCATTACAGAATATCACCCAATGATAACATGTACCATTTTGAAACCAAATTGTTTATGATGCTATTTCTGGTATTGTCTGTTATTGGCATTTTTTCCTTAATTTGTTGGTACCAAATGTTGTTTAT